>NC_134701.1:122483708-122799646 GCF_043290135.1 Rhipicephalus microplus
TCGATGGCCCCAGTAAATCAGATCATGACTGGCCGCGAGCTCGTCACGGCGAGAAAAGTACGGCGTAAGGTGTTGCTGTTCTGCAGATAAGCGCCGTGGCCAGCCGTGCATTATCCATACCTGAACTCTTGAAGCATATTGTCCGTACGGCTCAGGTCCGCTAATGGCTCAGCGGAAAGTGCCATGGAATTTAGGCCTCGTGTGTAGAGCACGTATTTCATGGGTTCTGGCTCTCCTCGATCCTCCCCGCACGGTAATGGTAGACGACTGAGAGCTTCTGCTTTAGCAGTTAGCTGTCCTGGCCGGTACTCGAGGTCATATTTTGAAGCCGAGATTGGCAATGCCCACCGTTGAATTGTCGGAGCTGCCATCTGCGGAATCGGCTTCTCCGGGTGCAACAATCCCGTCAGTGGCTTGTGATCTGTCACCAGAGTAAAGTGCTTCGCCAACAAGTAATCTCGGAACTTGCTAACGCCGAACACCAAGGCCAACGCTTCTTACTCTGATTGCGAATAATTTCGCTCAGCAGCGGTCAGGGTTGTTGAGTGGAAAGATTGGGATAATTTCGGTTCCCAATACGGTGTGACAGCACTGCGCCGACACCAACCGGTGAAGCATCGCACTCAACCTGCAATGGCTTTTCGGGATCGTAGTGTACGAGAAGTTGCGCTTCCACAATTGCGCGCTTGGCTGCCTTTAAGGCTTCCTCGTGCTCGGCTCTCCATTGCCTTCGCGCTGCTTTAACCAGCAGCCGATATAGTTGATTCAACGTGGTGGCAAGGTTAAGCAAGAACTTGGCGTAATATGTAATCTGTGCCAAAAATGATTTCAGCTGGCTCACTGTATGTGGTCTTGGTGCTGCGGTGATGGCTTCCATTTTGTCAGGGGGGTCGAAACTCGTTGCGTCGATCTTATGGCCTAAGAACGATACTTGCTTCTCACGAAACCTGCATTTTTGGAAGTTCAACTTGAGTCCATTGTCCCGTAGCCGCTCAAGGACTTGCCGCAGAGTGAGGTCGTCATTCTGTTTTTTGGCTATGGTGATGTCATCCAAGTACACCTTGACGCGAGGCAGGCCTTGCAGAATGGACTTGACGCGGCGTTGGAATAAAGCAGCAGCAGATGAGATGCCGAAAGCGAGGCGGTTATATGCAAACAGCCCCTTGTGTGTGTTCAATACAGCCATGTTTCGTGCCTCTTCGCGCAAAGGAAGTTGATTATAGGCGTGACGTAAATCCAAAGTGGTCAACACTTCGCCCACGTACAGAGAGGTTAATATGTCCAGAATTTTCGGCAACGGATATTGTTCCAAATGTGTTGCTGGATTCACGGCCAATTTGAAATCCCCGCACAGCCTTATATCCCCGTTACGTTTCACTACGGGCATGACAGGGGTAGCCCACTCCGATACTCTCACTGGTGAAAGCACTTCTTCCTGTACTTGGCGGTCGATTTCTGCCGATACCTTAACTCGAAGCGCGAATGGCACTGGTCGAGCCTTGAAGAAGCGTGGTAAAGCAGCTTCTTTTTTGTGTTCCTTCTCAGGCAGCCCCTTGTAACAACCCAACCTCTCCTGAAAAATTTCCCAAAATTCAGCCACTTGTTTTGCTGTGGCTGCGTCGCATCGCACCATATTTACGTTGTCCGGCACACATTCTTCCAGTAACGCCATGCCAGCATTCCGGAAGGCTTGAATGGTGTTCCGGCCGCACAGCAGAGGCCCATCACAATCCTCTACCACTAGTGAGCTCTCCCCTTCCATGTTACCGCATTTGACTTTCATAGCCACTCGGCCAAGGACCGGCAGCGGCCCCAGGGAGCACGTCAGGTGCAGTGAAGTCTTCTCCAGTGTCGGCCACAGTTAACAATGGTTCTCGAATACCCTCTTTAAAATTACGCTGATAGTGCACCCTGTATCCACCAGCATGCAGTTTCCGGCCCTCCCAGATGAAATCTCTTTCGAATGGTCGAACGAATTCTTTCCAACTGTAGCTGTGAGCTACCAAAGCATAGAGCATTTCTTCTTCACGGCCGTCTAGCACCTTCACAGCGTACGTTCCAGAGGGGTTACCGCGACCGCTCGAGCACCTTCTCGCCAGGTGTATCTTCCTGCCGCATTTGTGGCACGTCGCTTTCTTGTGCCTGCACATTTACGGAAGCATGGTTCGAGCCATATCTCCAGCATTGAATATACTCAGGTCATGGGTGCATACCCTTGTGCGGATGACTGTGGATTCGTCCTGTGCTTCTTTACAAACTTGGCGACACCATTGTTGCTGAAGCTC
Organism: Rhipicephalus microplus; assembly: GCF_043290135.1. Lineage (NCBI taxonomy): Eukaryota > Metazoa > Arthropoda > Arachnida > Ixodida > Ixodidae > Rhipicephalus > Rhipicephalus microplus. The sequence goes on from NC_134701.1 coordinate 122,485,994, forward strand.
CTCTCGTGCATAGCCTGCACATTTGTTTTCGCCGTTTCTGCAGCTAGAGCAACAACCTCTGCCTCCGCCGAATTCAACGTCTTTTGCGACAGCATGTGTCGTTGAGCCTGTTCGTCATGGATTCTGCAGACAATCCGATGCCGCAACATACGGCCCACAAACTTCTCGAAATTGCAATCCTTCGCCAGACGTCTCAGGTCAGTGATGTAGTCCCAAACCTTTTCGCCTTCTGCTTGATTACGCATAAACAAGCGTAGCTCGCTGCAATTAGCTTGGTGATCGAAGTGGTTGTCCAGCAACTGCACAATGGCGTCATACCTCAGGCCTTTCACCGATTCTGACTGGCACTGCCCCTGAAGCACGCGAACAACATTGTCACTTAGTGCCTATACCACAAGCGCACGCCATTTTTATGGATCTATGATCACATGGCCCTCAAAAAAGGCCTCCAAGTGAACACGGCAAATGCTCCAGCTACTGGTCATGTGGTCGTACTCGGGTGGCCTGGTTTTCATTGTGGAATTATCCCATCCTCGTCGCCACTGAAGTAACAGGACGTAGCCGGCAGAGGGTGGCAGAACCAAATAACGTTTATTGCTCGGTGTTACGGGCTTTATAACTACACAGAAAAAGGTCACATGGCTCGCCATGATAAGCAAGAGTACGGCACAAGCAAACCGTACTGATCTTGTCATACATATGTGCGCGTGTTTGATAACACTGCAATTTCAGCTCAAGTACTGATACTAGCCACCTTTGTGTAGTGCCGCATCCATGTAAAGTCTTTACCTGGAATTTGATTGACTGATATGTGGAGTTTAACGTCCCAAAACCGCTATTTGATTATGAGAGACGCCGTAGTAGAGGGCTCAGAAAATTTCGACCACCTGGGGTTCTTTAACGTGCACCCAATTCTGAGCACACGGGCCTAGAACATTTCCGCTTCCATCAGAAATGCAGCCGCCGCAGCCGGGATTGGGTCCCGCGACCTGTGGGTCAGCAGCCAAGTACCTTAGCCACTAGACCACCACGGCAGGGCTTTTTACCTGGGAGCCTTGAAATAATGAACGGTATGGTGACCTCATCGGAAACACTGAAGGTTCTAAACAGCCCCGCCGCGGTGGTCTAGTGGCTAAGGTACTCGGCTGCTGACCCGCAGGGCGCGGGTTCAAATCCCGGCTGCGGCGGCTGCATTTCCGATGGAGGCGGAAATGTTGTAGGCCCGTGTGCTCAGATTTGGGTGCACGTTAAAGAACCCCAGGTGGTCGAAATTTCCGGAGCCCTCCACTACGGCGTCTCTCATAATCATATAGTGGTTTTGGGACGTTAAACCCCACATATCAATCAATCAATCAAGGTTCTAAACAAATAGTCTACTTGGTGAAACCGGGCATTTAGATTTTTATCGAGATGCGGTAAGGAACTTGCTGTGAAACTCGAATGTCGGTTGTGCGTCTTCACTGTTAGACATGCGTACAGGAGTATCGCTTCTGACTTGTCTTCGTTTCTTTCTCGAGCCACCTTTAAGATAAATCGACGCACTGCTCTCTTCTGCACTCGAGCTTGATTTGGCGTCGGAATTTTGGTGCGTTTTTTTTTAACTCCAAATGGTCGATGCGTTCTTCTAGTGGAGCAAGTAAGTAACACAATGGGTCGCGACTTGCCTTCATCTGCGAGAACAAGAGGTGGTTTTGGCCCCGCCACGGTGATCTAGTCGCTAAGGTACTCGGCTGCTGACCCGCAGGTCGCGGGATCAAATCCCGGCTGTGGCGGCTGCATTTCCGATGGAGGCGGAAATGTTGTAGGCCCGTGTACTCAGATTTGGGTGCGCGTTAAAGAACCCCAGGTGGTTGAAATTTCCGGAGCCCTCCACTACGGCGTCTCTCATAATCATATAGTGGTTTTGGGAAGTTAAACCCCAGAAATCAATCAGTCATCAATCAATAAATCAATCAAGAGGCGGTTTTGGTGCGCCGTCATTTTTGGCGGCGTCGTGATCTTTGAGAATCATCAGTTTCAGTTCCTTCAATTCGCTCTGGAGCTGACCCACATTGGTCCTTAGAATATCAGCTTTGGACACAGCTAACCTGTAGGCTTCCAACCGGGCGGCGTCATCCAGCTGCTCGAACACGTCGACAAAACACGGCTCCATCGCCATCTTGGGATTATGGAGACGACACTTCCCAAACGTCTGTGGTTTAGCTAAAGAAGCACGTAAGGAGCAACGTCTCCACATAGAAGATGTAAACGTCTCTTGGCTCACCTCGATCCGTTGAGCGCCAATTGTGACGTGCCATTGGAGATACAGGGTTTCGAAGCTGGTTAAAAGGACGCCCATACTCTTTTGAGATAGGGAAGGGACTGCCAGACCATTTTTTTTCAATAGACGTTCTTCGAGCGCCGGCGAGCTCGGCGCCTATCTGTTTCCTTTTCTTCGAGGCGAAGGCGCGAGGCACGCAACCATTATCGTCTGCTTTCGCTCGTCGCACACGTAAGCTGGGAGACTTTGATACTTACACTGTGCTCAAAACAGAGTTACCGTGCGCAATCATATGCTTAGATTTAAAAACGTTTTGAACAGCCCAGACGCTGAATATGAATTCAGATGACATGCCTTAATTATAAAGTCGTGTAACTTTACTGAAAATTACAACTTTTTTTCATTGTTTTCGGCGTTTGTGTGAAATTGTTAGTGACAGACAGAAGGCAGTGGTAATGTTTTGCCTGAAAAAAAAAACATGCTTGTCCCAAATACCACGCTTTTGTTGTAGCACCGTCATGCACGTAATCGATGAATGAAATCTTTCTGCTGAACTTTTATATTAGATTTTTACAGGTGCAAGAACATCTGCGTACAAGTGGTAAACGCAGTGTAGCGCAAAACGACGTCCGTTACATAGCTTTCCTGACCAGACTTATCCACTGTCTCAAATTTGCTGGTGAAAAGAATAAGAGAGAAAAAAATCACATGCGTACAAGGTGCGAATGGTAGTACTTCCTGCGATCTTTCTTTCTCTCTTTTTTTTTGTAGTAGCAGATGACAACCGCTCTACATTGCACGATTGATCACTGGCTTTCTTAGACAACAATTAGTAATGCGATAGCAGCTGAGCTTGCTACCTTAATACACCAGCGTTAAAATACCGTACCTTGAGCCCCAGAAGTTTTATTCAGCTGACGGCGGTATACATAGTCTTATCATGGCCGCTCAGTGTAACAGATTTATACTGCATGTTCGCGCTGAGCGTTTATACGCATAGGTCTTGCAAGCAACACTCACCAATAAGTTAAGGCTGATGGGTCGCGATGTTGAGATCAATGTCATGAGTTCTACTCCCGCATACGCCAGCTGCATTTCTATGGGAACTAGACGAAGTAGCACAGTGCTTAGGTTTAGGTGCAAGAATATATGATTTTGAGACACGCCGTAGCGGAGGGCTCCGGGAATTTCGGCCACGTGATGTTCGTTAAGCTGCACCCAAATCTGAGCACATGGGCCTACAGCATTTCCACCTCCATCGAAAATGCAGGTGCCGCATCCGGGATCCGATTCCTCGACGTGTGGGTCAGTATCCGAGTACGTTAGCTACTAGACCACCGCAGGGGGGGGGGGGGGCTGAAGATCATTGTAATCACAAGAAGCGGTTGGTGTGTGCGCGCTTTCTATCCGCTGTCATTGTCGCGCCTTACACTTGAAATAGACTTAGGTGCACGTTAAAGCACCACTTACCAGGTTTGACAATTTAGAGCTGACATGCGCAATGTGTAGACGAGGCGTTCATGATCGCGTCTTCCAAATTTTGCAACGCTACGAGCCGCGGAAATGGGTCAAATTTCAAGATGAACGCTGCTCCCCCTCCCTTCTGCCGGTGCACGCCCAGAGACGTCCGCGTATGACGCGTATGGGGGCATGACGTCCGCGTATGAATGGCCTACGTACACGGCAATGCAGTGACATTGGTATTCTACGTAGACGACTCTGCTCTGACGTTGCCAACACTGGCATGTGACACGGTGAAAATTATCTAACACGGCTTGTGTAGTTTATGTAATTTGTTTCTTGAAGAGAATAATAAAGCTCTAGATAAATAATGAGACGCAATAAGGGAATGTAAGTGTCTTCTTTCAATTTTTATCCCGTGAACTGCAACGAGATGTGGGGCTAATGTGTCGGAGTTTTGCATGCGTTCCTGTACCTGCGGTCAGCGCATCGAGCAGACGACCGCCATGGAACGCTCCTGCGCGTTCGCGCAATCGTTGTGCTAACCTACTTTGCCGCGTATAGGCACCGTGAGCTGATCAAAGGGAGCTGCGTTGCTGGCACTAGCCCATCCTTAGTCTGCTTACGTTGGCCGTTTGGGGCACGCAGAAAACGGACGCGCGCACGCGTCCCCCTGTATACCTCTTGCAATCCGCTCACTCATGAGGGCAGAAACACGCGGGCATCACGTTCCGTTTTGACTGATCCCAACCTATTATTGAATTTTTTTCTCAGCTAGGCACTGTGTTCTGGCGCTGCAGTCACACGGGAAAACTTGACTGCACGGTGCCTATAAGCCAGCGTTTCCAAACCATCCCGCATAAACAGGCAGAAGACCACAAAATAACGCTGGTCAACAAAGCAACGCCGCTCGCGTCCTTGGTGGTTGGACTTGTTTGAGCACTTCATGTGCACGTCACTTCTTGGTCGTATGCCTGAGAAGGTGGGGAAGACATTTGGCTTGCGAAGGCTACGCGGAGGAGCAGCAAGGGTTTCGAGCTCGCCTCGTCTCATCCTCGGTTCGCGCCGCTTCAAAAAACTCGTTTTCTCCACTCATGATGAACAGATCCAGAAAGTTTTTGTGGCAGATTGTTCTTCATCGGACACCCAACAACTTTCACTGTCTAACTAAAATTTGGTATGGGGCCTGGTGAGTGGCCCTTTGAAACCCCAGGTGGCCGGAATTATTATGGAGTCTCATAGCACGACGTGCCAGGTAATTTTACCATGGTTCTGGCGCGTAAAACGGTTTTTTCTTGCATGCACCTGAGCCGTGAACGACATACAGCTGCCGCTATGAAAACGAGCTGAAGAAATAACCAAGGCGAGAAAACATGTTCGATAGTTTTGCAATATTACTTGTCGTTATCAGGGGCAAATCTCGTCGTAACCAAAACACATGATCATTTCTAGTAGGTATTTTGAAACGTGACGAAAACCAAGCACTCGAGCTGCCAGAACAACCAAAATGATCGTCGCACCAGGCAACATCCTGCGTGATCAGGCGTGGATATTATCTGAAATAAAACATGCACTGCAAGAATCATTGATGGTTGATGTGGGCATAAACTGCGTTTTTGTGTTCCAAACATTTGGTTTTCAAAGGAGCTGTAAAAAATCCAAGGGGGTTTGAACAGACAATGCAACGTTGTTAACATCCTCTAAAAATGTCGGCAAAAGTGAAACTCTTATGAAACTGAACACTGCGCATTGCAGTGGTGCCAGCAACTCAATAGACCAGACGTGAGTTTAGGCTCTTCACACTGAACCCCTATTAAATTTAAAGACGCACGACAAACTCGGCATTCAAGCAATATACATCCTAACGTTTTACTTATACGAACGCGCGAGAAAGTGTGATGGTAGTGTTCCGACAGCACCAAGAAGACATTACTGCCGCAGCAAATGCGTGTTTTACCATCAACATACATATAGAACTCACGCCATCACCTTGCTTTTAATGAAATCGAAATGCGGCCGTTCACAATTAACACGCACTCACTGAAAGACATTGTCTTTGACGACCTAAATTGCTTGGTCTCGCAAAGGTTGTCCATTAGTCGCTCTCGGTTCTGGTGATATTCACACCGTGAAAACGTTCTTAAAATCTATGTAAACCTTAGAAGCAATCCACGGATGATGCTGCAAATGCAGGGCGACAAACAACAGCGCATGGAAGGTGCGTGAACCTGCTGACGAAGCTCAGTCAGAAGGTGGGAGCGGGGGGGGGGGGAGGCAAGCGACTGGTTTTATTTATTTATTTATTTGTAGATACTGCAATCCCACATGAGGGATTATAGCAGGGTGGCAAGTACAATCATAAATATTCCTAGGTGAACAAGAACAAAATACGGAAGCAAAGTACAGTTCTCGGAATTACAAAAAAAAGGAAAAAACTGATATACAAAATTCACGAATACATGATCAACCATGGCGACAAAATACAATTCAAAATGTACAGGATAATAAATATTCCAGAAACAGAGTCACATACGCAAGGATTGGAAAAAACACGGGTGATAGTTCTACACAATTTCAAATATATACACATATATACATACATATACATACACACATATGCACACATATATATTATGCAGTTAAACACAAGGCAAACTTTTCAAGTGATGGCTGTAAAACAACGTCATTAGTTAGGTTGTTCCATTCCCCGACTGTTCTCGGGAAAAATGAATACGTGAAGCAGTTATTGCGTGTTTGAAAGGGAGTAATGGAGAGGTTATGGCGATGCCTCGCTACAAAAGTTTTCGCTACAAAAGTGGCGAAACACGCGCTGCGAAGCACCACCTGCCCCAGGTTGGGAGGCATATAGTATAGTCGTTCGTACAAGGAACGTTAGGGAGCTCTAGAACCATCTTGCGCCCTGGCGCTCGAACGGGCTTGTCACGTGGTATATTTTGCATTTCGCGGGCATTTTGCTTAGGAAAACACTTGAAATTAACTAATATGAAGCTCGTAACTGTCTAATAGGGCGCTTTCCACACCAATAAAAACTTTCTCATTGGAGTATCTGGCCCATTTTCTTTGCTGAAAAAGTTAGTTATTAACCCTACTAGGGAATTATTCGGAACACGTAGATTAGTCTGACTTATTCCAGGCAACAGTCAGAAGCATGCATTTGATCCCGTAGTCATTGCGTGTGCCGGACAATTTTTAAACTCTACCTTAAAATAGCTGGGTCACTCTGTATTTGCAGAACAAAGCTACCATTTGATCACATGCCGCATGACAATACTTTTCCGGTGAAGGTACCGAAATGGCTTGTTCTTGAAAGCTGTCAAAGACAATGAACAATTTCCTGGAGTAGAAACACAGTGATTTTGTCACATACTAATCAACCTTTCTTCGAAAAGCTTTATAAGGTCAGATCGAAGCATCTGCACATATTGATGAAACTTCGTTGTCAAGGGTATATAAGACTGCTCCACAATATCGTCTTTGTCAGACCACACTATCGGTAACATTACAACATTTCAACTGTTCATACGTCTAAGTTCAGCAACAGATGAACATTTCATTGCTGCTATGTGGCTGCATCATCGTCGGTACGTACAGGCTAAGTTTTATGAAATCAGCTTCCTTATATCTACACTGATAGAACAGGTGTTATGGTTTGCCTTCGAAAGTATATCTGATAAGAGGATGCAATTCGGTGCGTTCTCGCTCGCTGCGCTGAACTCATTCGTTAAGTCTACGGCATTCAAGACATTCTAGCTAAGCTGAGCCAAGGAGTCAAAATAAATTATGACTATGCGTACAGTGCTGACGCAGTTATTTCAAACGGTACTTGTCGCAATATCTATTAGCACAGCTTAGGATAAACAATTAACATTTATTTATTAACATCAACTATTGTATTTATTTAACACACATTCTGTATCTTCTGCTACAATATCATCGTGAAGGTTATTTTAATCAACAATAGTTCTTAGAAGGAAAAAACTGATACAGTTTTTGTTTTCACATAAATGAATATTGTATAGGGAAAGAAAGACTTTTTCTGTTAGATTACTAAATTAGACATTTTTATGAATTTCAATTATGACTATATCGAGAACTCTGAGATAAATACAATTCACAGACAATTTTGCTACTCCTTGAAACGAACTTCAGTAGCTCATAGCAACAAACAATTTAATCAATGCAAACTCTCGGTAACATTATTAGTAAAACACGTCCGCACTGCTAAGAATGCTGTTAGCGTATGCCTAGTCTTTCATTATCCCGGGTTTGGCTTCCTCTGCAGCCTACCAACCACTATAGTCATGCAAAACTGTTTCACGACATGCTGCAATACAGTGCAGTTGATATGCCCGCTTCGAATAAATCACATGCTGACGAGCACGCGAAAAATTAGTCGAAGCTCGGTTGCGATAATGGAGGGTTCGATGTGAACACTGTAAAAAACGAATAAAAAAATCACAGCATATCCACAATATCTACGATGAGTGGGACGAAGCGTCCATCCATCCGTCCGTGCTTCCTTCCATACGTCCATCCGCCGTACTTGCATCCGTGTGTCAGTCCCCCCGTACGTGCGCCTATTCGTGCATCCGTTCATGTGTCCGTCCATGCGTCCGTCTTTGCTTGCGTCAGACAATGCGTGTCTCTGTCTCTGTCTGTCCATCAAGTAAACACTTCAAGTACCACCATATCGCTCCGTCCGTGCATCCGTCTGTGCGTGCATCCATTCGCCCGTCCGTCCGAAGGTCTATCTGTCTGTGCGTCTGCTTGTCTGTCTGTCCGTCCGTGCTTCCAACCGTTCATCTATTGAACATTTCAAGTCTTACCATCTCGCTCCGCCCGTCGTGCATGTGTCCGTTCGTCCATACGTCCGTGTGTCTATCTGTTTGTGCGTCTGCTTGTCTGTCTGTCCGTCTGTGCCTCCATCCATCCATCTAGCGGACACTTCAAATGCCGTCATCTCACTTTTTTATCATATATTCTTCATATATAAGTACCACCATCCTGCAGACAATCCAAGAAGAAAACGGGAATATGTACCACATTTCTGCTGCCAGCGCTTTGTTAACACCCAATGCGTGATAACGACGCTGTGCTACGTTTTCCGTAACATGTGGACGTGCGGATATGTGCCTGAAAGCGCGTATGTGCCGCTGGTATACGGGTATGTGGAGAGCACGGGGTACACGCTACGATCACGCTAAGCCGACGCCTGAAGCCGACGCCAAGCCGACGCCTGAAGAGGAAAATCAGCCGGACATCGCCGACTGGCCGGCAAGCACAGACAAAGGCGAAAAGCATGCGGTCGTACATCATTTCGTATGTGCCGACATCGAAGACAGACATCTTGAACTCTCTAAATAAGCAGAGCCTGTCAGAGTACTTTGAGCTCATCGCCCCAGGGCAAGTCGTAGAAATACGCATAAATACTCGAAAGAACATACTGTCCGTGGAGGTCACTAAGAAGGCTTTATTGGAAAAGCTGAAAGCGATTGTTCGATTAGGAAACATTCCGGTTCGTGCATTCTCCGCGTATGACGAAGAAACGACAACAGGAGTTATATACAATGTGGATGAGGAGATAACAGACTCGAGTTTCGAGAAACGGCTGTCATCGTCGGCTCCCGTGCTTCGTTTCCACCGCTTTGGACGCACGCGATGTGTTAAAGTAGTGTTTCAGTCGAAGACGTTACCCACACATGTAAAAGTTGGGTACGTGAGGCACACGGTACGTCCTTACGTACCAAAACCTCTGCAATGTCATAAATGCATAAAATTTTGGCATGTTAGTGCAGTTTGCAAGATTGCAGTAACCTGCAAGCATTGCGGTGGCCTTCATGATGGTGATAACAGCAATGCTGTGGCCAAATGCCCAAACTGCTCAGGCACCCACGACGCAACCTCAAACGAATATCCCAAAATGAGGAATTAAATTATTATCCTGAAAAAGATGGTTCGAGACCACTCCACTCACAGAGAAGCTGCAAGGTCTGTACGGCGCCGTAAACATCGTTCGCGACACCGACGCAAACGAAGCAGCAGTGCTCATAGCTTATTGAATTCGACACACAAAACCATGCCCTTACCACCTACTAGCCTACTTTTGTCGGCCAGAAAAGAGGATACAGATGCTCAAATGCGAATACAGTCCAGAAAGTACAATGTAATCAGTCATTGGCTCTCCCCACGTCGGAGACTCAGTGGCCTTCAATACCGTCAAGAGCTACGATAGCGCCATCATCACATAGTGCCCCTACCCCCAATGAAGAAAACAAGAAGATGGACGACGCAGCTGTCAAGGCTATGCTTAAAAATTTCATGGTTTCGATGCGTAAGATTCTCAGCCGCCTAAACACTCCCGCTGCTAAGGTGGCTGTGCAGCTACTTGAGGTTTTGAAGCCTCTTCTACTGGTTCTTCAGTAAGTGAACAAGGCATTGATGTTCGAAGAACGCATGCGCCAGTCGCTTGTTATGCAATGGAATGCTCGTGGCCTACGTCGCCGTTTGTCAGACTTCAGACAATGGGTTTTTAAATACCAATTTGCTCTTATCGTTATATGTGAACCGAATATGGTTTCAACTTTTCGTATATCTGGATATATCCAGATTAGGTCCCGCAGTGATCAACGTACGAGCAAAGTTCTGGTTTGTATACGCCGTGATTTGACGTTCTTGAGACATGAAGTCGCGTCGCATACCAGCAATGATTACGTGAGCCTGACTATAACACATAAAATGCGGACATTCTCGGTAATAGGAGGATACATACACCCAAGCGCACAGACGGACTGCTTCCACCTCGGGATCATTCTCCAAGCAGCACAAAGGCCCCACATTGTGATCGGCGATTTTAATGCACATCTTCCTTTCTGGGATAGCACTACAACGAATTATCGCGGAAGGGATTTGGCAAATTTTATATGTAACTATGGACGAAGCGTACTCAACGACGGATCACCTACATTTGTTCGTGGCACGTCCTACAGCAGCTGCCTCGACCTCTGTTTTGTTTCCAGAAGCCTTCTGTCTTCCGAATGTTGGTGCACAGATTTGGACACTTGCGGCAGTGACCACCTTCCAACCCCTATTCAGTTCAGGTGGTTTCGCCGCACGCACATACTCTACATTCATCAAACCGACTGGACACTGTTCAACACATCTGTCAAGTCTGGCTGTGAGCACACGAGTGATCCATCCGAGGTAGAGAGCATCATTGCTTCTTCACTGCGTAACACAACCAAACATGTTAACCTACCGATGCAGAGATCAGCAGTTGACTCCCAATACGAGGCCCTTCGTGCAATCCGTCGCCGTGCCGAATGCCGATACAGACGAACAAAGTCTCCTTCAGACCTTTCCGCCTGTCGTCGAGCTCAACTACCTGTTCTTCGGCATCTTTACAAGATTGACAGGCAACGTTGGAGAAATTTCTGTGAATCTCTGGACCCCAGGCAACCTCTATCTAGGATCTGGCGGGTGGTACAAAGTTTGCAGACAACTCCCCAACAACCTCAACCATTTCAAGCTGTTACTCTACATCGGGGGCGGACAGAAGTTGAGATAGCCAGTGAATACTGTAGCCTCATCGTGGACACCACTGATGGTCTTGCCACTAATGAGCCTCTTAGTGCCGTTGCGCCTCCATCGTCTGACGAGCGCCTTGATGTACGTTTTACAATGCATAGGCTTGACGCTGCGATTTCTGCCTCCCGCCGATCATCGGCACCAGGACCTGACGGAATCACGTATGCTGCACTGAAACATCTTAATACAGAAGCATGACGTATCCTGTTATCTCAATATAACACCTCATGGGAGTCAGGAGAAGTCCCAGCTGATTGGAAATGCAGTCGCATTATTGCATTGCTTAAGCCGGGGAAGTGTCCTTATGCACTTTCCTCCTACAGACCAATTGCATTAGCCAGCTGCGTCGGAAAAGCGATGAAAAGAATAGTACTGTCAATATTAGAGTGGCTTCTAGAGAGCAACAACTCCTTTCCTGTGTTATGAATGGCTTCAGAAGAGGCCAATCTGGCATTGATGGTGGGGTCGACTTGATCACCAGCGTTGAAGATGAAAGAAGCCGACGCAGACTAGTGGTGGCGGTCTTCTTAGACATTAAGGGTGCCTACAATAATGTGCTGCAATATGCGATCCTTGACGCACTGGAAGATTTCGACATCGGTGGACGACTGTACGCTTGGAGTTTTAGTTACCTTAGAGACCGCACCATTTACATGACGACAAATAACGAAGACACCGATCGATATAAGATTCATCGTTGTGTTCCCCAAGGAGTTCTCAGCCCGATCCTATTCAATGTCTCAATGATCGGCCTAGCAGCAGAACTTCCCAGCACGGTGAAGATGAGTGCATACGGTGATGACATATGCATATGGGCATCCGGAACTACTCGTCCGCAATTACGAGCTCGACTACAGCGTGCAGTGACGATCACATACAAATATCTATGACGTCAGGGGCTCACTCTTTCAATCGACAAATGCGCAGTGCTTGCGTTCACGCGCAAACATATGTCGAAATACCCGATATTTATTAATGGGACAGCGATACCTGCTGTAGCGCACCACAAGTTCCTTGGGATTGTCGTACACAGAGATCTATCGTGGACGAGGCATGTCGCAGTACTTAAATCTAAATTGAAGAGCTTTGCTCTCGTTCTTCGCCACGTAGTAGGAGCAAAATGGGGCCCGTCAGAATCGTCGCTACTTCAATTGTACAATGCTCTATTTGTGGGATACATTCAGTACAGCAAGCCGGTGCTCTCCAATATGATACCTAGTTGTGTGAAGACGTTAGAGAGTGTTCAAGCTCAATGCTTACGAAGATGCTTGGGTCTACCGTGCTGTACTTCAACAAATGGGACAATCGCAGAGGCTCGGGCTTGTCCCATCAGTGTATACATGCTCTGCGAGCCACTTAGAGTTCACCTCCGATTGCTGAGCAGACACAGACAGCACCCACTGTCAGTACTACCCACCACTTACCCAGATTGCAGTTTCTCAAGAGTAATATCGCGGCATGAAAATAATATACCATCAAGGTTTTCTCCGCCAAATGCCCCTGCAGTGCCTCCATGGGTTCTGCCTAAACCACCTGTTTCTTTTACGATACCTGGAATCACGAAGAATTCGCTCATTTCTTCTGTTAGCCTCAGACAACTGACCCTATATCACATTTATACAACGTACAGTGATTTTCTGCACGTGTACACTGACAAATCCACCACGCTAAACACCTCCGCCGCAGCCTGTATCATCCCAAACATGGATATCGCTCGACGATTCAAAGTGGACCATAAAACCACATCCACTGCTGCAGAGCTTGTCGCTATCCGGGAGGCAGTAAGATTTATTTCCGGAGAGCGACCTCGAGCCTGGACGATTTTCTGTGATGCCAAACCCGCTTTGCAAACCATTAATTTCATCATGAAGCAAGGTCCGTATTACAGCTTGGCAATAGAAATCACAGAACTTACTCAGGTTGCTTCAACAAATGGTCATCTTATAACTTTCGAGTGGATTCCCGCTCATTGCGGCGTGATGGGAACGAAGAGGCAGACGCTGAAGCTATTAATTCCTTAAGCAGTGCCCCTTAAGTAGGCATTGCGTTTTCACGAGCTGACACGAACGCCCTGCTTCGCTGCGTGATGCGCAGCTACACACTTCAGCACTGGATCAAACCGGAATGACGACACCAGCGACTTCACAAATGGGACCCGGAAATGAGGTTCCGCATGCCCCCTAAATTGAAACGGCAACTCACAAGTATGATTTACCGCATTCGTCTTGGTGTAGTGTACACCAGACGTTACGCACATATCATCGGTCGCAATGACACCGGTCCTAATTGTGAACACTGTGATGTGCCAGAAACACTTGAGCACATAGTTTGTGTCTGCCCAGCATACACACGTGAACAACAAACACTGTTATCTTCTACTGAACTATATCGCTGTAGGTCATTAACTGATGAGACCCTGTTGGGCCCTTGGCCAGACACCAACAGTGCAACTGCGGTCACAAGAACAGTTATAACTTTTTTGGAAACAACTGGACTATGTGTGCAGCTATGAAATGTGTCTCAACTAGAAAGAACACTACATGCTCACCTCTCTATCTCACCATCATCATCCATTGATCTTTCTTTTCCCCTTTCCCTTCCCCCAGTGTAGAGTAGCAGGCTAGAGCAAGCTATCGCTCAGGCCGACCTCTCTGCCTTTCTGTAAATAAACTCACCTCACCTCACTCTTTACTATCACGGGGCATGCACAAGCCACGCCATAAAGAGCTTCGACCCTAGAAGGGTGTTATTTTGTTCCGCAACAACAATCATAATCTTCTTTGCTTCTGCTTCATTTCTTGAAAACTCAACGCTGGCTGAGTGTTCAAGAGAAATCAATGTCATGCCCATAACGCGCATGTCGTTTGTGACCTGAAAGTACCAAGCACATGGTGATAGTGCAAGCAAAAGAATTCAATAACGATTACGATTATTGCTGTGGATCAAAAACGCCATTTTTCGCCTTTCTTCAAGTGAACCAGCCCAGACAATCTAAGTGATTCCATTACCACGCGCTACCGCCACTCGACACTAGGGTGAAAAAAAATGGCAGATCCCTCTTGCCGTGGGAATCGATGATATGCGAAGCACGAATGAGGAAGGTTAATAGGTCACTTTCAAATTAGCGCAGCGTTACGAGCTGGACGTAAATTATACCGTACAAGACTTCCGTTTCATAATTATCATGTTTAGATGTGTATTTTACCTTCGTCATTTATTCACGTTACGTAATGCCAAAATTAGTAGTATATGTGAAGCTACTTCGTCATTCATACACGTCGCGTAACATCGAATTTGCTATAAGTGAAACGGCCGTGAGCACATCATGAAGGGCCCAATATACTCCAACATAACATTGTCCCACGCGCACGCTGGGCACAGCGATGCTACGTTAGCAACCCGTGAGCATTCTATAGTCTGACGCCAGGCGCAACTGGCGCAACGAGCGTCCGTCGGCGCGGACTCACTATAGCGCGGCCGATAGCAACTGGCGGGAAATTCAACATGCTGCGCTTTGCGCTGATGCGTTACCCAGACAGCACTGTGTTTGCCTCTTTTAAATGCGGAGCATCTAATACTCGAGGCTTGTAGTGCGATGCCGTCCGCAAGCTTCCTCCTCCTTCTTCCACCATCTGTGCATCCCTTCCTCCTCTACACACCGCGCGCGCTTCACTCCTCCACCATCTGTGCACCCTTCCTCCTCTACACACCGCGTGCGCTTCTCCTCTTCACGAACATTCGCTAGCTGTATAATGTAGCGCGCATGCGCCGTCACGCTTCGAGAACATCGGCAGCTGACGCGCGCGCATGCGCCGTCGCGCTTCGAGAACATCGGCAGCTGACGCGCGCGCATGCGCCGTTGCGCTTCTCCCCCTTCTCGAACATTCGACAGCTGACAGTGCATGCGCCGTCGCGCTGTATATATACTCAAGGTCGGCGCTCGCTCGCTCAGTTGCCGCTCGTCGGTGTGTTTGTACGGCGCGTCGACGTCCAAGGTCGCGGTGAAATGAATTCCAACGAATCCACAAACACAATGATCGACGTCCCTTCGACCAGCGCCGCCCTTTCGCATACGTGTGTACGTGTTCACTCATTTAACACCCCCTCCTACAACCACGTTAACCAATTTAGCCATCGACCCAAGTAAGTCGCAATTTAACACCCCATTTCACAACCACGTTAACCAATTTAGCCATCGACCCAAGTAAGTCGCACTTTAACATCCCGTTAACCAATTATATGCTCCGCATCCTCCTCAGTGTTCCCCCGAGGGAAGCTGCGGGCAATTTTTTTGTGATGGCAGGATGCCGGACGCGCTGAAACTCATATTCGTCAAAGCAGCGCAGTGCGGCGCGCGCCTGCAAGTATGTGGTTAGGCCAGCGCCTGGCGTGGCAACGCCGCTGTGGCGCGACGAGACAAACGCCGGCGCGCACGCATGCCTGTTCACGTCGAAATGTTTTGGCGCCTTGACTGTGGCATGTAGGGATGTTCTCACATGACACGCACCTCATCATTATCATGTTTGCACCAGTAACATACCTTCGTCATCCATTGACGTCATGTAATACGCTATTCGGCATATGTAAAGCTACCCAAACCACCGCAAGCGGATCATGAGTAAGGCATGTAGTCATGTTGTTACATGACCCGCATCTCAAGATTATTATTTTTGGTTGTGTCCGTTACCTATGTCGTCCGTTCGCGTCACGTAATACCGAGTTTTGTTCATGTGGAGTGAGCGAAACGGTACCGAGCGCAACATGAACGTAGCGTATAGTCATGTTGTTATATAACACGCATCTCAGGTTATCACGTTTGCACCACTCGCATACCTTCGTCATCTATTCATGTACCTCAATACTAATTTTGGTATTATTGACGTTCACCAAATGGCCGCGAGCGCAACATGAGCGTGGCATGTAGTTAAGTTGTGACATGACACACGTGTCATAATTTTCATTTTATAGTCCGTCGCTTGTGTTCACCAAACAATTATTGAAACATGTTATTTGAACGAAACCACCGCAAGAACAACAGGACCATGAAATGTAAATCATGACATTCATGACATACATGCGATTTTCGTGTTATGACCAGACGAATATGCTTGTCATACAGTCATGTTATGCCATACCAATTTTGGTATTGATACGATTATCGAAACGGCCAGGAAAGCTAAAAGTCGTAGGCGGCTAGACAAATAGATAGAGTTAAGTTTTCCTTCTCGTTCGTTGATCTCCTTGATATGGATTGAAGTCCCGTCAAGGAGATGATCGGCGTCGATGAAGCAGGAGGCAGGTTGGAGGTAATGAAAACTTAAAGGTATATTAAAGCGAAATATTTACAGTCATATGTACATCTTGCCGAAGCACACTCATGATAACACAGACATCAACAGCGTCTTACTCTTCTACTTAACTTTTCTTAAGTTAGAGCCTAGAACACTGTTACTACATACAACGTACTTAGTCTCACTGTTCGACCACCAAGTGGTTACGGCCCAGACAAAAGTTGCATCGTACGGAGTCGTACTGATCTATCAGTTAAATGATTGCAGCCTCGACTGAAAAGAAACGGATTCCCTCCAGTCTTAAGCATCTTGCGGTAACAAAGAAAAAGGGGAGGTGGCCATTGCTGGTCCGCCTCAACATTCTCTCATCCAATCTGTTTCCACTCAGATTAAGTCACTCCCTACTGGGCTGACCTTACTCTCGACAGCAGCGCTTCTACAGTTTAAACAGGCGTTTTGGTACTCTTTCCCATCATGTCTCTCTCTCCACCTCCCACGCGCTCAGGAATTCTAACACTCGGGAGATATCGGCATTGTAGACCCGGTACATTCATGCCCTTTCCCACACCCAGCCAGCCGAGACGAACCTCCAAAGCCGGAAATCGAATGATTGCGCACGGAACGTAATTGCCCCCGCAGGTAGCAAGCAGCCTTTGACTTTCTCCGCTTTCCTTGTGCTCGGGTCGTGCATCGCTGCGACTTTGAGCCGATCGCCAGGGCAGAGCGTGTCGCCTACTCCCACTGAGCTCGCGCCCGGCCGCGGAAGCAGGACGGGGTTGCTTAATCCCATTGTGCGTTTGCCCCCGGCAGCGGCGACTTGTCTCTAAACCACAAACATTCCAAGCCGGTTGGAAGAGCGGGTTCGTTTCACATTGTGTGTTTGTCCCCGGCAGCGGAGGAGACGGACGTAGTTTGCATTCCAGAGGATAAGTGGTGTACAGTTACACGGGCATACCGAGAGAGAGTCGAGAAAGAAGCTTTGTATAACGTAGCTTCCCGCGCTGTCGTCCCATGCTCAAAGGAAGCAATTTGCGACCTTGCCGAGAGAGATCCGAGAAAGAAGTTTTGAATAACGTAGCTTCTGGTGCTGTCCCATCCGCAAGATCAACTTATGAGCGGCAAAACATAATACGTCCCCCCTAAAGAGTATACTGGGCTGTCTTACGCTCAGTGATACGGTAAAACACTGCCGCGATTAAGTCACTGGATTTTCTAACCACACAACAGTTGTACACAAGCATCAAACACAATTGCAAGTCAACACTACAGGATAATACACTAAACGAAAACAAATACATGCTAAACAATCAAGTACAGCATTGCTGCTTCAAGCAGTGAGATCACTTGTGTCTGTTTCTTGAATTGTCAATCACACAGTCCACAATATACAGCAGCACGTGGGCAGGAACATTCACGTCCCCCCCAGTTGGCATGGCACTGTTATTCTGATGGCTTCCATGAACTATTCTGAAGCCTAGATAACGCATCCGCATTACCGTTACATACTCCCTTCTGATGTTGTACCGACACATGATATCGCTGTAAAGCCAGCGCCCATCTTGTTAATTTCGCCCCGTGCGGAGTCGAAGATGTAAGGTACGACAGCGGATTGTGGTCGGAAACTACGTTTACTATGGCACCGAAAAGCCAGTAGTCAAACTTCTTTAAGGCCCATATTATTGCGAACGCTTCCTTCTCAATTGTCGACCAACGCATCTGGGTCGGTGAGAAGCGGTGGCTTGCAAAGGTGATAGGCTTTTCTTCTCCCTCGGCTGACATTTGTGCCAAACATGCTCCCGCCGCCGTAGCTTATGTGTCTGTGAAAAGCCAGTAGGGCTGATATGGCTCAGGGGTGTTTAGGGCCACGGCCTCGCACAAAGATCGTTTGCGAGTCTCAAATGCCGTCTGAGCTTCCTCCGGCCAGGGTATCTTATTAGGTACCGCTTTCTTTGTTAACAGCGTGAGCGGGCTCGTCACCTCTGCATATCCTCGGACGTACTCTGGATAGTAGCCGCAAAGTCCTAACAGGCCGCGTAGTTCTTTTTTGGTGCGCGGTGGTACCAAGTTCTTAACTGCTGCTATCTTTTCTGGGTCTGGTGCGTGTGTCCCTGAACCGACAATATGCCCCAGGTAATGTATGTGGGATTGCGCAATCTGACACTTCTCCGGGCTGTCTTTCCGTCCCGCCTTCTCTAAGACCTTGAGAATAATGTCGAGATGCCTTAAGTGCTTCTTCCAAGTGCTAGAAAAAATAGCAATGTCATCTAGGTATGCCGTGGCATACACTTGATGTTGCGACAAGAGTTTGTTCACCATTCTTTGAAAGGTTGCCGCGGAATTTTTCAGCCCGAAAGGCATTACTTTCCATGCGTACTGACCTTCATGCGTTACAAATGTGGTGAATTTCTGACTCTTTTCTTTCATCGGTACCTGCCAGTACCCGCGCCTGAGGTCCACTACCGTAATGAACTGCGCTCTGCCTACTCGGAAAATCAATTCCTGGGGATTCATCATCGGGAACGCATCCGCTTTGGTGACGGCACTTAGCGCTCTGTAGTCCACACACATCCGGATAGTCCCATCTTTTTTTCCGACGCATACTACCGGGTGTGCAAACTCACTCTCCGTGGGGTAGATCAACTTCCAAGTCAAAAGTTCGTCAACTTGCCGGCTGACTTTTTTTTTAATAGTTCCGGCACCCGACACGGAAATGCCTTTTTTGGCTGGTGACCCGGTTCTATTTCTATTTTATGTTCATCTACCTTTGCTATACCCGGCGTGCCATCAAAGAGGGTGCAATGTCTTTGGAACACCGCCTGTATTTCGGCCTGCGCATCAGCATCAAGGTGAGCAACCTTCTCGCTCGTTACCACTAGCTCTTCTCGCTTCGCAGTGGTTGGCTGTGGGGCATATTCCACCTCCCCAAAATCATGGTCCTCGTCGAAGACGACCCCAATATGACTGACTCTTGCATAGTAAGGTCGAATTTTGTTGGCGTGGACACTTTTCACCTTTCCCTCAGATGTTTCTACGCGGTAAGAATGTTCGCGCTCACGTCCAACCACTGTGAATGGGCCTAGCCATTTAGGTGACATTTTACCACTCCAATCATTGTCGAAAACCACAACTTGGTCGCCAACATAAAAACTTTGAGCCTGCTGCTGCGATTATAAGCACTGGCGTAACTCTCCTGATGAGTTGCACTAGTTAGCTCAGCTATATTAGCGGCCGTCTCGAGCTGCACCTTAAGTTGTTGTAAATACTTAGCGGGGTTTTCTCTCAATGTTGCGGGCACCGGCATTTCTCCCGTCCAAGTCTTCTGCAGTATTAGAAGCGGTCCCGTGGGATTCCTTCCGTACAGTAGACGAAACGGAGCTATTCCGGTTACCTCATGGGGGACTTCCCGATAAGCCCATAAAACCATTGGGATCAATTTGTCCCAATTCTTGGAGTCTCTTTGAATGACATGATACAACATGTTTTTGAGTACTCGGTTCCACCTTTCTACAACTCCATTACACTCTGGGTGTTCTGGGATTGAAAATCTTGGCATGCAACCTAATTTCTCCAGCATCGTTTGCGTGAGCTGTGATTTGAAATTAGTGCCCTGATCGGAACAGATCATCTCCGGAACGCCTGTGCGACTGAATATCTCAATCAGTGCATCACAAGTCGCCTTAGCTGTTAAAGAGCGCAGTGGGATCACTTCTGGCCACCTCGTGCAAAGATCCACTAAACACAGCGCGTACTTATGCCCTCTCGCTGACGGCGTGTCTAGGGGTCTGATCACATCTACATTGACAACTTGGAAAGGGTGCTCGGGTCTAGTGAGCGGAGTTATAGGCACTTTATCCGTGCGACGCTTGTCTGAACGAATTTGACATTCATGGCACGAACGACAATGCTCTAATATCTCCTTCGCCATACCCGGCCAAAAAAAATTATACCTACTGCGAGCTCTTGTTTTCTTTGACCCTAGGTGCCCCCCGCATAGCGACTCGTGTGCTAAGTGCATCACCTCAGTGCGCTTATCTTTGGGGACAACTAGCTGACTCACTCGAGTGCCTGCTATTGATTCGCAGTGGTATAATAGTCCGTCTGAAATGAACAAGCCGGATTTCCCACAACGCGCATCTTCCCAACATTTCGTTAGCGTAGTGTCGCCCAACTGCACATTGCGGAACTCTACTCTTTGGCCTAATGACGCCTCCCTTTCTTCATCAGTTTGCGCCTCTTCCCCGGAATCATCTTTCTCCTCCAAGGTAAGATTGCAGGCAACTACCTTTTGTTTCTCTACTGCTTGTTCCGCCTCGTGAACAGGCTCGGCCGGCGCTCGACAGGATGCCAGAGGGCTGCTGGCCTTCAACAAAAGTTTCCAATCGTCCTTGGTCAACAAACAATCTGTGCCCTCGACAAGCTCATCAGTTAACGCGCAGAGTAGGTCGACGTTCTGAGGCTCCGTAACCTCTCGCGGGCTATTTAATTTGACCGGTAACGTAGCTAGCCTTGCCTCGATAGTTTTACCGAAAGCGGACACCAATCTTTCCGTGCCAGACGGCTCTACAACACTTCGCGGAAGCAGACTCTCCCGGATGACGGTTATCTCACTCCCCGTATCCAAAATCGCATCTGCGGATATGCCTGCACATGATACAGGAATTAACTGCAGTTTATCTGTGCCTTCACCCTCGTGTTTCAGAGACTTCACCTTTGCGCTAAGTACTCCAGTCGGTATTTCAGTATCCGTCTCGTGGGATAACGTTACCTTTTGAACCTTCCGCTTTGGCTCGGTAGCCTTCTTGGGGTTGTTCTCCTTATCACTAGCCTTCGGGCACTCTTTAGCGAAATGGCCTGAGCCGTGACATAGGTGGCATTTCAGAGCCCCTTTCTCAACTCGTGTCGCCGGCTTCTGCCCCATTTTTACAGTTGGTTGCTTTGAAGCACGCCCTTTCCCTTTCGCTTGTTCGAACGTTTGGAGCACTTTCGCGATCTGAGTTGGCCTAAGCCATCCCTCGCCTTCCCTTAATCTCACATACTCATGACCCTCCGTACTAAGGCCCGATTTTATGCGGTCAGCAACCATGAGTTCTGCCATCACTTCTACCGTGTCGGCTTCTCTCACTTGGAGGTAGTATGAGAAATAAGTTTTCACGCGGGACGCGAACTGTGCCCACGTCTCTTCCTTACGCTTTACGGCTCTTTCGAACCTCAGCAGGTACTCTGCAGGAGAAAGCTTCAATTCCGTCAGCACTGCTGCTTTAACTGACTCATAGTCTGCACTCTCTTCAGGGTTGAGGTTACGCAGTAGGTAACGGACTCGCTCAGTTAGCGCTGGCATAACCAAATGCACGTGGCTCTCGTGCGGTACCTGGTAAGTAGCAAAAAGTTTTTCTACTTCCTCAAACCATAATGGGACATCCACGTCACTCGGCAGGCGGAACCCTTTTAGCACTTTTCCACGTTGCTGAACAGAATCGAAACCCCGGCGCCTCTGATTACCCGTCTGCAACCCAGAGTTGGACAACGTGTCATTGAGACGTTCCGCGTTCATTCTAGCCTGCAATAGCTTTTCGTACTGAATCTGAAGATTGAGCTTTTGAATTTCAAGCTCGAGCGTTCTCGCTTCGCTTGATTTCGGCAAAACCTGAGATGCCTGCTGCATCGATTCTTGCCTCTGAGTAGGCACTGTCGCCTCATTTGACTGATCAGAATTTTGAATACCATCATTGTATGGTTCTCGACTCCGATTCACATCTGCCGCACTCGTACCCTCATCTTCATTAGACTCCATTGTTTTAGCATCCCCGCGTGTTCTCACCATGTGCTCTACACATAAACTGACATGCCAACTAGAGAAGCACGCAAGAAATCCTGCTCACCCTTTGCTGTATGCACTGTCGTTCCCGGATCTCTTCCACGGTGCCGGAGTTGGCTGCTGTGGGAGCGTCTCGACTTTGCCACTGGTGGCTGTTGGATGCCTTGCCCCTCGGTCCTCTCAGCGCTGGTCCAGTGTATGGTGCTGCAGAGCTCGCCGATCCCTGTCGACTGCGCCAGTTAAGTTTTCCTTCTCGTTCGTTGATCTCCTTGATATGAATTGAAGTCCCGTCAAGGAGATGATCGGCGTCGATGAAGCAGGAGGCAGGTTGGAGGTAATGAAAACTTGAAGGTATATTACAGCGAAATATTTACAATCATATGTACATCTTGCCGAAGCACACTCATGATAACACAGACATCAACAGCGTCTCACTCTTCTACTTAACTTTTCTTAAGTTAGAGCCTAGAACACTGTTACTACATACAACGTACTTAGTCTCACTGTTTGACCACCAAGTGGTTGCGGCCCAGACAAAAGTTGCATCGTACGGAGTCGTACTGATCTATCAGTTAAGTGATTGCAGCCTCGACTGAAGAGAAACGAATTCCCTCCAGTCTTAAGCATCTTGCGGTAACAAAGAAAAAGGGGAGGTGGCCATTGCTGGTCCGCCTCAACATTCTCTCATCCAATCTGTTTCCACTCAGATTAAGTCACTCCCTACTGGGCTGACCTTACTCTCGACAGCAGCGCTTCTACAGTTTAAACAGGCGTTTTGGTACTCTTTCCCATCATGTCTCTCTCTCTCCACCTCCCACGCGCTCAGGAATTCTAACGCTCGGGAGATATCGGCATTGTAGACCCGGTACATTCATGCCCTTTCCCACACCCAGCGAGCCGAGACGAACCTCCAAAGCCGGAAATTGAATGATTGCGCGCGGAACGTAATTTCCCCCGCAGGTAGCAAGCGGCCTTTGACTTTCTCCGCTTTCCTTGTGCTCGGGTCGTACATCGCTGCGACTTTGAGCCGATCGCCAGGGCAGAGCGTGTCGCCTACTCCCACTGAGCTCGCGCCCGGCCGCGGAAGCAGGACGGGGTCGCTTAATCCCATTGTGCGTTTGCCCCCGGCAGCGGCGACTTGTCTCTAAACCACAAACATTCCAAGCCGGTTGGCAGAGCGGGTTCGTTTCACATTGTGTGTTTGTCCCCGGCAGCGGAGGAGACGGACGTAGTTTGCATTCTAGAGGATAAGTGGTGTACAGTTACACGGGCATACCGAGAGAGAGTCGAGAAAGAAGCTTTGTATAACGTAGCTTCCCGCGCTGTCGTCCCATGCTCAACGGAAGCAATTTGCGACCTTGCCGAGAGAGATCCGAGAAAGAAGTTTTGAATAACGTAGCTTCTGGTGCTGTCCCATCCGCACGATCAACTTATGAGTGGCAAAACATAACAGATAGGTAGATAGATAGATACGCTCACGGTTGCCAAAGTTAGCTAAAAAAAATTGGCAGATCACACGTACAGTGGGTATGGATGATATGCGAAGCACCATTGAGAAATATTGATATGTCACTTTAAAATCAGCACAACGTAACCAAGTGGAGGTAAATGATGCCGTACATGACTTTCGTGTAATCATTATCATGCTTGGATGTGTCGTTTACCTTCGTCATCTCATCACGTCACGTGATACCTAGTTTAGTATGTCTGGAGACTAGCGAAACGGCCGTGACCATGCCATGGGCATGGTATGTTGTCATGTTCTTATAAGGCACGCGTGTCAGGATTATCACGTTTGCATGTCATATTTTTCGCAATCTATTGACGTCACGTAAAAACAAATTTGGTACATGTGGAGCTAGCGAAACGACTGTGAGTGCATCATATGGCCCATTATACTCCAATGTAGCGTCGACGCACGTGCACGCTGGACACATTGACGATACATTCGCAAAACGTCAGGCGCGACCAGCGTCCGTCGGCGTAGCCCGACGGCAACAGGCGCGAAATGCAACAGGCTGCATTTCGCGCCAATCCTTTACCCAGACAACACTGCACCTCTCTCTTTTCGTGACGGAGGGACACCGGACGCGCTGAAACGTGGATGCGTCAAAGCAACACAGCGCGGCACGTGCCCTCGTGTATATGGCTGTACCAGCGCCTGGTTTGGGGGATCAACGCCGGCGTGACGCGACGAAATGAACGCTGGTGAGCACGCGCACCGCGTCACGTTGAAATGTATTGGTGCCTTGACTGTGGCATGTAGTCATATTCTCACAAGACACGCCTCTCATGATTATTATCTTTGTGCTAGCCACATACCTTCGTCATCGATTGGCGTCACGTAATACCAAATTCGGCATGCGTGAAGCTAGTGGAACGGCCGCGAACGCATCATCAGTGTGGCATGTACTCATGTTGTTACATGACACGCATGTCGTGATTATCATGTTTTGATTTGTCATTTACCTTGTCGTCTGTTCGCGTCGCATAACACCGAGTTTGGTACATGTGAAGCTATCGAAACGGCCATAAGCGCATCATGAACGTGGCGTGTGGTCATGTTGTTACATGACATGCATCTTATGTTAGTCATGTTTGTACCAGTATCATACCGTCGTCATCCAACAGGTCCCGTTAAACCGAAATCGGTGTATGGGAAGCTAGCGAAATGACCACGAGCGCATCATTAGTGTGGCTGTAGTCATGTTGTTACACAACACGCATTTGATGATCATCATGTTTTCACCCATCACATGCCTTCGTCATTCATTCACGTCACCTAATACCACATTTGGTGCATGTGAAGCTAGCGAAACGACCGCGAGCGCATCATAAGTGCGGTATGTATACATGTTGTTACATGACATGCGTCTCATGATTATCATGTTTGAACCGGTCACATACATTCGTCATCCATTCACGTCCCGTAACACCAAATTTGGTATCTGTAAAGCTAGCGAAACGACTGCGAGAGTAATATGAGCGTGGCACGTAGTCATGAATCATGAATTAATTGAAATGCATGTCATGACTTCTACGCTACAGTCTGTCACTTATGTTTGCCATGCAGTCATGTCGTACCATGGCGATTTCAAAACATGTTATGTAAACAAAAGCACCACAAGAGCAGCAAGGACTTGAAATATAAATCATGGCATTAATGACATACATGTCATGATAGTCGTGTTATAACTAGTCAATTATGCTCGCCATACAGTCATGTTATGTCACACCAATTGTGGTATTGATTCCATTAGCGAAACGGCCAGGAGAGCTAAAAGTCGTAGGCGGCTAGATAGATAGATAGATAGATAGATAGATAGATAGATAGATAGATAGATAGATAGATAGATAGATAGATAGATAGATAGATAGATAGATAGATAGATAGATAGATAGATAGATAGATAGATAGATAGATAGATAGATAGATAGATAGATAGATAGATAGATAGATAGATAGATAGATAGATAGATAGATAGATACGCTCAAAGTTGCCGAAGCTCGCCGAGAAATGCTTCGCATTTGAAACCCAGACAGTCGACGCTATCGTTACTAGATAGCTGTCGCTCTCCTCATGCATGGTGTGCGGCCTGCGGTTGTTGCTCAATGCGTCATAGGACTGTCAACAAAGCAGGACGATGACTGCCTCCGCTGAGCCTTCTAACGCCGGTTTGCTCTCACAATAAACACCTTTAGTTGGCGTAGATAACGAGCACACGTACACAGCACTGCCACGGGAGAGAACTGCGCATGTGCAGTACGTAACGTATGGATTCAAGAGATACGCGCGTACGCCCAAAAAAGACACTGCGTATGTACCGCAACGCTTACTGCGTTACGTTCTTGCGAGACCTCGAAGAAGCCAGAACGAGAGTATAATGGTAGCAGCAGTGGCGTTCGACACATGCAGTAACAGCGGACCTGATGCAAGGCGTTTACTGTACTTCACAATGAAAGGTAATGTTTTTTTAGGGCGAGAAGGGGAAGTTTATTCTACACTTAACTTGTACCTAGACAAACGAAACATCGAAAACAAGTAAAGACAGTGTATATATCTTACAAATGAGCACCAAAATCTAATAGATCATTGAGTATCCAAATGTTACAAGTGAAAGAAAAATTAAAAAGAATCAGGTTAATCACAATTAACTGGATAACACTTATGCATGCGTACTAGAGTGGGCACATGGCTAGTACGGGACAACTGGAAAGCTCAGCTGTCCCTCTCTTACTTTAAAGAAACGTGTGTGCCATCGTCGAAGAAAAGCCTCTTCGCCGTGCGTTTCCAGCTGCTGATCTAGGTAATTCCACACAATGAGCCGAATTTTCTGTAGTGCGGGTTAGGCGCCTCTTTGCGGCTTGTGCCATACTTCCGCTAAACAGCGTCGCCGCCACTGTACGTACAAGGTTACTGTAACGACCAGTCTTGCAAACAGCCCACGTTTTTTTCCAATGCACACCGTGCGAAAGCCCAAAGAGGCGTTGTACCATGTGCCAGACGCCCCTCGCCAACAAGCACTGAAAGAGAGCATGTTGGCCCGTCTCTCTTTTGCCGTAGTTTGTGCAGCGGTCCTTTGGGACGACTCCCCAATGTGCTAACCGGTCACGCGTAGGCGATGCCCTCCATCTTCTCAACCAGTCGAATTCGCGCACCTGATTAGGTACATGATTGCAACGCCATCGTTTCCATTTTCTCGTGCAGGGTGCTGTTTCTTCCTCTTTGCTCAGTGTGCTACTTGTCACCATTTCGCTTATTTCTTGCGATGAAACATCTCCCAGACCGCATGAACCTATTGATTCCACTGTTCTTTTTAAGCCACTGGCAGCTCTGTAAAATTTAAGCGGAATTTCTGCTCGTGGTCCGATGTACGAATTGGCCGTGAAAGTACTTTTTAGTGTACTGCTCCAGTACATCATGAGCCTGTACCCGGGGTAGTTGCTGCCATCGAACAGTTTCGGTGTTGTTTTTGCAGCCAGCGCTCTTGTGAACGTTGGTATATCTGGGAGGCTCAAGCCTCCACGGTTTGTGGGAAGCTGTAAAAATTTCCTCCGTACCTTTGCTGTTTTTCCTCCCCAGAGGAAGCTCCCCGCCATAGCGCCGAGGCGTCCTGCAACACGGTGAGGTAGCAGGGCGATGTGTGCTATGTAAAACGCAAAAGCGCATGCCTGTGTCTTGACGACTGTTGCTTTTGCCGTTAGTGACAGGTTAAAATGAGTGGCGGCTGCTATGACATCGGTAGATCTCCTAAGCACGTCATCCCAGGTCTTCTTTGATACATCTCCTTCCTCAAAGTAAACGTCTAACACCTTAACAGCTTGAACGTATTCTAAGTCTTTTGGCAATAGTTCTCTGAAGCCTCCAAAGCGCAATGCCTTACATTTGGTGGTGTTTAAAAGAGCAGCAGACAGATACAAATACTCAGCAAAAATGTCAAGGAATGTTCTATAGCTAGACAAGTTACGAAAAAATACCGAAATATCATCGGCGTATGCAACAATTTTGAAGGTTTCCTTGCCTGGCATCGGGAAACCCACTATGCGCTCGCAGTTTGCAACCTTTCTTATCAAAGGCTCTAGAGACAAAATGAATAAGGCTCTAGAGACAAAATGAACGGACAGCCTTGCCTCACCCCTTTTTGAATTGCAAAGCTTCTGGTCACTTCTTTGTTGAAATAAACACAGCTTGAGAGGTCCTGATAAAGTATTTCTACCAGTCGCACATACTGCTCTGGGAGGCCAAATATGCGCAAAATAGCGAAAAGTTACCCATGTTCAACTCAATCAAATTCTTTGGCCTGATCAAGAGAAATATATACTCCTGAGATTTGTTTTTCTCAAGAATATGCAAAGAGGTCTCTGATAATTGTAAGAGGTACGAAGACGGAACATCCTGATACTGCACATGACTGCAAGGGGGACACAATGTCTTCCAAGAAAGGCCACAGACGCCGTGATAGCAGCGTGGCTACTAACTTATAGTCTGTGTTTAGAAGAGTAATGGACCTCCACGATTTAGGATCTGACGGATCCATACCTTCTTTCAGTAATAGAATCACCCTTCTTTCGCTGAAGGACTACGGTTTATGGCCATCACGCAACAAAATATTCACAAGATTAGTGATCGCATCTCCCAAGATATCAAAGAAACGCAGATAAAATCCCATGAGTATTCCGTCTGGGCTTGGTGACGTGGACATATTCATTGATTTCAGGGTGTACCGTACTACTCCTTTATCAGTTTCTGCATATAATACTAAACAGTCTTCCAAGCCTAACGATGGCAAACCTTCGCAAAAGGCTGAGAGTTTAGCAGTAAACTCGTCGTCCTGTGTGTCATGGTTTGCAGTAAACAGTTTTGCAAAGTAGTCTCGGAAAACTTTTTGAACTTCGTCCGGGTCATTAACAATAGTGCCATCCTCTTTCAGTGCCTCATCGATGTAGCGGGACTGGCATCGACGATCTCAGTTTCTTTGCGCATATGTCAAGTTTTCAATTTCATCTGTCCGTAAGTGCATTTCTCTTGCGAGCCTTGTAGCCTGAAACCTCTGCTTTAGGAGATTTTGATACTTAATTTTTTGTGCTTCAAGGTATTCGAGCATAGCGAACGTAGTTAACCCACCTCTTTCAATGATTTGAATGCGTCGGAGAATCTCATTCGTCTTGACCGTGAGGCGAGCGTGCTGCGCTTTTCCTGCCTGTTGAGCTATGAGGCGCCAACGAGATTTTAAGTAGTCCCATGTAGTCGGAATTATGCAACCCACTTCTGCCAGTGAGGCCGGCAGCTCAGTTTGAAGTACGGAAATTCTTTCGTCATCATGAAGAATAGTTGGATCCATCCTCCATGGTTTGTGGATTCTCGTTGTTGTGCTCACGTTAAACGTGAAGAGTAACGGAAGATGATAGCTGAGTTTCTGCTGGCCTGGCGCAAGCTGGACCACCTCACATGCTTGTAGGTTCACTAAAAAGTCTTCGGGCACATAAACTCTATCAATTTGGCTTTGTTGAACGCCACAAGCGCGGGTTGCGACGAACCCGACTCCATGTAGAGTTAACCATTCATCTGACAGCTTGAGATCTTAAACTAGTTGCTGTAGTTCTCTGGCGTAATAATTGTTGGCGCCTTGGCCAGGACCCCTGACGTTTCGTGTAGTATCGAGCACGCAGTTGAAATCTTCCACAAGCACATATGATATCCGCTCGATCAAAAAAATTTTGAAACCTTTATAGAACCCATTCGTTTCTGACCTCGTTTTGGGCCCATATACGTTGACAAATCTGACTCGTTTGCAGTTAAGTACCACATCTACTGTTATGATGCGCCCTTCTGTGTCAACAAGAGAGTGAGAAACCCTCCTCAGCGTTGCGTTCATGAAAACAACTCCTGTGCCACATGCACGCGCATCTGTGAGTGAGAAGAAGGCCTCTAAAAGAAACATTTCCTGAAACTCTGGAACGTCAAGCTTAGTACGAAAATTTGTCTCCTGCAAAAAGTGCATGTCTACGCGATGCGCCCGCGCGAGGTCAAGTACTGCCTGCTGCTTCACCGGATTTCGAAAACCGCGAACATTGAAAGACATAAAATAAGGTGATGCCATTGTTGAAATAAAGGCGGGGAAGTTGCTTAAAGGAAAGAAAAGGTAAGAGAGAGGAGAGCCAAATGCTAAAAGTACATATCGTCGTCGCTCACAGTTGGTGACGTTTGCCATGGTGGTGATCCCACGCGGGGTTTCTTAAATGTCCCCTGTTTAGCGGAGTCACTGCCGCTGCTCCCACTGCCTGGCTTGGATCGGCGTTGTGAACTCGAAGGACTCGATGCGTCTGCAGATCGTGCGGGTTTGGTAGAAACCTCGGTGTCCGCCGGTTCGCTCCGCGTTGGTGGTCGGCTTCTTAGCTGCTTCATCGATGTCGAAGGCGTAGCGTTGATGTTCTTCAAGGTTGTCGACATTCCAAGGTTAGCGTTTGGTGTGCTGTCACTGGCGTCTGTCGCTGTTGTGGCAGAGGAAATCGAAGCAGTGCTTTCTGCGACGCCTCTTGTAATGGGTACCTGTTCGTCCGGCGTTTGGCGCTTCTCGGACGCCATTGATGCGCTGCAGTTAGGTCGAGTTTTGATGCTGCCTACTAGTGAAGAAAAATCACTGGGTGTTTCCTGTAACTCCCATTTGGGTGTTCATGTTACCTCTGAGCGGGCTGTACATCTGAAGTTGCCCCGTCTGGCGTACTGGCCGGCTTGACGCGAGCAGCGTCTTCTGACTGCCCGTCTACGAAGTCATCAGACAGGCTTTCTTCTTCCCAGTGGTCTGGTGTCTTGACACGCGTCGTTTTCTTTTGATGACGCAGTACTTCATAGGTTCTAGATTGCGTGGCCACACTTGAGGAACTTGAAGAGGATCCTTCAATTGTTGGGAAGTCTTGGACACTCGGTGACGACGTCTTCTGAGCTGCGTCTGCATATAGTCTGCGCTTGAAACATTCTTTGGTCGGGTGATCACCTCCATACTTTCTGCAGGCTTCAGCGCACTCTTCCACAGCGTGTTCGTACGCGCTGCACCTATGACAAAAAGGTGTTGCACAGGCCACGGCCATGTGGCCTTCGTTGTGGCAACGCACACAGACGCGACACGCGCCACGGTACTCGAACATAATGCGGTGCCCATGGATTTAAATGAAGTTCGGTGCCTGCTTTGCCATTTCCATCTTCATCACTCGGGTACCGGTAAACGTAGACTGACGTCGTTGCAGAGTAGTATATGGTATACAACGTAATTTGCCGAAAGGCTGCAAAGCAGAGACGACCGCGTCATCGGGTACGTACGGCGGCAACCTGTACACACTCACGAATACACTTGGTGGGCCGACGACTTCCACTTGAACTTTTTTTCTTCTGAAGGACAAAACCTTCATTCACCATGAGCTTGGTGGCTTGTTCCGCTGTCCTCGTTGCTACCAAGAACTTCAAAGCGCCGAGGTGTCGCAAGAACAACACCCCTTCGCTACCGGTTGTCTCTTCGAGACACTCGATGATCTCATCGACAGAGAACGGTAAACCGTTCTTTCCGTTCTTGTTTACTGTTCTCGTTTACTGTTCCTACAGGAACGGTAAAAGAGAAACAATGTTCTTTTGGCGGGGTGCATACTGGCCTCGACGCCATCTTCCTAAGGGCACCAGGGGTCGGCGACTTCTCGGCCGAAGCCCCGGGAAACCTGAATGCCGGTGAGACGCCGAAGAGACGTCGCTGAAACACTGGACGCACGCGTCGGCGAGAGCCGCGCACACACAATAAAACACGAACGTTGATGGTGAAGCTACATATAGCGGCACCCGTTCGTCCCTCGCAGCCGGTGTAATATGTAACAAGTATAACATTTTAACCTGCAAGGTGGGGCTGGTGAGAGATTTCTTCTGCGCGTTGTTGAACAATAAAAATTGTGCTCAATGTACATGCCAATGGCTGCTATTAGGGAACGAGAGACAGGAGCATTCGGCTTTTAGTTAACGCGCACGCTGCGATCCCCATTAGCAGCCATTGGCATGTACATTGAGCACTATCTGACAAGAAATTGTTGCTACGTTCTACTCGCTGGGTGTAACCTCCTTAGTTTTAAGAAGGTTTAGCGAGCGTTGAGCCGCAGTTCCATGAATACAATTAACTAATATATAATATGAATGAACTCGAGGTGGTTAAAGGTGGGAAGTAGATACGAAGCGCAAGCCGTAAGAAAGTAAAAGCCGAATTCTCCTGTCTCTCATTTCCCATTAGCAGAAGTAGGCATGTACATTGAGCACTATCTGACAGGAAATGGTTGCTACGTTATACTCACTGGGCGTAACCTTCTTGGTTTCAGAAAGGTTTAGCGAGCGTTTAGCTGCAGTTCCATGAATACAGTGAACTAGTATATACCATGAACTCGAGGTGGCTAAAAGTAAGAAGTAGATTCCAAGCGCAAGCCGTAAGAAAGTGTGCGTGTGCCACCTCTCGTTTAGTTCTTAGAATACCCGCTGGATGGCGGTGCCTCTATACGGGGAATATATGATGAAAAGATGCGAGATGGTGGTACTTGAAGTGTTGAATAGGTGGACGAA
Source organism: Rhipicephalus microplus (assembly GCF_043290135.1). NCBI lineage: Eukaryota > Metazoa > Arthropoda > Arachnida > Ixodida > Ixodidae > Rhipicephalus > Rhipicephalus microplus. Next base: position 122,518,514 of record NC_134701.1, read on the forward strand.
TGGACACACGGACGAATGCATGGATGGGCGCATGAATGGATGCAGGGGCGGATGCATGGACGAACGCAGGGACGGACGCACGAACAGACACACGCACGAAGAGATGCACGCACGGGCAGACGGATGGACGCATGGACGGTGTTGCGAAGCTCGCCTCCGACGACGTTACGAAGGGCGCTACGAATCTCACCGCTGCAACCACTGTTTCGAAAGACGGCGACGCCAGCACGGTCCTGAAGGCGCCACTGCTTCGAACTCCGCCGAGAAGGTCACCAGCCGTTTGGTAGCGTAGGTTTCTAAGCTCGCGACTGCTTCTGCGCAGAGCTGATAGACGAGCGAACGAGACGACGGTGAGTTAAACAAGGTTTTTGTACAGCATATATACAGAGGCTTTACAAATACGGCACTGGGGCCGACAGCTTAGAGACCCGAAGAGCCGAGCTCTCCTCTCTAACACATAGGTCTGCTCTCAAATGGGTCTGCTGTCAAAGTGGTCTGCTCTCGACGCACCGCAGGGCTTCTTTTATATGCACCGGGTCCAACCCAAATGTCCAACCAGAAGCGCCGCTGGTCGGGAGGTCAGAATCCTCCAATGGGGTGGCCGCTGGGCCGCGTCATTCTTTTTCATCGAATTTGGAGAGGCTGCGCTGCAGGTGGCTGCACCCAAGGACGAGTGACGTCCAAGGCATTGCGTCAGACCCGCCAGACAGGAAGGCGTCGGTTGTTTACTCGACGGGCTCGCGAGCTGAGCTGACTCACTGCACGTGCGCGCCAGAAAGGCGCCGCCGCGTGTTGACGCCGTTGAGTTGTTCGTGTAAGGCGGACTCGCGGGCTGGCCTTGACACAGATTTCCTTTTTCCGAGGCATGGACGTTCGCTGCAGACTCGCAGGCATAACAGCACCCCCGCCGTCAGACAATGCGCCAGAAAGACGAGCTGCTTCCACGTGGCTCGGATGTCAGGCGCGCTCGTTCGCCAGGTCCCTCCAGGTTCGTCTCCAGGGCCATGGGGAGAATGCAGCTCCAGACTCCGTTCCGGGAACACATCCCATTCTTGAGGACGGATCCCAGCTTCACTGGCTTGTCGCCACAGCTTGTCGACTAGCTTCGCTCGTCTCTTCTGACCATCCTTGGTTTCAGCACTTGTCGATGGTTCTGCAACTTGCCAAGAACGGTTCGACAACAGACAACACACGACACAAGCAAGTGCCCTCGGTCACCCGACAGAACACCAGACAAAGTATAGTATAACATATACCTAGCTACGTGTCTATCGAAATTTCGTTCCCTCTACATCAAGAGGCACATGTGGGACTCAATACCCTTAAATTGACAACTCAAATTTTTTCCACGTACAACAACGTAACGAATTAGAATAGAACATAAAGTTGGCTCCTTGAGCTCACTCTGGACGAGAGCGCTCAGCTCAGGTCGTGATGAGGTCAAAATTTTGCCCCGAATCGCCAGCGAGAAACCCAAAGGTGGAGAAGGTACTAACTAAACGCACGGCTCAATGCGTCTGCATTAGCGTTTAGCTTTCCTTTTTTGTAGCGAACATCAAAATTGTGCTGTTGGAGTATCATGCTCCACCTCAGTAACCGGCAACTTTTAGGCGACATGTTATTTAACCAGGTTAGAGGACAGTGGTCCGTTTCAACCACAAACCTCGAACCGGAGACATAAAAAGCTAGCTTTTGAACGGCCCACACGAGGCAAGCGCATTCCTTTTCAGAGGTACTTTACGCTTGTTCCCTGCTGCTGAGTTTTCGACTTAAATACAAAACTGGCCTTTAGTTACCAGCACTGTCTTCCTGGCACAATACAGCTCCCATGCCGCGATCACTCGCGTCGCGTTGAATCACAAATCCCTTAGAGAAATTGGGTGCCATGAGAACATGCTTTTCCCTTAGGGCCTGTTTTAGCTGGCAAAACGCATTCCCCTTTTTTGAGTCCCATACTACTTTAACCGGCTCGGATTTTCGAAGTGCGTCAGTTAGAGGGCTGGCAATGCTAGAGTAATTTTGCACGTAATGCTTATAGTATCCAGCCAGGCCCAATAATGCCCTTATCTCAGATTTTGTGGTTGGTCGTGGATAGTTCACGACGGCCGCTACCTTAATTTCTGAAGGTCTACGTCGGCCACGACCCACAACGTTCCCCGGGTAAGACACCTCGCCACACCCTAGGTGACATTTAGTAGGTTTCACGGTAAGGCCAGCCTCTTTAAACCTGTTCAGCACGACGCGTAAATGCTCGACATGTTCTTCCCAGTTGTTCGAGAAGATGGCGACATCGTCAAGATACGGCAGAGCGAACTCGGAGAGGCCTTTAAGAACGCGGTCCATTAAGTCTGAAAAACAAAAGGGTGCATTTTTCAATCCAAAGCTCAGCTTAAGTGGACGATACGTTCCAAATGGAGAAACAATTGTGGCATAGCGGCTAGCACGCTCTGTAAGGGGGACTTGCCAATACCCTCGCACGAGGTCTAACGTGGAAATATAGCTGGACTGTGACACAGTTTCCACCCTCTCCTTAAGGTTTGGTATCGGGTAAGTTTGGTCTCGAGTTATTGCGTTAAGACGCCGGTAATCGATGCATGGCCTCGGATCTTTTCCTGGCACCTGAACCAATATTAGAGGGGATGTATAGTCACTCGCGCCCGGTACTATGACTCCCAACTCCAGCATTTTATCGATCTTCTCTTTCATGATCTGCTTTTGCACGGGGGAGCAACGATACGGCTTGCTACGGATTGGCTCCTCACAAGTTAGCTCGATATTGTGCTCGATCACCGTCGTGTTTCCGGGACGGTCCGAAAACACGTCTTGAAACTCGGAAACAATCCTTCTCAGGTCCTCCTTCTGGACTTCACTTAACCTAGGCTCTAGGCTCAACTGCTCCAAGATTACCTCCCATTCCCTTTCGATTACCTCACTAGAACTAAATATTTCTGCTCCCTCTTCCTCTGAAGCATTCAACAGCAGATTTACGACCCCTTCACGTTGAACGTATGGTTTCATCAAGTTACCGCGGTGAATTTTGTTCAGCCGCCTTCCTAATTTCACTTCATAATTGGTATCAGAAAGCTTCATGGGTGCCTTCCACTTGTCCGCGAATTTCCCCGCTCTCTGACAAGTGTCGCATGAGCGTACAGAGTCTTCGATATCCTTCCAGCATTTCGGCCAATAAAACTCAAGGGAAACTCTAGCCTTGGTCTTTTTTATGCCGAGATGCCCTGCCCATGCGTTTTCATGCGCCAGTTCCAATAGTTGGCGACGATACTTTTGTGGCACTAAGAGCTGCTCATACTTGTGACCTTGCGCATTTGTGTAGCTCCGATACAAAGGCCCTGCTTTTTGAAAAAAAAAACATTCTTTTTCTTTTTTTCCAAGTTTACGCTTTCCATTAGCGCTTAATTCGAGAGGTCCTCACGCTGCACTCGAATGAGCGTTTCTCGATCAACCCTCGACAGCTCACTCCAACTTTCCGCTACAGGCAAGAGGGCTGCAGCCCTCTCGCTTTGATTCAATGGCGCCATGTCGTCTCCCCCTGCTACGGAAACCGTGCCGGTCGCTTCGGCGACGGGCCGCTCGAGTGACTGCTCACATGACTCACGCACAAAATTTCCTCTCTGAGGTTCCGTCGACCCGCCGACAAGGTCACCTGAGAGTTAACCGCATCGAACAAGATCAAGCTCCTGCGAAAGCTTCGGCGCTTGCGATCGCGTGAGGGCCATGTACGCTAAGTTGGGAAAGAACGATTTACCCTGCTCTTTGAGAAGCTGCTCTGAGTTGTTAGAGAAAAGATAAGGAAAACGATCGGGAAGCGCGGCAGACACAGCCGCTTCGAAGCGAAGCTTACTGAACGGACCTTCAATGACAACCGTAGCGATCGGTAAGCAAGCACTCTGCTCCTCGGCGACTTGCCTGATCCACGCGCATTCTCCTGTAAAGTCATCCGGAGACACCAATAAAGGATGCACAACGTCCATGGTTGCCGCGGAGACTCTAAGTGCTCGACACGTTTTCCTATTCACACTAATTTCTTAGATATACGGCTCTAACAACCGCATGTTCTTTTCCGATTCTCGGATTGTTGCAAAAGCAAACTTTTGTTTACAGTTTATCGCGATGTGCCCTTCCTTTTTGCAGTTGTAGCAGATTAGCGGCTTCCGTGATTCAAACGCCCGTGTGGTATCAGTGCGTTGTTTAGGAACCTCACTCGATGTCTCCGCTTCCGTTTGCCCTTCCCCTACACTGTCTTTCGTAAGAGACGGGTCCTTCTTGAAATTATGGTGCGGAGCGGGTTTCCGTTGATCCGGTTTCTTTGAAAAGCCTCTTTCCTTTCATTTTTTTCAAAGCGCACTGCCCTGCTATGCAACTTTCGGCGAGTATAATACTCCTCAGCTAACTCTGCTGCCTTGTTTAGCTGTACTTCACCAAGTTTGTCCTGCAGCCAAAGCTTGACATCCTCCTCGATGCAGCGGTAGAATTGCTCCAATGCAATGCATTCCACCACTTTATCGCGGTCGTCATAAACACCTTCGCCCTTGAGCCATTCAATTAAATCGGCTTTAAGACGAAACGCGAAGTCAACGTGGGACTCATTTCCCTTTTTAGCATACCGGAACCTTTGCCTGAAAGCCTCGGGTGACAACTTATAACGTCTCAAGAGCACTTCCTTAACGTCGTCATAGCTCTCAATCACTTCCCTCGACAAGCAAGTTATCGCGCCGGACACTTCGCCGGGAAGAAGAGCTAACAGGTTCTGCGCACAAAGAGACCGCTCCAAAGCATTTCGCTCACGGACGTGTTCAAACTTGACAAGATACTTCGCCATGTCCTCGCCTACTACGAACGGTGGCAATTGGTCCCGACTTCTATAACCGCTGACCTGAATCGTCGAAGAAGCTACGCTAGGCGCCTGCGAACACTGTAGTATTGCCGATTCTATTCGTTTCAACTCGAGGCTCTCCTGTCTCTCGGCCTCCTCGCGGCGTTCTCGCCTTTCAGCTTCCTCGCGGCGTGCTTTGATATCCACCTAGGCCTCATCGACTTCCTCAGCCGACACTGCCTCATCCTTCATGATCTAAAGGATCGCTTGCTTTCGTTTCGCACGGCCCAAAGTAATCCCGAGTTCCTCACAAATTTCGATGAGTTCCTTCACTTTAAGGTTCACCATCGTTCACACTAGCCTCTTGCTGTTTGCCCCTGTTAACAATTTACTTGCCGTACCCACTATAAGTCAAGTAGCAAGACGCACAAGCAATTTTTCACACTCCCGTGTTTACCCCCTCCTCATTAACTTTGGTTTCAAAGCACTTCGACTTTGCTTGAAACGATCAAAGCTCACTTCAATGCTTCACACAGCTTTTCTCTAAACTACTATAACCTGACCTAGAGTAGTCTGTTGAACTGAGGGGAAAACATCAGGCACTCACCGCATCGATGTCGCTGACGCCGGCCGATCCCGCAGCTGCCAACCACTGTTGCGAAGCGCGCCTCCGACGACGTTAGGAAGGGCGCTACGAATCTCACTGCTGCAACCACTGCTTCGAAAGACGGCGACGCCAACATGGTCCCGAAGGCGCCACTGCTTCGAACTCCGCCGGGAAGGTCACCAGCCGTTTGGTAGCGTAGGTTTCTCAGCTCGCGACTGCTTCTGCGCAGAGCTGATAGACGAGCGAACGAGACGACGGTGAGTTAAACAAGGTTTATGTACAGCATATATACAGAGGCTTTACAAATACGGCACTGGGGCCGACAGCTTAGAGACCCAAAAAGCCGAGCTCTCCTCTCTAACACATAGGTCTGCTCTCAAATGGGTCTGCTGTCAAAGGGGTCTGCTCTCGACGCGCCGCAGGGCTTCTTTTATATGCACCGGGTTCAACCCAAATGTCCAACCAGAAGCGCCGCTGGTCGGGAGGTCAGAATCCTCCAATGGGGTGGCCGCTGGGCCGCGTCATTCTTTCTCATCGAATCTGGAGAGGCTGCGCTGCAGGTGGCTGCACCCAAGGATGAGTGACGTCACCAGGCAGTGCGTCAGACCCACCAGACAGAAAGGCGCCGGTTGTTTACTCGACGGGCTCGCAAGCTGAGCTGACTCACTGCACGTGCGCGCCAGAAAGGCGCCGCCGCGTGTTGACGCCGTTGAGTTGTTCGTGTCATGCGGGCTCGCGGGCTGGCCTTGACACAGATTTCCTTTTTCCGAGGCATGGACGTTCGCTGCGGACTCGCAGGCATAACAACGGACACAGGAGTAGATGCATGGACGAAAGCTAGGACGGACGCACAGATGAACGTGCGGACGCACGAACAGAGAAACGCAAGACGGGTGGATGGACGCACGGGCGGCCACACAGACGCACGCCTGGATGGGCGGAAGCAAGAACAAATGGATGGACGGATGCTTCGGCCCACTATCCATCATTCACTCCGTGGATATGCTGCCATTTTTTTACGAGACAAGGTACAATCAAGCGGCGCATTTCGATATCCTGATGATTCAGAAGAAATAGTCTGGAGTCTCACGAATATCTCCAAGAATCGCCTTCGATAGGTTGTGTGCGGGAACCAGTCTTTTTCTGCGAAGCCTCTCGGCGATCGAACCCGCAAATAAAACGGCAGCTTGGAACACGCTTCTACTCATGGTGCAACTTAACACGCCTTGAACGTTGTGCGAGCTTTCAGTCCTTAGTTGTGTCGGTAGTATGCGTATATCATGAATACCTGGAACGCGACCGCTTGTTGCAGGGTACGCTAAGCCTCATCCATAGCAGCACTGGATAGAATGCTGGGGTTGATCCAGTGTGGCCATGCCCGATCAGACGCATCGCGCAGCCAAGTTCAAAACAACAAAAGTGAACGTGCACACTCAGTGCACTTAACAACGATGCTAAAAATCTACACAGCGAATTCCACGGCCTGACTTATACGCTGGTGGCCCTCGCCGTCATGTTGTTTTTCGTGCAGATCACAGAGGCCACGTTATTAGTGAGACTTAGCATACTTCTAGTGTGGGTGGCGCTGATAAGCAATCTAAATTGTTGCATCTTAAGTACTACTTATCTAATTGAGTGCAGCGCATCAAGGTACGTTGAACTAAAAGTGTTGTTGCACGCTTCACTTGCAGAGTACGCAACGTAATTTTCACGGCGTACGCACCTTCGCCATACGCCCAACTAAATGTGTCTACTCATAGACATAGGCATAGAGCTGGAGCACCTTCGAGCCTTACGACGACGAGTTGAAAAATGGTACCAGCGCACGAAGGACATAGAAGATATACAGACTGCTAGACGCATGCAGAAGAAGATCCAACGTCGGTTGGACAAGCTGAAATTCCCACGCTGCATTACTTTCTGCGAGTGACTCGACCCTAGTAAGCCTTTATCGCAGTTATGGAGGACGGTACAAGGTTTACGGTCATCCCCCATTAAGAGGTTATCATTCGAGGCCTTACCCTTTACCAAAATTGACCACATGTTGACGTTGCTGAAGAGTTCTGCGCCAGATTATAAAGGCAAACTACAGCACTTAACAGCTCACAACTTTCGAGAAGTTGTCCGCCACCTCGTGATTCCTGTATGCTCCCCCCGTTCACCTTTCAGGAGCATAAAGCAGCACTCGCTTCGTGCAAACGTACTTCCGCACCACGAACTGATGGAATCTCCTACAGAGCCCTGTGTCATCTGGGTGAGCACGCGAGGATAGCTCTGCTTCAACTATATAATGATTGTTGGCTAGAGGGCACTTTCTCCCTAAATAGAGTGCGTCAAGAAAACAAAAAAGCAAATAACTGGGCCTGGTGACGGCCTTGTTACTTTATATTAAACTTCCCGCATAAACAGTCAGTTGTTTTTCGCACACACAGCACTACATTACTTTCACCATGAACACTGAAATGATACCTTCTCAGGAACCTTCTGAGGAACCTTCACGATGTTCAAGAACTGTTGCACGAAAACTCACCAAAAGTGCTCTGTGTACAAGAAACACACCTAAATCCATAACACACCAATGTTTTACGTAAATACGCTATTTTCCGAAAGCACCGTGATGATGCCGTGACATCATCCGAAAGTGTTGCCATTATAGTAAATCAAGGGATTGCATGCACACACTTTTAACTCCAAACATTCCTTGAGGCACTGGCTATTCGAGCCGTGCTTTTCGACAAACTGATCACAATTTGCACTCTTTACGTACCTTCGAGCTATCAGCTACAAAAACATGACTTCCAGTCCCTAATCGATGAATTTATGGAACCTTTTGTTCTCCTTAGAGTCTTGAAAATGCGTCGTTGTGACACTCGAGGTTGACTGATTGAACAGTTTATTCTCTCTTCCAGCGCGTGTCTCCTAAATCGAAAAGAACCAACCTATTAAAACCTCGCTAATAATACCTATTACTCCATAGACCCAATCTTAGTATCTCTATCGCTTGTGCCTGTACTTCACTGGAAAGACATCACTGATTCCTACGGTAGTGACCATTTTCCCGTAGTATTGAGCACACCTACAAAACTGAATTCTCACCACGAGTTATCAAATGGCTATTAAGCAAAGCCGAGTTGGAACAGTTTTATACCATCACTCGTTGAGGTTGGCGCGACATATGCACTTTAGGCATTGATGCAGCTGTTAACTACTTCACAGCATTTCTGATTGATGCAGCAACGAAATGCATCCCACAAACGAATGGCCGCCCTTAAAAACGACGTGTGCCGTGATGGAACTCTGAGTGCCGGAATGCGCGCAAGCAGCAAAACGAAGCATGGAGGTTGCTTCGGAACTCACCGACAGCTCAAAACCTTGACATATTTAAGAAAATGAAGTCTCAGGCCAGAAGAACGCGTCAGCAGGCCAGAAGAGAAGGTTGGCAGAAGTTTCATGGGGGATCAATTCATATACAAAGGAGGCAAAAGTCTGGAACATGATTGGTAGGGTAGCAGGAAGGCAAGTACACACACTCCCACTTGTAAACACACAGGGTGACACCTTGGAAGATCAGGCGAACTTTCACGGTGCACACTTTGAACGGGTGTCCAGCTCGTCTCACTATACTGACGCTTCTCAAAAATACAAAACAAAAATAGAAAAGCAAGAACTCGAACACAAATGTACAAAAGACGAGGCGTACAACCAAGCTTTCAGCTTAGCTGAGCTCCAAACATCACTGAACTCCTGCAGTGATTCCACTCCAGGTTCTGACTATGTGGTTTACGAATTGTTAAAAAACCTACCAATCGAAACGCAAAAAAAAACTTACTTTGTGTGGGCAATGCGATCTGGTTCTCTGGCGCTATCCCTACTTCCTGGAAAGAGGCTATTGCTACATTGCCACTTTGAAACAGGGCGTGGATCCTTCTTCAGTTTCGAGTTATAGGCATATTGCGCTTACAAGCTGCCTGTGCAAACTTCTCAAAAAATTGATAAACTGCAGACCTGTACATTTCCTTGAAACAAACAATTTGCTCGACAAATTCCAGTGCGGGATTTGAAAGCGTCGGTCCACCACTGACCACCTTGTTCGTATCGAGCCACAGATCAGAGATGCTTTCGTCCACAGTCAATACTTCCTTTCTGTGTTCCTCGACAACGAAAAGGCTTATGACAAAACATGGCGCTTTGAAATATTAGAAGACCGGTCGCACGTTGGCATGCATGGCAGAATGCTTACTCTAATCGAACGTTACTTGTCAAACCAGACATTCCGCGTTCGAGTGGGCAGCGTTCTTTCTCAAACATTTGTCCAAGAAAAGGGCATGCTGCAACGTGGTGTATTTAGTTGCACACTTTTGTTATAAAAATGAATTCTTTGCGCTTGTCCCTTCCTCACAATATGTTTTATTGTACATATGTCGACGACGTCCAGCCTCGTTTTAAGTCTAGTAATCTGGCTATGTCTGAGTGGCAGGTTCAGCTTGGTTTGAACAAAGTCTCCGATTGGGCAGAAGAGAACGGGTTTCGATTGAATTCACAGAAAAGTGCGTGCGTCTTTTTCTCCAGAAAAAGAGACATTCAATCGAAACTCGATATTCAACTGCATGGGTAACATTTTTCTGTAAATACTGAACACAAATTCTTAGGCCTAATCATGGACAAAAAGCTAGCCTTCATACCACACATCATATATTTAAAAAAACCATTGAATAAATGCTATGAACGTTCTAAAGGTTTTGTCTCGCACTACGTGAGGAAGCGACAACAAGTGTTTAGTGAATTTGTATAAAAGCCTCGCACGTACCCGCGTTGACTATGGGGCAATAGCATAGCACAAGTGCTCTCCACACTAGCCCAGTGGAAAGACTGTACGTGGAATTGAACGAATGGTCGCTCCACCTTCAGAAACTTTATACGTCTTTTAAATAATATCTTAATGTAAACGCAGACAAGGATCACCCATCACATTCCACAATAATCACATGTCAAGCCTTGCCGTGTTTGAGAAACAGCCTTCTATGAGACACCTCTACTCACTCCGTGTGAGGGGCCTAGCGAATGAAACCGGTGTGCCACTTGAAAACCATTTGATGGTTCCCACAGTAGGCCTGCCACCATGGCAATGGCAGGTTATAGATTGCGGCGTGTCTTTCTTGGAGATTACGAAGCATGCACCAATTACACATATCCAGATATACTTCCTAGAACTACAACAGAAATACACATGTCCTGAGTTCTTCACAGATGCTTCAAAGTCCGACACTCTAAACATCCTTCTTAGCTCTTTATAAGTGTCAGGTGCTGTGAGATAGCTTCGCAGGTACATTCTGGGTTTCTGCAATTTCATGAGCCATGTGTGTATGTGGCAAGGGCGTCTTCGCCCAAGAGCTTTTTTATAGTTACGCTGCTCAATGCACACTTCACTGCAGCGCATGTTAAGTGGAACAAGACACAAGCAATACGTATACAAGCGCAATCTCTTGAATTTTCACTGGAACGTAACCGGAACAATAACTAGAACACACTGTTACACGGCCTCCCCCTCTTAACTGAGTTCCAGATCAGAACGATGAACCTAAAGGAAACAAAACGAACGTTCAACACAAGATCCACTTATATGTCGCGTTGCACTTATCAACCGTAAGGATCCACATAAATTGATGTGGATCACGTTTTTAACTGGAACATATATGGAACCAGACTAAGAGTGTACCGAGGCCTGTATGGCACATTATGCCCATTTTGTGACGCCCCAATCCAAGATGTGGTTGCCTCACACCTAATGTGGACCTGCAATGGCCTACAATCAAGTTGCACGGAGACCTGTTGCACGGAGGCACACAATCAAAACAACTCAATGTTTTATTTCATAGATGAAGCTACCAGCAAAAAACACCTGTGACATTTGTGATTCATGGAAAAAATTTTGTTTAAAGCACTCAGTGGTCAAGTTGGTGGATACAAGTGGATACAAGATAGCACATGCTTCCACTAATATGCAATGCTCGTTGGTAATTTGCGTCTAAAAGAAAAAAAGAGAGTTTCTACGGGACTGGCCTGCAGGAAAATTGCCTAAATTCACTGCTGTCTGATAGGTTCTCTAATGAAGATGAAAGAATTTTCTCTCCATAGAGTCATAGAAACGGCCCTGCAGCTTCATTATGTGGAAGCTCGGAGTATCAGCTCTTATAGCTTTGCCGCTCCGTCGGTAATGCGTGACCAAGTACAGCCATAAACTGCCGCATTGACACAATACTAATTCAATAGGTTTTCGTAACAGCACAAAGCAACTTCGCATGTCAAGTAAGTGTATTGTAGTCTACATAACCACTAAATGATATTGTTCTGCATTGAAAAGAAAAAAAAGTATATTCTCACAAGAACGTTCATTATTTTGCCCATTTTATTGAAGCACAAACAAATAACTGATTATAGTACGTCCAATACTTCTTCACAGAAGCCTAAAATAGAAGTTCATCTAAAGGCACAGTAAGTTTCGTTTGGTTATGTTGAATCATTTCACCGTACTCGCAGTACAACAGAGACTTGTATAACAAAAACACTTTTTTTGCTCACACCAGTTTCATTACTATTTACTATTAGGTAACGCTTCCAACCATTCGGCCAATAAAACCAAGTGTCATTGAAAAAGCGAAGATCGTAAGCTTTCAGAGTTTGCACAATTGAAATGTATTCATCAGGCGCACCAAGCAAAGTGCGGCCGCAAACAATGCGTAAAATGTGGAGTGGTTGCCGCTGCAGTAGGACCGCCATCTTAAAAAAGTAGTTCAATTGCGAACACATTGACATAATTCTGATAAGAAAGCTTAAAAAGGTACCTTTGGGTTGCATTCAGACGTTATTGTGAGCCAGTCGAAAAACGAGGCAAATGTTGATTTGAGCTAGGTAGAATATGGCTTTTTGTAAAATGTGTTCAGCTCTTGACGAGGCTGATGACAAGCGATAATGGTATGGTGATCTCTAATATTGAGTGGTATTATGCCATTCATCGCATGATAAGCCGTTATATAAATTGGGGTCATATAGAGTATGAGAGCCACCCGCAATATATTTCGTTGGCTACGAAAACTTTTCAGCAGTAGGTATAATTGACTTATCTGGTTTTGTCGTTTTGAATTGATCAAGTTGATTGCAAGCTCAAGTGGGGATGTAAATGTGTATAAGCCTTAAATATGTATAAACGGAAACCAGTATAAATGTATGTAAATAGAGTGTCTAGGCTATGAACATGCATTGCAGCTTTGTATTCATCCCTTCTCAGTGGCATGGCCTAGATGGTTGAACACCCTCAGCTACGCCGCTAAGAAGGCAGGGAAGAGAAGGCCGGAGCAAACCATGTCCTCCCTTCCCCCACAAATTTCCTGTACATGGTATACATAGCAGGAAAATAATACTCGGCCACGCCTGCCTGCCTGCTCCCTCCTTCTTCCGTATAAGGTAGCGCCGTGTCCCAACAAAAAAAAATCTGCCTACGCTTCAGTCCCTCTATATATGTGGCCAATACTTTTCGCCGAACCAAGAGCCTATAGTAACCCCAACATGCGGGTGTTGCTTGGTTGGAAGCTTTTTTTTTCCGTCATCTTTTGACACCCTTTGTTTCATGTATTCTTTGGTTCTTTTTGCTGTAAAAAATTCAAAAGAAAGTTCAAAGTGAGACTTATTTCGAAAGCATTGGCTCCTGCAACTTCCCGACTTGAAATATTTACCGTATCCACAGGACAACTTTTTTTTTCTGTGAGAAGCGCCTGTCCCCAACCCAGAAAATTTCTCGTCAAAATGTCCCCAGCCACGTTTCCTACTCAAATGTTTCTCACTGCATCAAGTCCGCACTGTCCTTTAAACTGTTAAATTTTCATGACTTGTGTAATGCTTTCTTTTTTTATTTGCAGCTACGCTGAATACGGCACTAGGAGGAGGAACATGTGATATGTCATGCAATAAGCCAGAAAAACCAATGTGCGAGGATAGACGAGGAACACCGACATATTATTTCCCTGGAAATGACGGGAAGTGCTTCCCAGTTTCGTCAGAAAAATGCCGAGGCCGATTTTTCGAGAGTGCTCAAAAATGCGAAAAATGTTGTAAAGCAACTTTAAAAAGATTATCTACTAGGAGCTGATTTGGTGAAGAAATTTGTTTGAATAAAAAATAAAGGTTCCGACTTTATGAATTCACTTGAAAATGACACGTACGATCAAAGAGACATATGAACACATCATTTGAATAATCCACCGTTGGATTCTACACAGTTGTATTCTGGCATGATTGCACGCACGCTGAGCTGAAGCGCCTTTTCACGTTGTTTTGATCACGCGATAGGTACTGGCAGCAATTACACATTGATGGAGAGCTGAAATTATTTCAATTCATACATGTAAACCACCTAGTCTGTCATTCTTGTGCCATGTCATTGTACCGCCACGAATATTGAAGATACACTTATTTTCTACTTGGTCAATGCATTAATTCTTTTTTTATTTTTTCGACTAACAAGGCAACGAGATCATCGTGGTAGCCTGAACTTCATGTTGGCTGAAATGCCTATCCTAAATATGACTAATGAGGACGATTTCTCTGCATTGCTTGAAGGAATTCATCGAGAGGCTTTCACAATGCGCTCGCTGGCCTGTCTTATTTCACACCTTCAGTACTTGCACAATGCCATCGCACTGTTGTAGTTCCCATGCATCGTTTAGGAGCGACGCTTTTAATGTTCCAGGTAACACACAAGGTTTCCCGAAAGAACCTTCCGCGCTATTGCTTATCAGCCGCGCCAATCGCTATTGACTGACCATGTAGCCGCTGCGCTGAGTTTGCCCTCCACTCGAGCTGAGTACGAGAGACGAAAAGCCGGTAGATAGAGCACTGCAGGCGCCGTCATTCTCGGTTCGGCCCAAGCACGGCCCGAGCCCGGCACTCCTTTAGGTGTTCCCGCCCGAGCCTGAACCGATGACTCAAAAGCAAAACATGGGCACTGTTCAAACCCGAAAAAAATTTTACCTACCCAACCGGGCCCGGCTTGATCTCAGATAGGGCTTGAAATGAACTGGAGCCAATAATATAGGTGGTTTTGCCTGAACAAGGTATCAACATCAAGGCGTTTTTAGTAGCAGAGACCTACATTTTGTTCAGGAGTACTGCGCTAACAAGTATTTCTAATAAAAGAACCACACTTTGGTGACCATATGCACTGTATACAATTGTGAAATTCTAGGAAGCGTTGCTTTATATGCAAGCACGTTAGACAATTAACCATCGTTTTCGTTTAGGCTCCTAGAAGCCTCTTTCGACTTGTGAATTACAAGGTACTCATGCAGTTCGGGTTTATCTTGTGAAGTGAATCGCACTTCCAATACCGTCGGCCCAAAATAATTGTAGGGTACGCCCGGTGGTGGGAACGTGTTTATGTATCGGCTAATGAAGCATGGAGAGCACATGCGCATTGTGATTGAACCTGTACTATAACGCATTGTTGGTTTCTTTGAATCCTCTATACATCAGTGATCAAACTTTCCAGTGTAATCTTTGGTGTTCATGTAAGTTCGAAAACAAGATATACTATTCGTGTCCTGCGTGTAATCTTATCAAGAACAATCTATAGCAATCGCGAAAGTGTCCCAACATACTTGTGCTGCCTGCGCGGAGTGGTGCTTACAAGTTTTCTGGTCTCGTCTTCTGGAGGTGCGATGAAGCTTACGGGATGGAGCCACTTTTATTTTTGCTAATGTTCATTTCTTGTCACAACTTCTGTTTATTTTTTTCACGTGGAGCCACTTCAAAGTTTGATGATGATGATGATGATGATGATGATGATGATGATGATGATGATGATGATGATGATGATGATGATGATGATGATGATGATGGTGGTGGTGGTGGTGGTGGTGGTGGTGGTGGTGGTGGTGGTGGTGGTGGTGGTGGTGGTGGTGGTGGTGGTGGTGGTGGTGGCGGCGGTGGTGGTGATGGTGATGATGATGATGATGAAGATTACCAATGTGTGTGGCTCACACCCCTCTTCGGTAGTGGCCAAGAAGCTGGTTATCTACAAGCAAAAGTGACCACGTAAGAATTGTATGACTAATGATTTATATAGTAGTTAAGCTGAATAATGATGCTAATTTAGATAGTTCATGTCAACATTGCCCTGATTCATTAAAAAAATTTCGCCGAAGAACGGAGGTCACAGTGACAATGATGATGACGGGTTCCCAAGGATAGAATATTTGAAATGAGGAAATCTAATATGATTCGATTAAAACAGCGCCTTGAGAATGTTTTTATCAGTAAATTAAAGCAGGGGCATGATAAGAAATAATTTTCTGTTGTTTCGTCCTTGTAAGAAGACTAGCGAAAAGGGGAAGAGCCAGACCATTTCTGTCCTTGTGTACTATAAGATCGATTTCGGAGCGCCACAGTGTTATATTATAAAAGTAACTAAACCACTTATCGACACTATATCGTGCCGAACAGAAATTTCTACACCAAGGTAACAAGAGTTGTCAATACTCGTTTAGGTGAGACATAAATAACTTCACAAAGCCGTTATATTTCGCCTTCTCAATCTGACACGAATCATGAGGGCTCTTGTCAGAATAATTAAGAATATTGGATCACTAAGAGTGCCTTTCGCTGGAGTGTTCGCTATTTCGTCATTTTCGTTATATTTTGTGCCCTTTGTGGCCCTGTACCCAGATTAATTTTATTAGAGTTAAGTGGGTTGAGAACAAGAAAGTAAACGTTCGTGATATGCAAAGATAGACCAAGCCATGGGGGCGGTGTATTCTTACTTGTGCGAAGTTCTTTGAAATCTGCTGCCCTCGACATTCAGTGCGATATTGAATCTGTTTGGTGCACGGTTACCCTAGATGATAATTCTTCATTCGCTGTAGGTGCATTTTATCGATCCCCAAACTCGGACTACAAAACACTTCAGTCGTTAAATGAGATTATCTCGGAAGTTTCAAACCGAACATTCCTTCTTGCTGGGGACTTTAATTTGCCAGACTTAGAATGGCATGATGGAATATGCGTAAGAGGCACTGGGTGCCGCACAAACATAGAAATGAAAAATATAATAGACAACTACGGCCTTACCCAGTTTGTTACTTGCCCAACTAGAAATAATAACCTTCTTGACCTTGTGTTCTCAAATTCACCCAGTTTGGTGAATAATGTCAATGTTATTCCAGGAATCAGCGACCACATGGCTGTTGTTGCAGAAATCAAAAAAGAATGTAAAAACACCTCAAATAGTGCGGCAAGAAAGGTTTTTCTGTTCAGTAGGGGTGACTACACAAGAATAGTTGAAAAGCTAGAAGATTATTTGCCCGTGTTTGAATGCCTATCTGAACACTACAGTATGAATGATTTATGGCTTAGCTTTAAGGACAAGTTGTTAGCACTCGTAGATAAGTATATACCTGCGAAACAAGCCGGAGAGCTTCGTAAACGCAAGAAGCCATGGATGACGTCCGGTATTTTGAGATTAATCCGGAAAAGGCGACGGGTTTTTGGTAAATTAAAGAAATCTGGAAGCAATGACCACGTGAAAGAATTACAAGCATTAACGGAGAAGTATAAATCATGTGTCGAAAGCGCAAAAACGAAATATTTCGAAGGGCTCAGCAATAAAATGAAAACTAATTCAAAGTGTTTCTGGCATTATATCAAAGAGTGTGGGACTGATCATGTTGGAGTGGCTGAACTAAGCTTTAATAATATGGTTGTAGTTGATGAGGAAGCAAAAGCTACCTGTTTAAACAAATATTTCCAGTCTGTGTTCTTGCCCAAGCTTGACGTTCCTTCAAAACCACCCCCAACCACGATTCCGCTGATGCCACCGGTAGAACTGAGTGTCCGTGGCATATGTTCTCTTCTAGAAAACCAAGATGAATCCAAAGCAGTTGGTCCTGATGGCATCTCTCCTCGTATTCTAAAGCGATGTGCACTGCCAATTTCTCTTTACCTTTATATAATTTATTCAAAATCCCTTTCAACGGGAACTCTACCCGAAGATTGGAAAATTTCTCATGTTGTTCCGGTTCATAAGGGTGGCTCAAAAAAAGATGTAACAAATTACAGACCCATTTCATTGACGTCAGTGGCATGCAAAATTTTCGAGCACATTTTATCCAAGCACATATCGACCCATCTTACTGCTAATAATGTATTAATAAATGAGCAGCACGGTTTTCGTAAAGGTTTTTCTTGTACGACGACACTTGTAGAGTTCTTTCACGAGCTGGCTTCCAACGTTGATGAAGGTGGACAAACAGATTGCGTGTTTTTAGATTTTCGAAAGGCCTTTGACACCGTGTCACACTCTCTTCTCCTGGCTAAATTACAGACTCTAAATTTCGACCCAAATGTGTTCATCTGGATAACCAATTACTTGCTGAACAGGCGTCAATGCGTTCTTTTAAATGGGAAGTGTTCATCCTATGTTAACGTTACATCAGGCGTGCCCCAAGGCTCTGTCCTTGGGCCTCTCTTATTTCTTATTTTTGTAAATGATATTTCTGTGGGTATTTCGTCGCGCATGCGTTTATTTGCCGACGATTGTGTGTTATATCGACAGGTTCAGAACAAAGGTGACTGTGCTTATTTGCAGAACGATTTGGATTGTATTGTACAGTGGTGCCAGAAGTGGCAAATGACGCTAAACCCCAAAACGTGCGTTCATATGCGTGTTTCCAAAAAAAAGAAACCAATAGTAACGGCGTACACCATAGATACGCATATTGTTATTACCGAACCAACATGCAAATATCTTGGCGTTGTTTTGTCGCATGATTGCTCATGGAATGCCAATGTTGATCACGTTGTTAGCAAAGCGGCAAGGGCTCTAAATTTCATTCAGAGGAACCTAAGATTGGCACCCCGAACATTAAAAAATACGGCCTATCTCACATGTATTAGACCGATTTTGGAATACGCATGTCCTGTGTGGGACCCGATGCAGGCGAACTTGATTGATAAGCTTGAAAAAATACAAAACAGAGCTGCGCGGTTTGTTTTAGGGCGGTACGAGCGGAGAGACAGCTGCAGTGCTATGAAAGCTGAATTGGGTTGGGAATTGCTTTCTTTACGCAGGAAAAAACTGCGCTTGAAGTTTTTCTTTTCTGTTTTTCATGGGCGGACTGGGATTGACCGTCATAACTGTTTCAGTGAACCCAGCTACATAACTAGTCGACATGACCACCGACGCAAAGTGAAAGAGTATCGAGCAAGAACGACCATGTTTTATAATTCCTTTTTTGTGATGACCATTAGAGATTGGAACCAGCTGCAAGACGAGCAAGTGTGCTGTATAAACGAAGAATTGTTTTATTCCAGTCTGTAACCCCCCTGCTGTAACGCCTTTTTGAGCAAAGCGGGGTACTCACTGAATAAAGAATAAAGAAAAAAATAAAGATATAATTGAGAATAAGAATAAAAACCTCCCAAAGCCACGTGTTCACAGAAAAACGCTAATTCAGGCGAGTGCCGAACACACAGATGTATCTTTAGCTATGGCCACACTTGAGATTGATGGGCTGAGCTTTCATAATGTCATTCCGCTGACGAAACTAATAGGAAATCGGGAACTCTTATTGAGACAGAACAATTGAACTTCCAAAAAACTACCGGAGCCGGATTTTCTTTTTCAGAGAATGAGGCATCCATTGTTATAACTTTTTTTTATATTTCTCAGCTATAATTGCCTCCGCAGAAGCTAGTTTATAAATAGTAATGCAATTTTTTTGCATGATTTGAATATATATTGTGAAAAACGGTTTTAATTTTCTGTCTTTCATTGCCAATCCAAGCAACTTCTCTCAGTTGAACGTGTAGTGGTCCAACAAGTGCTTCTACGAACCTTAGCCATGCTCTATGAAACTGAAGTCAGTAAGATACATAAAAAACAACTCATACTGATGTATACATGAAAATAATTTTATTGTTACAGAATTCCCATAGCTAATAAATAATAAATGCACAGTTAGTATCCTAAATCTGCACAAAGGAGAGGACTACCTCGCTTCTAAGTAGAGGAGCTTTTTTATGTGAATTTCGGTAATCCAAGGTATAAATTTGGGCCTCCTTTCTATAATTTATAAGCCAGTGCTTAGCAAGACTATAAAAAGAAAAAGCGGCATAACTGTTCTCTCAAGAACTCGATCCTCGTAACTTGTAATATATATTTGAAAAATGACACTTCAGTAAACAATAAAACTCCCTAAATAGTTAAAAAGCTTCTTATACTACTTTACCATATAATAACAGGTATAGTAAAAGTTTTAATGCTCCCATATTAGTTTACATTCTGCTCTGTCGTAAACCTTTTACTGAGGAGATTATCGTTGCTCTTTCTTTTTTTCTTGCTTTTTTTTTGGTCTCGCTGGTAGGGGCTACAGTGCGCGAAGCACGCTGACTCGACATTTCCACAGACTGACACAGGCGCGCTTTATCGCAGGTTTGATCATGACATAGTCTTAGGTGTTGTTGCATGGTTACTTTCAATCGCTGTGTGGCTAACCTCTGAACAAAACTCGATTTATATCAGCCTTGATCATGAGCAAAAATGGCCGTGCGACACCGAGGTCATGGTGCGGTGCGAAAGCAAGCCTGACAGCGTAAGTTCGATCCACAGCCGCTTCGACGACGCAAAGCTGGAGGTGGCAGCGTCACTTCAAAAGGAACAAACTGAAAACAAAAAAAAAACATATCTTGCATTTCGTTTTCACACTCTCATTTCTAGCGTTCTCAAAGTTTTCCAGCTTTACTTTCACGTAACGCAAGGAGCAAACGAGCATGCCTTAAAGGGACCCCCAACTGACTTTTTTCGATCTAGTTTTTTTTTTTGCGCGACAAAAAGCTTACCCTTCGTAGGGATTGTAGCTGCATTAATTAATTCCAAGAGCTCATAGTCGTTTCAGAAACAGTACTTTTCGATCTGAACGGCTCTCAACATGGTAGTGCCTTCTCATCTGGCAATGCTGAGCTGTGATAGCGATGCCGGTAGCCTTTCTGGAGGCTTATACATGCTGTCGTTGTTCTTATTTCGAAGTATTTTCTAGAACTATGCCTAACCGCGTTTATTCTGCGCTTTACAATTATTTTTGAAAATAACAAGCCGTTACAATGAGACAGTGGGGCTCTATAGAGCTTCCCTGCATTTGTACCGCGTCGCCAAGCCATTTAATCAGAAACGGAACTGCGCATATGTCATGCAAAGGCAGCGCCACTTTAAGGCGTACTGCTAACGCAAGCTTATACGTATAGTACTTATATAAAATATTACCTTTCGCAATAAAGAATCAAACAATTTTTCTGTACTAATCAATAAATTGTTGACCGTGTACATTAACGCATGGTGACGTGACAGGGCATTCATTATAGTTCATGATTTTGCCACCAGATACGCCACAGGTCATTTTCAGATATTTTCTTTGAATAAATAAAACTAAAATCCACTTCTCACGAGAAAAACACGGCTGATTTGGTTCACTATAAGGGACAAATTTTTCATCCGTGCAATCATCTCATTTAATGTTCTGGGCAGATGCCTTTAGGTAGCGCACACAAAGAGTTCGTTATTCTACAACCACAAAGTCCTGCTCTTACCCAAACAAAATGCTTGGCGCTCCGTGAACACGAAACTCTGAAAGCAGCATTGGTCTCTAATATCCCCACCAACACGGCAGCGCAAAAACGAAAGCAAAGAAACAAAAGAAAAACAAATAGGCTTATTTTGATACAGAAAGGGGGCGTCTATGACGGCCAGACGTTTCGTGGTGAATGCTGTGAGCTGTCTGGCACGGTATGCCTAGAAAAACTGTCCATTCATTGCCAGTCGTCGGCGTCGAGATAACGCTGACACACCGCACTCTTATCTGCGTACTGAAGTGAAGTGACAGTCACAGGATGTGCGTACTATATTTTATTATATTTTATTAATTGCTACGTCCCTGCATGCATATTCCACGGCGGCACTTTGAAATTTTTTAAGATCGATACGCCACGTGGTGTCATCCACGCGTACTAAACCGCTGATGCCCAGAAAAGCTGCATATGTTACGCAAGAAATTTTATTATTCGTAAGTGGTAGCTAAAAGTCACTTCACTTCTCTCTCCATTGAAATGGCTTTATGGTGGGTGAGGTGGTGGATTGGTGATAGGGCGTAGTGGGATGTTTGCAAAGACGAAGTAGTGGGCAGTTTGATAAGGTGGAACTATTGGCGGTCACATACGAAGAGGAGATGGACACAGTGCGACAATCTATGGTTGTTTTACGTACACGTGCATACAAGGACACGACCATCTTGCATTTCATATTGGCTACTTCTCAGCAGTATTTTCTTTGTGTTCAGTGAATGCGTGGACCGGGTATGGGGCATAGTGGGAAGTTTGCAAGGACGAAATAGTGGGCAGTTTGCGAAGGGGGAACTATTGGTGGTCACGTATATGCAAGGCATGGACAGACCCACGCCTTTAGAAGCGTCGCTCCTGAAAAAAGTATCGGGAATCGGGAAGCGAGCCATGAAAGTTAGAAAATGACAGATATAATGATGATGGCCATAAAGAGAACAGGCTGGGTCACAGAATATACGGGTATTAGGAACACTTTAGCCGAAATAAGAAGAGTGAAATGACTTGGACAGGACGTGTAGTGTGTGGGCAAGATACCCGAAGGTTATCAGGCGTAGTATACTATTCCACCGGGTTTTAAGAGCGGGTACACGAGCGAGATGTGGCAGAAAATTATGTGGGCAGATAAGACTAAGCTTGCGGGGTTCCGTGACCACAGCAAGAGAACACACAATGGGAGGGGCATGTGGCCTACAGTAGGCGCAGTCATGAGAACGACAATGATGATAACTGCCCCATTTGGTAAACATATCATAATATTTGTTAAGCGGAAAGCCTTAAACACCTCATAAAACGCGCATTTTGACCATTCGGAGTCTCGCCGCGTCGGGGACGAGTGATGCGAAAAATCATCATCACGTGATGGCGTCACCAGGTGATGTCTTGATTACGTCACAGATCAGTGTTATTCAATCATACGAGTT
Organism: Rhipicephalus microplus; assembly: GCF_043290135.1. Lineage (NCBI taxonomy): Eukaryota > Metazoa > Arthropoda > Arachnida > Ixodida > Ixodidae > Rhipicephalus > Rhipicephalus microplus. The sequence goes on from NC_134701.1 coordinate 122,541,030, forward strand.
GCGAAACTCCCCATAGGCTCTTTGTATCAAAATCCGAATACAACATTGGCTGAAATAGCGGAAGTGAGTAGATTGTAGCGCTATCTCTTGAAAACAAAACTAACTAGAAAGCGTAATATTTTATGTTTCTGCGTTAATGTGAGCACCGCCGCATTCGGCCAAACAGCATTGCAGCACCTGGAATTTGATTTTAGGTGAGTTGGCGCCTAAGAGTGCTGAACATGTCACTTTGTCACAGTGGTGAAGACGTGATAAACGACAGAGAAGCTGCTTGTTCTCTTGATGTTGTGTCTTTTTTCAATGTTTGTGCCTTGCGCTAGAAGTAACGTGACCATAAGCGGCATGTTCGTGTGGTATGTACACAGCTAGCACAGCGTAATAGACTATGCAGCGAAGTCGGTAGTTTATCAGATTCATTTTTACATTTCAGCAAAACAGTGCGTGGCAAGGTGTGATGCAAGCGGGATGCAGCGTTGATCCGGGTGGGTCCACCTGTGAGTCGGTGGACGGCAGCAGATGACGTTGCCCGAGCAGCAAACGCCTGTGCCGTTGGAAAGACTCCACAAACAAGGCATATGAATAGAAAAGAGCGCTTGCAGTGCTAGCTGCAAGTAAATAGCAATGTTCAAGTTCCCACTTTCTTGTCATCGTGCTTTCATAATTATATGGTATCCTAGCCAGTGTCATTGATTTCGCGATTAGGGGAATTAGACCACTGCGTGCAAGACAAAGTGGCCAATTCGCCGTAAGTACAGATCAGTACTGTTGTAATTTGGTTTGAACTCTACCGTATCAGTGTCTTGTTTGTGCAGCCATCACTGCCGTCGTGTTAGTGATACACATTGTGAACCGCTGAGAAGAACAGTTAAAAGGATTCGTCAAACTTTCCGCGAACAATCGATCTCAAGCACACATTTTCAAACGAGCAAGCGAGGAATAATAGAAATAAATAATCAGGGCGCAGCGTTAAAATATCGTAGCACGAAATTGCAAGCACCACCTTCAACGAAATAAACCTTCACGCTTTGACTCGGATTAGATTACGCCTTTGCAGAGCGAGAATAGCTGACAGAGGCGGCGGGCGCCGTGCAAGATAAGGCATTTATTGAGGCGACAACGCCAGTGTTGCGTGTGGTGTTGAGCTGCCTAAAAAAAGCGCATGCTCAAGTAGCGATGTGCTGTTTTGTATTGTCGCTCCCAGATAGCGCGACGATCGGCTCACTCCCGCTAGGTCGGCCAATGGCGTGTCTGGGTTTTGGAACGCAGTTTCGCTACCCATACGATTGAGTAATTCTGTCCACATGTCACGAAAATTGGTGACGTCACTACGACAGCATAATGACGTCACATTATTTGACCTCGCTAGGTAATGTCTGCAAGTACCATCGCAGCTTGGTCACAGGTAGTTCGATCGCGGACACAATGTAAAACCTGGTGAGCGACATCGATTTTCGAGGCAGCGCAAAGCCACTTTAGGAGTAGAAAGCTTTCAGAGGGTGGTGGGACAGGGTCAATACATCGACTAAGAAAAAAAATATGGTTTTTGCCATTCAGTCGTCTTGAGTGAATGCATAAGCGACCATTTGAGTTTCGTGTTGCAAAGATTACACAGCTAACTTTCGAAGAATCACGCAAGGCACTGCTAGACTGTGAAGATTTTCGTACTGCGTGGTATGAGCCACTTCGCATTTGAGGGTGGATTCACATAGTGTGGTTTACCTACGTTGCAATCCGAAAAAAACAACGCTTGCGGTGATGCAGTTCTTGCCGTTGAAGTAGTGTATTTTGGCAGGGAAGTCTGAGAAGAGCCCTGCAATAAGGTAAGAAAATTCGTGTTGCAATGCTATATTGTTTTGTGTTCCTTCATTTTTTCTGTGCAACTTTGGCTCTCAGAGCTCACATAGAACATTGTTAGATAATTAAAAAGGCATCGAATATTTTCTTACGCAGACGAAGGTTAAACATCCGCTATTCGGCCTGATAACAGGGGTGGTTTACTGGTACTTGGAAATCAGTTAAGAGTGCACGCGTACGGTAAATCAGCACGAAGTATCAGCACCGCCGACAAAAGTTTGGCGCTTCTGGCGCCCTTAGTCCTAGGCACCTTACTAAGCAATAGGTGGTGGTAGAAAACATCCTTATTTCAGTAGAAAAACCCGAGTGCTGCTGAACTAAATGCTTGCATGGCCAGAACCTATTCCAATGTGCTCATGAAGAGTGACGACTGCCCGAACAGGCTTCACTAAAGAGCATTGAGCATTCAAGTTAGAGCTAGCCACTAAGGTACGCAGGATTACTGCGTTCAAAGCCCAACAGATACGCTTTTTATGCATTTTGTATTGTACAAAGGGAAGCACATAAAATCGAATGCACCTCCTTCTGCAATGCGCATTTAGTTACTACTGTTAGGTGCAATACGCATTACACACGTGCTGTTGTCTGTGCTATGTGCAGCGCAATCAATGCTAAAAGTTGAAGGGCTATACTTCGCTGTAATAACCACCAAGTGTCACGTCTGGCAAGCAAAAAGGCAACTTTTTTATTCTCAAACTTCGTTCGAGGATTTCTTTCCGAGAAACAAGCAAAAGAACACTCTATCTCGCCTTCGCGAGGTTAAATAATCCGTGGTTTTACACCGACTGAGCAAAACTTTAGAAGCAGCAGAGAACAGCCAATGACGTATTGCTTCTCATAGACGCATATTTTATAGTAGGGGCACAGCTTAAAATGAATGGTATTGGGTGAAAGCAGAACTGAGAGTGAGACAACGAATCAGTGATTTGCTTCTGTTAGTGCTCTGTTCTTTTTGTTTTTTATCTTGAACTTTCTTTATGTCAGCAATGACTTCTCAGTAAGGGCGGGACAAGTGTACCAAGAGTTGCAGAGCAAAAAAAAATCTTAGCGGCAACAATTTCACACACTCATCTCGCAAATGCATAATTAACTTCCACCGGCTGTACTTAGCGCTAGATTATAACAGTGCTGTTTCCACTTGAATTCCCTATGACCATCTTGCTTACTTTCTCTCGTGTATTCTAAAATATATCGTGTATTAACATGTCCTTACCGCTGCAAGAACCGAAGCGAAATTCACCCGAAGCTGACATAGTGAGGTTTACGCAGAAGGGGGGTGTGCTGTAAAATAAAGTCACTCAGACGTCATCAGATATTTTTTTTACCTGCCCAATATAGCGCATGATGTGCGAAAGCCGGATAATGTCGCAATATAAAAGAAATAATTCAGCCACTGCATGTCAAATTAGCATTAAACAGGAAGTTCACTTAACGATCTACAATTTTAGGTGCCGCAAGGTGCTTATACTTGCACATGTTCAAGGACCCCCTTAGTGAAGTGGCCATATCAAACGAATGTTGCTGTTTCTAATCAGTGGCACAGCAGCAGCACAATGAGGAAAGTAAAGCTTTCAACGTGCATTCTTCAACAAATAAGGGCGAAGAAATCACCCAAGTGATAAGATGAGCAAAGGGGCCCCTAAAACGGGCTCCCATGAGTGATCTCTTTCAATACAAATGACATCAGGTTTCATGTGACGTGACGCACAACTAACTGGACAGATTGTCTTGCTGTGGGCTATAGGCAGCCTTAAAGGAGTACTGACACCTTTTTTCAAAGGCGAGTTTGTTCTGCCATAAAAATCTCCTGCATACGGAGATCGCTCTAAGGAAGTGCGAAGCTCAACAAATGCGGATAAGTTATGTTATTTTGATGTCAAAGTGAAAATCTTTAGGCGATCCTATTGACACTAGTTCGAGCTTGACGTCAGGCTACAGTATTAATTTCTGTGACTTTGCGCACCGGTCTGGCGAATTGCGATGACGTCAGGCACCAAAAAACAACAATTGGCAGCTTGGCTGCGCATCAACTTCTCGGTCTTCTGCTCGCGGTGTGTGGTCGCTATGATCCAGCGAACCTGTGAGGCGAGGGAGCGGAGTCTACAGTATTGTGCGTCCTCGTTAGCACAGAATATACACTGCTCAGAGTGCAAGGCAGTGACCTGATCTGAATTTGTCGCCATGGCAGCGATATTTTGCCCTTCGAAGTCTTGCGCTAGTGAAGGGGGGGATAGATGCAAGTTCCACCGATTCCCGTCCAATCCGGCGCTGAGACAAGCTTGGGTCGACTTCGTGCACCGTGGCCGAGGCGGAGACTGGATGCCGACCAAGCAGAATTTGCTCTGTTCACTTCACTTCACTGCAGACACGTACAAGTACAGCATGCATTCGATGACCAATTTTGAATTGTGGAAAAAGAATATGCCCCTCAGAAGGAATGCCGTCCCAACGTGTCACCCTGCCACAACAGCGCGTTGCGATGCTTTGACAGACTGTCCTCGAGGGTCTGCAGGGGCAACAGCTTGAAGCGTGTTGGCAATCCTGAGGTGCTTGCTCTAATGGAGGTCCCTGGCACAACTACGTGGCGCGATGAGTAACGGCACGACACGGAGGCCTCCAGAAACAAGCGTTTCTGAAAATATCCCGAGGTTCGTATTGATTACTGGCCACGCTGTACGCGGCGCGCGTACTTGTGTTCACCTGTCTCGGTGGTACACGTGCGGCGCGCCGCAGACGACAGCTGAGCCACGGGCGCCCGGGGATACGTCACAATAACTTTGACATGCAGATACGAACAATTTGGGGTGCTGCTCACACCACGCATTGACGTCAGGGTGCAGTAGAAACGGAAACTAGCTTTTAAAAACACATTGTAATTAATATTTCAGGGCACAATCATGCTAACCGGTACATTTTCTAGGCTTTTGGGGCTTTCGCCTACCATATGACGCAAAAAAAGGATAATCGAAAAATTTCGTGTCAGTACTCATTTAAGTACGTCCCTGCTATAAACCTAATCAGGTGATCTTATACTATAAGAAGCTGTACTTGCAATGTCTATATACAGGTGTTAGTGTGGCGCTTTACGGACCCCCGATATGACTATGACGTAGGCTTGGATTTATTCTAAGCAACTGTACTTTCTTGGCTTGACCTGTCGCTGAATCAAAATACATTAACAGTGCAAGCAAGTTTCTTTCCTTGAACGGTCCGTATTTTTCAGTACAGCTGTTTATGCTAGCAGTTATCTGTCCAACAAGAGCAAAAACAATTCGCAACGCGACAACGTTAACTCACGTTACCTAGCAATAAGCTGCATAACTATGATTCTGGTTTACTGGCTTCGCCGTGGTGGTCTAGTGGATAAGGTACTTGGCTGCTGACCTGCAGGTCTAGCGATTGAATACCGGCTGTGGCAGCTGCAATATCGATGAAGGTAAATATGCTGTAGGCCCGTGTGCTCAGATTTGGGTGCCCGTTAAAGAACCCCCCGTGGTCGTAATTTCTAGATCCCTACATTACGATGTATTTCATAAACATATCATGGTTTTAGAACGTGAAACACCTCATATCCACCGATCCTGCTGCACTAGTTCATTCACTGCACCGCCACAAGCCCACCTACCTGGACACTGCATGCAACAACTCAGTCGCACCAAACGGAATGTCCCGGCACACTACGCATGCGTTGTATCGTTCTGTACGATGCCACTGCATGGCGGCAGTGTGCCGCGCGGCACACAGACGTGGGAAGACCGAAGAATGTTCGAAATAGTTCGTTGTTGGGGCTAGTTGCTTCGACATCTTGCATGAGGAAGCGAGGAATCGGTTGGCAAAACAAGCATCGCATAAAAGACGCTCACTTGCAGCAAGAACTTCGCACAAAGAAAGGTTATGCGAAAGTGCATTCACAACAGGCGCTGTCAAGAAAATATTTTCAAAAAATCCGGTGAAATCTTAGATACGTTGAAGGGATTGCATTCAATCATTTTAAACATTCAACTCAAGTGAAGGAAGTTTGATTCATTCATCGTCAAATGCACTGAAGGCGCACTGATGCACGTGTCTGCTTCAATCTGAACCTAGTCCACCTTCAGAACCATTCTTTCACGCGCACCCGTTGGTCGACTCATGACGACTGTGTCCTCAAAGAGGGCCGTGCAACCGCTGATACGTATGCTGGGTTTAACGTCCAAAAAACCACGATATATTTACGAGAGATGCCGGAGTGAAGGCTCCGAAAATTTCGACCACCTGAGGTTCTTTAACTTGCACCTAAATCTGAGCATGTGGGCATACAGCATTGTCGGCTCCATCGAGACTGCAGCTGCTGCAGCAAGGAGTCTAGCCCGCAACCTGAGGGTCAGCAGCCGAGTACCTTAGCCACTATACCACTGCAGATGGGCAGCTGTGTGTTCGACTGTACTTCCTGCAATGCGCAGAAATGTTACAACTGTTGATGATGAAGCCGCTTCTTGAGTATCAAGGCCGAAAGCGAGACAGCTGGACTCGACTGGAACTTGGCATCACTGGTCATTACTTAGTGTATTCCGGAGTACTTCCTCTCTTTTTTGCCATATATATATATATATATATATATATATATATATATATATTGATACGTGTATGGAACTGTCGCTCCAGCACAGCTGAGATGGCACTTAAAAAGAGGAAGACGACAACGTGGTTGTTGTGGGTTGGACTCTCGAGCTTTTCCCGTTGGCCTGCATGACTGTGTGCTTTTTAAGGCGTTATCAAGACCCGCTGTCGGTGAATAAATCTTCCCCATAACATCTTTTGGTGGAGGTGCGGGGTATTCACACAACCCGGCTCTGGATCTCCGCAGTGGACACCAGCTTTGTCAGGCTGCGATGCCAGAAATCGGCACTCAGGCCTCACCATCTGCACCGGCTCTAACACCTGTCATTCCTCCCCCCCCCCATCTTCTGACCCTGGAACGTTTTCCGGGATGGACAGCACGGACGTCGAAGAATGGCTCGCATTATTCGAGTGCGGCAGCAAGCACTACAGGTGGGATGAGACATTTATGCTGACAAATATTCTTTTCTACCTACGGGGTACGGCACGTGCCTGGTATGAGACGCATGAAGAATTAACCAGCTGGGACACATGGCAACAAAAGTTTCGCGATCGTTCGGTCGGTCAGTAGCTCGTCAGATGGCAGCCAGGCAGGAACTCGCGTCACGTGTTCAATCATCGACGGAGTCGTACGTCACGTATATCAAAGACGTACTGGCACTGTGCCTGAAGACTGACAAAAACATGTCTGAAGCAGACAAGTCCAGCAACGTGTTGAAAGGCATTGCTGACGATGCTTTCAACATACTAATGTGTAAGAAATGTAGCACTGCCGACTCCATCATATCTGAATGCCGACGATTTGAACAAGCTAAAATTAGGGGAATAACCCACCACTTCCCGATGCTAGCAAACACCGCTGCGACTTCGTCTTGCGAGGATTCTGTGACGTCCCGTTCACTTGCGCCTCCTGCCAATATCGCAAGGATTGTTCACCAGCAGCTGGAAGCCATAGCACCCGCTTCCTATTAGCCGCCTGCGCAAGACAACTGGGCAACAGTCTCTCTTATTCAAGTCGTCGTACGTAACGAGTTCGCTGACCTGGGCGCCAAGGTTGCCCAGCTCACCAGGCTTATACCGCAGCCCATGAGCACTCCCGTCCACAACGCTGCCCACCACTCTGCTCCACTTGTCACTGCGGCAGCATCGACTCCTCGGTTTCCACCACGCTACCGAAATCTATCTGAGTGGCGCACGCACGATGGTCGACCCATCTGCTTTTCTTACTCTCGAGTTGGGCACATCTCTCGTCATTGCCGCAACAGGTGTTATTTTCGGCCCAGCTTTCCTAATGTCGAGCGCCGTCAGGACCGTGGACACTATTGGCAACCCGCTTTTCCAGATGACCATCTTCAGGACCCTTCACCTCGTCGTTCATCTCCTCGCTCCGAACCGTCCTACGCTGACATCGTCACCCAAAGAAACTGGTCTAGCCGCTCGCCGTCACATCAGGGTCGGCCGTCGCGATCCCCTCAACGCCGCCACTCTCCGTCACCAGCTTTTTCTGGTCATCCCCCAGGAAACTGACGAGTGCAGCTCCTTGAGGTGGCGCTGCGTTGACGACTCGGAGCGAAAACCCTCAACCGGCTACAAATTGAAGACGCAATTTACTTCGTGCGTTTCTCAATGGCCACGTCGTTACTGCTCTAAGTGACACTGGTGCCTAAATATCTGTTATGAGTTCTACACTTCGATCTCACCTGAAAAAGGTTCTCACACCTGCTATGTACTCTACTGTTTAAGTGGCCAAGGTAAATCGAACATCGGTACTTGGCATGTGCACTGCCCGCGTTACTGTTTACGGCCCCCGCACATCCGTTCTCTTCGCAGTGCTCGATGATTACTGACACGACGTAATCCTTGCAATTCATTTCTTAACCACCCACTCCGCCCTCATCGATTGTTCTATGGTTATCTTATGGCTCGAATTGGCTTTGTGCACCGATTTCACTCCTCCAAGTCGCACTCGACTATGATCCGTGGAGTCTCTACGGCTACGGCCCCCAGCTGCTATGTACATTCCTATGTCCCCCTTTCAGTCCGTTCCTGATGGAGACTATCTGGTGGCGCCCCTCATTGATTTGGCCCTTACGCACCACATCGCACGACCACATACTATAGTGGTTGTTGCTAACTACACGGCGCTGCTTCCTGTTCTGAACTTCTCTACGTCGACCCAAGCTCTTTCCCAAGGCATCACGTTAGCCGATCTTTCCCCCTGAATGGATGTCCGATTTGTTATTTTACCCTTGACACTAAGACCGTGGCGAAACCTGTTATCACCCCGCAATATAAGGCGTTCCTCGACATTATGATATCTGGCGACTTCTTATCTTCTCAAGTTGGAGCACTCCGGGGTGTTCTATTTTCTTAGCTGGATATCTTTGGTGTCGAGGATCATCCGCTGGGCCGCACAAGTGCCGTAACCCATCGCATCGACAGCGGCGACGCCAGTCCACCCCACAAACGCCCTTATCGCGTGTCACATGCTGAGCGCCAAGTTATACAGATGGAGGTCGAGAAAATGCTGAGCAAAGACGTCATTGAGCCTTCATCCAGTCCTTAGGCATCACCTGTGGTCTTAGGTAAAAAGAAGGATAACACCTGGCGCTTTTGCGTCGACTATCGCCACATGAGTTGGATCACCAAAAGGATATATATCCTCTACCCCAAATCGATGATGCGCTTGACTGTCTCCACGGCGCTATTTCTCATCCCTTGACCTTCAATCCGGATACTGGCAAATTTTAGTCGACGACCGCGACCGCGAGAAGACAGCATTCATCACACCCGACGGCCTTTACCAATTCAAGGTTATGCATTGTGGTCTGTGCAATGCCCCGGCTACTTTTGAACGTATGATCGACTCTCTTCTTCGCTGTTTCAAATGGTTGACCTGTCTTTGCTATCTCGACGGTGTAATTGTTTTCTCGCCGTCCTTCGGAAGCCACCTGTCTCGTCTCTCGACAATTTTGGACGTTTTTTGTTGCACTGGTCTCCAACTGAATTCGTCGAAATGCGCATTTGGACACCGGCAGATCAAACTACTCGGCCATTTTGTGGACGCCACTGGTGTTCAAACCGACCCTTACATGGTCTGTGCCGTCCGAGAATTCCCGGTTCCGTGTTCCAGACAAGAAGTTAGCAGCTTTATTGGATTCTGCTCATACTTTCGCCGCTTTGTCTTCAACTTCGCGGATATTGCTTGGCCCCTCACGAATCTCCTCAAAATGAATGAGGCCTTTTCTTGGGGGAACGACCAAGAACATTCCTTTGCGTCGTTGATTACCGCCCTCACATCCCCACCTATATTGGCTCATTTTGATCCAGTGGCTCGAACATAGCTTCGCACTGATGTAAGCGGCCATGGCATTGGTGCTATACTCGCTGAGATACAGAATGGTAACACCCGTGGATAGCCTACGCTAGTCACTTTCTGTCGCAAGCGAAAAAAATTATTCCATAACTGAGCGGTAATGCTGAGCCCTAGTTTGGGCCATTGCGAAATTCTGTCCGTACTTATACGGACGTCTGTTCGCAGTCATCACGGACCATCATGCACTTTGCTGGCTGTCAACGCTTAAGGACCCAACAGAAAGACTCGGCCGATGGGCACTTCTATTACAGGAGTACACGTTCTCGGTTGTGTATAAACCTGGAAAGCTGCACAGCGATGCTGACTGCTTATCGCGGCACCCCGTTGATTCATTTAACTCCAGTGATTTGGAATCCAATGCCTGCGTTTCAGCCATCACTGACTTCCTGAACATTGCCGACGAACAGCGCCGAGATGCATCGCTGCTCACCATCATTGACCGCCTTCAATCGCGTCATACTGACCCTTCATTAGCAGATTCCTGCTTCAGGACAACGTTTTGTATTGCCGCATCTTACATCCCGACGACGCGGAACATGTACTCGTCATACCACATAACCTGCAAAAAAATGTTCTGTGACAATTCCACGACGCTCCAACTTCTGGCCATCTAGGCGTCTCCAGAACATACGACCGCGTTCAACGAAAAGTATTCTGGAAGAGTCTTTACCGCTCCTTTCGCCAACACGTCGCATCTTGTGACCTCTGCCAGCGCCGAAAGAAGCCTACGACTACCCCTGCCGGTGTTTTTCAACCTATTAAAATTCCAGCCGAGCCATTTAATTGAGTGGGGATGGACCTGCTAGGTGCCTTTCCTACTTCCACAACTGGAAATAAATTGATTGCAGTGGCCACAGATTATGCCTCTCTGTATGCAATCACTCGAGCGCTACCAACCAGCTGCGGAACTGACATTGCCGACTTCCTGCTCTACGACATTATTCTCCAGCATGGCGCTCAGTCTCACTTGCTCACAGACCGCGGTCGCTACTTGCTATCTCGTGTGGTTGATCATCTACTCCGATCTTTTCTACCCGTCACAACTTCACCACATCTTACTAACGCCCTTACGGAGTGCCTTAACCGCACATTGACAGGCATGTTTTTCATGTACGTATCTACCGACCACGTCAATTGGGACATAGCTCTGCCGTTCGTCACCTTCGCCTATAACTCATCGCGTCATGAAACAGCGGGCTACTCCCTGTTTTATGTACTCTTCGGATGTCATCCCTTACTGCCCTTCGACACACTTCTTTCATCAGACCACCCATCCTCTACTTCGTTCGCTCAGGATGCGATCACCCGTGCCCTCTAAGCACGCGCGGTAGCCCGTACTAAGTTATCTTCTTCGCAGAGAGCACAAAAGTCTCGTTACGACCGTCGACAGAAGGATGCCGTTTTTTCTGCAGGATCTCTGGTTCTCCTGTGGCTCCCATCTCGACGTGTTGTCGTCTGCGAGAAACTGCAATCGCGATACGCTGGGCCCTACCGAGTCCTTCGTCAGGTCGCACCTGTGACCTACAAGATTGCCACTACCACAAACTCATCGGCTGCTGCACCCAGAACGGAAGTAGTCCGAGTTTCTCGTCTCAAGCCCTATAACGCGGACTCTCTCATTTAACAGGTACCGAGACGGTTCCTTACCGGCCGGGATGATGATACGTGTATGGAACTGTCCCTTCGGAAAAGCTGAAATGGCACCCAAAAGGAGGAAGACGACAACGTGGTTGTTTTGGGTTGGACTCTCGAGCTTCCCCCGTAGGCATGACTGTGTGCTCTTTAAGCTGTTAGAAAGACCCGCCGTCGGTGAATAAATCTTCCCCGTAACAATACACACCCACTCACACACACACACACACACACACACACACACACACATATATATATATATATATATATATATATATATATATATATATATATATATATATATATATATGTATATGTATATGTATATATATATTTATATATGTATATGTATATATATATATATATATTTATTTATTTATTTATATATATATATATATATATATATATATATATATATATATATATATATATATATATAAGTGACGCTATGATGAATGGCAGACGCAGCCTGGCTCATACCCCATGTTTATTTCATTGTCACTTCTTCCTCATCTACTTCTAACTCCTAACCATCGCTACCTTCTTACGTTACAGGATTCCCCCTCCCCCGGAAGAAGTCGCGTCAGACACTTAACAACACAACAAAAACGGGTGCTAAAGCGACCAAAAAATGTCATAATGCACCATAGTTCCATTTCAGAAGAAAATTCCTTAACTCTCACAAAACTACAGCACAGGGAAGCAGTTCAGCCATATCTAAGAGAACTCGGGTGGACGAGGCTGGATGTTGCGTCCTGGATGGCATAACCATGCATTCGATGTGAAAAATGATGATGACACAGCCTAGATTGGAGCGAAAAACGAACAAGGTTGTGAGTCCTTGTATCGTTGTAAGATTGGATGTATCGTGCGTCGGATTTCGAGTCGTGGCTGCGACCGACGCATTGTATCTAGAATGGGGGCTTCTTGAGAGATAATGATGGCTAGATACCTGTGTGCTGGCGGCGTGCAAGAAGTGCTTCCGCGTTTTTCTGGGCGTTTTCTGTGGTGTTGTCGTCTGTGTAAGCGCAAGCGCAGAGAACGTCTGTGGCGATGTTCCTTCATCCGGAAAGCTCCTACTTCTTGAAATGGCCCTTGTATTAAAGTCCTTATTCTTTAACTTGTTCAAGTTAAGAGTGTGCTTCCGTTGAAGTTTTCCTTCGTCGTCGTATTTTCTTGATTTGGTGATGCCAGTGAGAAAATTGCGAGTGGTCATCGTCGTTGAATAAGGAGACGCTGTCGGTAGTCCCAGCATTATTTACGAGTAGGATGCAAGCATTATTTCTGTCGAGGAAAGCAGTAGATACATTTTCGTTTTTATCGGCGAGACTTGCAGTGAATGGTCACTCCGTAACGTTTCAACTTTCGGTTGGTCCGGTTCCTGAGAATGACATCGCCGCAAACATGGCTTGACGTGGCTCCGATTCCATAAGTTTGTTTCTTTGCGAAAGAATTCAGCCAAGTGTTCTTGAAGTACAATCGCTTTCGGAATAGCAGTAGCTTGACAAGTTGTTTGGCCGATATTTCAGGTGGTCAGTTGCGTATGTGGTGATATCTTGAGGGGTGTGGTGAGAGTGACCAGCACAAGACGAACTACTTGGCACAAAACCAGGTGGTGGCTTACGTAAGCAAGATGTAGAGGCAAGTACATTGGGTGCTTGAATATTGTCTTGATTTGTGTATTGTATGGAAGAGGTTAGCGTTGGTGACATTTGTGTAGATGGGAAACCAGGTGGAAGGTTCGGCCTTGTAGAAAAAGGGCTGGTATGTCTTTCTATGAGCAGATGACTGACTTCGCCTGACGGGAATTGTAAACTTCTTCTCTGTGCTAGAACGCGTGAAGGCTGCGTATGACTGTTATTACTGATTTTTAATGCATCGATATGGCTCGTTGTAACTGAATCTTTATTAAAGTCTTGAAACCAGATGATCATTTCTTCTTTTATCTTTTGCCAAGACTCGTCGTTCTGGAATATGTGGGTAAGGTAAAATTTAAATGCCTTACCGGTGACGTAGACGCTGAAGTTCCTAACCATCTCCCGTTCCGACCAAGATGCATCGGCGGCGTGGAGCTCGAACAGGTCGAACCAGTCTTGTACGGGTCCATCGTCCGCTGCTCCGGTGTACTTGGGGATGGTAACGTCAGTAGATGCTTTTGACACGGTGCTGGTCGATGCGTTATGCTAGGCGCTTGTACCGTAGTTCATGTATGCTCAGGGTGTCATGCGGAGAACTGCGCAGATGATGAGCGACTGATGAGGGGCTGGAAGGTCTTCATCCCGCCGACTCGTGTGACACTATGATGAATGGCAGACGCGGCCTGGCTCATACCCCATGTTTATTTCATTGTCACTTCTTCCTCATCTACTAGTAACTCCTAACCATCGCTACCTTCTGACGTTACATATATATATATATATATATATATATATATATATATATATATATATATATATATATATATATATATGTATATATAGATATATAAAGTGTCAAGGGGGAGAATAGAAAGAAAGTAAAAATATATTTATATATACTACAGATTGTACACGGAGTACACAGTGTTAGCCAAGCTGGCAGAGTAGCAACAACAACATAAGATTTTGTTCAATCGTCGTCTTCATCGTCTTTATAGCCCTTACCTTAATCTTTATTATGGCTTGTACTATACAGCCACCGCCGGTGGGAGCGCCGTCTCAGCGCTTAAAAAGCCTGTGATCCGATGCAGAGAAATACGTCTTAAGGCGGGAGACGTGTACAATATCACTGGACGACAGAGACGATGAGGACAGAGTGTCAAATGGGTGATCTAATAGGTGACTTCGGTTAGTTGGCGCAAGGAAGTCGTCGGATCGGGCTGGCGTCTGAAGTGTCGATCCTGTGAGTAACAACTGACGTCTGACCTAAAGGGCTGTCACCAAAGTCGAAGATGTCCCTGAAGGATGCCAAGATACTCTGGAGATCGGCTGCCTGTGCTGGAACGAGGTCTGGCGCGATCATCTTGTCAAAGTTGGCATTGGTGGGGCTCTGTGAACAGGATCCAGAGGTGGGCAAAGCAAAGTCTGCAATGAATGCAGAAACAGAATGTTCACTGATAGAAGAGGCGTTGGCTAGAGTCATGCATCTGAAACAACTTGGGCGCACCAGCTGAAGTTCAGCATCGGTAGCCACGCCACATTTTTTGTAATCGTCAGCAGAGCATGAGGATGGGCAACATTTCTGTAGAACAGCACGTCCAAAACTGGTGCCACAATATTATCGCCGTCAGGTACAGGAGGAAAAGACCTCATGGCTACATAGGTAATGACTTGGGGTGCTAGGTGAACGTACTCGACGGAACACAAACGTAGTTGAGGTGAAGTTGGAGTGTCATAGCAATAAGTGTGAAATTGAAGTCAGCCTGTTTCACAGTCAATTAGGGCAAAGTGCGTAGCAAGAAAGTTCATGCCCAGGATGAGTTCATGCGAGCACTTCTCGAGCATGGCAGAAAGCACAGTTGTGGAGTGGTCAGCAAGACTGACAAATGCGGAACACATGCCAAGCACACGAAAAGTTTCACCGTCAGCGACTCTGATGAGCGGCACTGTGGGCGGTATTAAAACGTTTTTAAGACAGCGGCGATGCTCCGAGTTAATCACCGAAATGTGGGCCCCTGTGTCTACAAAGGCAACAACAAGTGCATCGTCTTATTTAACGTCTATGACGTTGCGTCGTGTCAGCATGGTCAGAGGATTTGGCTGGCGAATCATCGATACAGCATCACCTCTGGGAGCTGCATCGTCTAGTTATCCCGAGCCAGAGATGTAGTCTGCGCAGAAGTATGGCAAAATCAGGGTCAGAGCGACGATGGGCGACGAGACAGTGCTGAGCGGGACTGGTGGCCGTGAGGGAATGGTGATTGACAGAACACCGTCACTACCGGCTGGCCGTGGTATGCTGCAAAGTGGCCATCATCTGCCTCGAAGCGACGGTTGTAGTCATGGGAAGGCTGACGCCAGTACCACCTGCTCTTGCAATAGCGGGCCACGTCACTAATACGACGGCACTTAAAGCAAATGAAACGATCATCAGCAGTCCTCCACTCGGCGGGATTGGGAGAGCGCAGTGGGAGCTTTTGGCCTTTGGTGTAGGAAACTGGTGGACGATGGTCAGTCGGTTGGGAGGAGGCATTGGCGCACACAGATTCCATGCCAGCGTTTGAAAGCTCTTGACGAACGATGGCATGCACTAAAGGCTCTATTTGGGAGCTGGACTCACCGGTGCGAGAGAAAGTTGAAGCGGGAGACATAGTTTCGAGTTCTCGGTGGATGCTCTTCGTGACGGGCTCTGCAGTCAGCGGTGCCAGTGGTACAGGCATGTCTTCGCACAAACATGTTGCTGCAGTGTTGTGAAGTCGAGCAAACGGATGGACAATACGTCGGCTTTTCGCAGCCTCAAAACGCTGGCACTCCCAGATAATAGCATCTACTGAGCCACAGTCCTTGCAAATTAGCAAATTGAATGCGTCATCGGCAATGCTTTTTAATATGTGCGCTATCTTCTCGAACTCCTCCATGCCCTCGTCTGCATTGCGGCAAAGGGCGAGCACGACCTGTAAGTAAGTCAGGCAGGACTCCGATGCCGTTTGAGCGCTAGATGTGAGCTCTTTCTTGGCCGCTGTCTTCCTGCTATTCCATAAGCCGAACAGTGCATGCATCTTTCTTTTGCGCGCTTCGCAGCTGCCAATTTCTGCTTCGTGGTTCTCAAAGCACACTTGGCTGTCCCCTTCAGGTAGAAGAGGGTGTTCGCCAGCATGATTGGTTTGTCCCAGCGACAATTACTGCGTGTTCGCTCGTACATCAGCAACCATTCTTCATGTCAACATTGTTGGTCCCGCAGAACGTGCCATGTTCTTTCAGCTGGAGCAGAACAACTGTCGTCTTTGCGGTTGTCGCTGCGGGAGTGGGAGCCAGACCCTCTTGTGCATCGTAGAAGAAACCAAGCGTCGGCCGCTGCGTAGCTCCGTTATACCATCTTGTTACCTCGGCACCTCCACTGAAATGGCTTGGAGTGAAAGTAGATAGAAGGTAGAAATATATTTACCGATTAAAGACGGAGTACACAGTGTCTGTCAGCCAAGCTGACTGAGCTGCAACAACAACACAAGGTTTTTTCAATCGTCATTTTCGTCGCTTTATGGTCCATTCCTTGATCTTCATCATAACTTGTATCAGTATTGGGGCATCTCTGGGAATCACTTCATATGGTCAGGACCAGCAATGAATCGGTCAGCTTCACTTTCCACTTACGCCACTATTGGAAGGTGTGCCATGATTTTAAGTGCAATGAACTCGCCGACGCTAGGTGAACTGCAGCTTGGGTACGCTGTCATAATTGTAACATCCGCCAAGATTCGCCACTAGGCTGAGAGACGGCGCCATCAATCTGTCATCGAAAAAATTCTAATGGTTTCGCTGCTTTGGGTACTCCCACATAGCAACGGCCAATTGAAAGGCGCTGGCTGGTGGAGTGTCTTTCCCGCCATGGACGTCACTGAAGAGGCTCACAGGCAATGACTGCTCACGCTCGCTCTAGAGTGGTTATGACGACAAAGAGCGCATTCCGCCGCCAAGGCTAAGCGAGCCGAGGTAGAACGACTGCGTTCATTGCTCAACTCTGTTTAAGGAAGACAAGACACGGCATTTTAATGGCAACACGCTCGCTGAATACCGTGCCGGTTGTGCCCTGGCGATCTCCGACGACAGCGTAGCTCTGGCCAACTGGGTTGATCCTACGCCACCTCCTGCCGCTGGTCCCCTACGATGACGACAGCGCAGCTCTGGCCGACTGGATTAGCCCTACCCCATCTCCTGTTGCTGACAAGAGCTCACGCAAGTGGGGCCCCATCCTCGGACTCCTGTGGTCGTATTTCATATTTCGTATCTCTCTTATGTCGTCGCTCACTGTTTTTACGCATCTCTCTCTCTCTCTTTCTTTCTCTATACTTCTAATCATATCTTTTAGTCCCTCCTTACCCCCATCCCTCGTGAGCTACTGCTGAGGTGTCGCACTTTGATGCAGACAGTTACGGGTTCACTTTTCTCTTTTTTTCTCTTTAGAAATCACATAAGTAAAAGCAACAGCTTAAGGAAAGTCCAAAGAAGATAGCCAGAGAAACACAAGTGAAACAGTAGTGTCCAGTAAACTCGCAAGTGTTGCGCTTGGCGGGCCACCCTTTTGCTGCAGCCACCAAAAAGGGAAGAAAAGCAGCCACCTTATCTTGTGGAGATAACTAGCATCGCCAAGACGCCCTGCTGTTCCCATGTACTGCACGCTGTGTGGCTGAAGTTTTTCTATGAAGCATCGCTGTCCTTCGGGTCTGCGTAGAGTTCTGAGAAGTGGCGTCTTCGCGCCCCGGTAAAAGCCACAATGCCGAGCTTTTGCCGATTACAAACGTTGGACCACCACGTTGTGCATCTGTGACTGATGAGCTGCCGACGCTCAAATCAGTACTAGATGTCCAGGTATAGCCCCTCGGAGGCGCCTAGACCACGATCGTCATTAGAAAAAGCTTGGGTGGTCGGCGTGAGCGGCGAGATGACAAACACGTTTCATCCCACTCGCTGGAAGAAATATTCGCCGAAACAGGCAGCATCGCCGGGACCATACAGGTGTTAGGTTTGTGTATGTTTGTTTGTTCAAGGCGGCACCGGCCTAATGACACTCGCGTGTGCTGCAGGACGTGTTAGTGGACAGTGCCGTATGAATCTAATCCCCGATCTATGGATCTCAGGAGATGAGATTGTATTTAATCAGTCTTCGAGGGCTGCTTAGTGTGTTTCACGGAGCTTGATCCATAGACACACTTTTCCAATGTAGAGCTTTCAATGTAGAGCTTCGCGCCAGAGAGCCCGTGCCATGTCATTAATGTAAATAAACCCTCTCTACGAAGTTCACCATCCTCCTGCCTCGACATCTTGATCTCGGATCTCCGGTGCCCCAAACCCCGGTCGCAACACAAGGGAAGGCACGAAAAAAATGCTTGAAAAGAGAAACACGGGGACGGAGCATGCATTGCGCTTCCCTAGAATTTACTTAGAGTGGAGTTACCTATGCTTGCTTTTTTGTCTAACATAAGTCATAAGCTGTTCATCTTTTCTCTTCATCGCATCAAACTGACGCAGTTCAATCCTCACGAATTTCATATACCGTAATGGCAGCACAAAACCAGTTTACGTACTCCATGTAGCCAAGAGGAGTGTGCAGTTGAAAAGCGTAGGGCGCCAGCTGGTCTTCCGGCCCAAAAGATGTCAGGTCTGCCCTAATGCAATGTTCTAGTGGGCTGTCCACTGTCCTGTAGATGGCAGCTATGTGTTTCATTACTGATATGGCACTTACAATTTCGCAGCTTGTGGTCCTCTGTAAAAAACCGCATGTAGATAGATGCGTATTCATGGTGTAAGGCGTCACATATTTATATGCATAGCAGCTTAAGGTAGGCCACCACCATCAAAAGAAAGTTTTATAGTTTAGTTTAAGTGTGTTAATTATGGTTTTAGATTGTACGGCATAGATAAATTCCACGTTTAAGCTAGTAAAAAATGTAAAAGTGCAATGCGAAAAATTGAATTTAAAAAAATCAAAATGTGCCCAAGGTGCCTTTTTTCCAACAGTCATAACTAAAGAATTTGTGGTGCTACTCAAACAACACTTGCCAGTTATGTAGTGAAGACAACTTTCTATGCATTTAACTTTCCCGTTCATCATATCTCTAAGCTTAAGTGCATTATTTGAAAGAGACTGGAAAAATGTATATTTGGAAGGGGTTTTTTTTCACGCAATGGGCCATCGCACAAAAAGTGCACGCTTGTTTTGAATAATACTTCTTGAATGCACAGCAGGGCCTGCAAAGCTTCGCGGCCTTGACCAGTTTCCTCTGTAGACATGTGAGATTTTCACTACTGAGCCGCAATTGTATTATTGCTAGCACTGCTTCCAAGCATCATTGCATACGTTGTGTCTGCTTGATCCTGTTTGTTGAAACATGAATAAAGAACTAAACGTATTTCAGTGAGAGGTACGGAAAGAACTTCGCGTATAAACAAAGTGTAGACTATTGTAGTGCAGTCTTGACGACATTAAGCCACTCACGGAAGAGATAAAATTGTTGCGAAGAGTGCTTGCAGATGCGCGACAGGCAAACGATATTGTCGTGATGGAAACGGAAAAAAAATTGAATGAAAGTTGAGGAATTGGAGGCGTATACCAGAGCAAACAACCTCGAAATCAAATGTGTGCTCAACGAAGGTGACCAATTCGAACTATAACACAAAATTTACACAGCAGTCAAGAAACCCATTACTTCTGCAGATAATATTGTTTGTCACAGAACGGGAACTAAACATCTTGATTTGAAGAACATCATTGTACATTTCGTTCACGGGTAAAAATGAAATGCTGTCTTGGCTGAAGCCAAGAGGGCACGTCTTTCTGCTAACAAAGTTAGTTTGCAGTCAACCGATCCTATCTTTGTCAACGAAAACTTAACACAGCTGGGGAAACAATTCCTAGGTGCTACCGTCGCTAAGAAACGTGGTGCTGTATGTAGGTACGTGTGGACGTGCAATGAAAAAATTTTGAGGAATCATCTGTGGTGCTTAGAATTGCTGAACGCGATGACATGAAAAAAATGTGCCACTGGCAGTCGAATTTCCACTTCTGAACTGGTACAGTTTGCTGCGAAGTCAAGTTATTTGGCAATTATCAATACCATGATGCAGACAGTTGCAAGAAAGCGGTCACGCATATTGCAAAACACTTCGCTGATATGCAGCTGAATGTGCACAGCATTAAAAATAAAGTTTCCAACATCGGCATTTTCCTCAATTTTCTAGTTATAAAATTTGATACTACTTTGCCTTCTGTGAAGTTGCTTGCTCCTAACAACAATCCTTCAAGACTACAGTCTTACAAATACAATGTTGTTACCAGAACTAGCAGTCATGGCGGAGGAGTTGCTTTGTACGTGAAAGACTGTATTGCTCACGATATTATTGATGAGCTCACCATTGTGACCCCTCTTAGTGAATTTATTACAATTCGTTTACCAAATTTTCTAGCGACCACGGTGTATCGGCCACTCGCGAGCAGCAAGGCTCATTTTCTCGCTACATTTAAATATATTATATCAGAGCTTCAGATTTTTCACGTGCCATTTTTATATGGGTAATCTAACATTCAAATGCTAAGCGATGACGTTACCACTATGCAGCTTGAAATTGTTCTGACCATCTATCGTTGTGTTAACACTATCAACCTACCAAGCCGAATCACGAACCATAGGGCCAGTCTTCTGGACATATGTATCACAAGCGTCCCGAAGAATAAGACTTTTACAGGCTTCTTTTCACTCGATCTTAGTGACCACTTGATTGTTTTCGTTTTTTTTTCACTGCAATGAATGAGCCTACGTACAACCCTTGCAATAATAGGTTAGACCTTACTGTCAGTCACGAGTCACCTATTTGTTACCGCAGTCACCTTCCTGTAGACTCCACCTTTCTGTAGACCTGGTCTGCAGATTTTCTGCAGACTCCGAAAACGGCAAGCAGACTTGTATGATAATGTGCATCAAGAGTGCGTACTCGTAGACGTATGTAACATACATGTATGTATCTACACATTTTAGAAGGTGGTGCGTGTTATGAAAACATTTTAATAGGTTGCGCCTTTCAGTCTGCAATCAGTCATCCCCCAGTCACCACGTACCGACCTTGTCTTCAAATTTTCTGCAGATGCCGAGCCGAAAGCAAGTAGGCTTGTTTGTTAATCTGGGCCCTTTGAGACCATGTGTGGGTGCATATATTATATATGTATATATCTAGACATTCTGTGTGAAGACACCATTCATAACATTAACTAAATGAACATCACCTTTCAGTCACCTATCAGTCACCCACCAGTCACCTCCCTACAGAGCTGGCCTGCAGATTTTCTGCAGACGCCGAGCAGACGGCAAGCAGACTTGTCTGTTTATGTGGGTAATGTGTGTGCGTGCGTGAATGTATATATTACATACGTATATATATCTACACTTTGTGTCATGACACAGTTGATAACAATAACTAAATGAACTTCACATCTAAGTCACCCACCAGTCACCCCTGTAAATACCTAGTCAGCAGATTTTCTGCAGACGCCGTGCAAACGGCAAGCAGACTTGTCAGTTCATATGGGCCCTGTGAGTGCGTGTGTGGACGCATATATTGTACTCATATATATCTCTACATCACGGGTCATGACACATTCTATAAAAGAAGTAAAGGGGCTTAGCCTCTCAGTCACCCACCAGTCACCCTAGTCTGCACATTGTCTGCAGAAAGGCTGCAGTTTTAATCCGTCCCTATGTAACAGCCCGTCAGCTGGTAAATAAATGTCACTAGTTCGAAGCAAGTCGTACATTTTACCACTGTAGAATAAAATATCTATCTATTTTATTGTTACCTCATCGACACCACACTTCTGCACAACTCTGTGTACGTATAAATGTGAAATTTCCAAACATAGAATTTTTACCACTGGCACTCAATGGCTGGTCAAAATACCACAGCTATATATACCACGTGGTGGGTGTTAGGTTGTGATTTGTGAGTAGATATGTGTTTGGTATTTACTTCGGCATCGTTGCGTTTATGTAATGGGTATGTGTTTGGTGGGTTGGTGGGTGTATTAGCTGTAATATTTCTTTCAATGCTACATGCTCCTTAACTGATTTTGCTAACGCAAATGGTAGCTATTACTTTTTGTTCAGCACGATTTGATTGATTCATGGGGTTTGACGTCCCACAACAAGCATATGCCTATGAGGGACGCCATAGTCGAGGGCTCCGGAAATGTCAACCACCTTGGGTTCTTTAACGTGCATCTAAATCGGAGTAAACGGGCCTAACACATTTCCACCTCCATCGAAAATTTGTTCACCACAACAAAACGTTGCGGATATTCAGCAGAAATGCTGCAGAATGTCTGTAGAGTTTCTGCAGGTGTTCCTCCGACATTCTGCAGGCATGCTGCATCCTGCGCGGCTACAAATGCGCTGTAGACTTTCTGCAGTGCGGGTGTACCGATTGCCAATTCGGAGTTCACAGGGGGTGACAGAAAGTTTGTCACTTGTCTTCAGTTATTCTGTATCATGGGTGCCTAATAATCTGTATAGTTTCTGCAGATAGTATGCAAGTTTTTTGTAAAGGAATAAAAAAATCAACGTACTGCGTAATCAACCAGCTCACCCCAGAAAATTTTCATTCCAAAATAGCCGTTATGGAGTGGTCTTTTGTGTGCCCAGACCAAAATTCAGATCGCACATATAGCGCTTTCTCGCGTTATCTCATAGCATGCTTTGATAACAATTCTGCAATGATGATGCACAAATATAAGAAAAAAATTCGCAAACCGTGGATCAATAAGAACCTTCCCAACAGAATAAAAACAAACACAAAGCACATCATCGTTTTGTTCAAACACGTGACCTACAGGTGCTGAAAAAATTCAAAGCGTACCACAATAAGCTAACTGCCGACATACGCAAAACTAATACCAGCTATTAGGAATGCCTTTTGCCAAGATTTGCAATGATCTTCGTAAACTGTGAAACGAAGTGAATCATCTGGGCCAATTTACCAAATTTAAAATGCGTGTTAATATAAAAGCCTTCTCCCAAGACATGAATGAGGAAGCAGCAATTACGGCTATGAACAAGTATTTGGCCCATTCTGGTGATTGTGTGCTTCCTTCAGGGCCCCATACACAAGAAAAGATTACCCACAGAACGAGACAACCTAACACAATCAGTCTATGTCCTACCTATATGCGTCAAAACCGATAACTAAACTACGCAACAATGTCGCAACAGGCGCTGATAATTTAAGTGTTGCGCCCTTGAAGCACGTGGTGTACTTCATATCGGAACACTTGGCTTATATCATAAATCGCATGTTTGCCTCTGGTATTTTGCCCTCTCAACTCAAGCTTGCGCGTGTATGTTCTGTTCACGAGAGCGGTGCTTTGAATGACATTTCCAATTATAGACCAATTTCTGTTTTGCCAGTGCTGTCAAAGATATTTGAGATTTCCATAAACTGTAGAGTCAGGAAGATTCTATCAAAGTGTCAAATCGTAAACTCTGCTCAATATGGTTTTCAGAAAATAAAATCCACAGAATTAGGCCTATTAGATCTGAAGGAGAAGATACTAAAGAATTTCGAGAAAAGATTCCATAGCGTTGAACTGCTTCTTAAACTGAGGAAGGCATTAGATAGCATAAAACATCATATTCTCGCAGGAAAATTCCATGTTTACGGATTGCGAGGCGCTGCTCTTAAACGTATTACGAATTACTTATCTGACACAAAACTATACGTTAAACTTGGAAGCTTAACGTCGGCAGAAACGGAACTTAACCAAGGCTCTCTTCAAGATTCTATTTTAGTACCCTTAATAATATACTTTATGTAGACGATATATGTAGTGTATCTTACACAGGAAAATTAGTCATGTACGCAAATGACACGAATGCCTTTTTTAGTGCTGAAACAATGGCCGATCTTCAAGGTACATTGGGTAATTATTTAAGACATCTTTAATCACCTCTCCAGGAAAACAAGCTTTCTTTAAATACAAGTAAAACAATATACGTTATCTTTAGGCCTGCTAATAAACCATGCATTACACTGAAATTCTTTTCCCAGGGCACCATGCTAGAGTTTGTTCAAATGTAAAAATTTCCAGGAGCATGGTTCGAGGAAAACATTTCATGGAATACACATATACCATACCTTTTCCCTGAATTAGTCAAAACTGTAGGCAGCTCGTATATACTATCCGACCTCGTACCTCTATGGCTAAAAATGCTATATACTATGCCCATTTCTATTCCTGGTCATCCTACTGCGCGCTAGTATGGGCAGAAACGTCTGCGCGGAAATTAAAAAAATATCAGGTGTAACAGAAAAACGTTCTTAAAACAATTGTAAATTTTGTGGGCTTCATAGCAAACTTGGTACTCACCAGCTCTTTATAAACCATGATTTTACTAGAGCACGTGATCTTTACATATATAAACGAATATTTTACATTAAGAAAAACAATTTTCATCAACGTTCGGTTGACAGCTCATAGCGATAGACTCTCCGAAATCTGTTCATATTAGTTCCCTTTCCTCACACACGTTGCGAAGAAGGCCTTCTAAATTATTAGATACCTACTATAATGAACAATTTTTTATTTACTATCAATTTAGGGCTACCTGAACGTAAGTTCAAGAAACATGTGTGAAGTCTCCTCCTGAACATATGACATCTGGGTAAAACGAAACTATCAGCATTTTATCGCATTTTTTATTTATCATTTTGTACAAAAAGTGTTGTTTTGTGCATGTGCACACAATATTTATGTAACCCATCTACTATCCGTGTGTATTTTGTTCACTAAAAAAAGAAGCTCTTATGCTGTTCTATGCATGTACAGTTAACTCCGTGATATTTTTCGTTGCTTTCTGTTTTTGCACGGGTCTTTGGGCTCTCTCAAAATGTCTGCGACATCTTTTCGCCTGAGGACCTCCGACTTGATGTGTTGGAAATAAACTTGACTTAATCTCAACTAGGCAAACTTGTCTACATCCGTCAAAGTCAGGTTCTCGTGTAATGCGGTTTGAAATTGTTCCCAAAATGCAGGCCAGTTGCGAGGCATTCTGTTACAGTTCGGTAGCTATAAACACGTGTATTATGCTGTGACTGAGGTCGGGGCATCCACCACGCTAATAGTTGGGTTGGGTGCTGCACGTTCTGCGGACGGCTGCAACTGCATAATTCGGGAATTCAGTTTGAAGGAGTAAGCAACAGCTATAATAATGTACTCCGCAACGCGAATAAATTGTTGCTCACATTGGAGCCCATGAAGTATGGCTCTGTCTTTTTATGAATATATTTCAACTCCCCTGAGACACATTCTAATTAGTCTTTGAATATTGTGCAATGAATATCGTGCAAACTTGCTTCGTAATGAAGAAATAAACAAACATAAATATATAAAATGATAAATAACAAATAAATTAATTAATTAAAATCCACCTTGATTTCATTAACCATTTTCGTCAAAAGGTGCGGTCAATTTTAGGTTTCCCTTTTATCGAGACTATGATGGCCGTTGGTTGATAAGTAGCAGCCTGGGTGATTGGGTGGCCCAGTTAATTACCAGGCGCATGTCTGCCCTCGGTTGCTGTGGATGCCGTCGTTCAATGGCTGCCGGGTTTCGGCACCACTTTGAAGAGACAAATGCTTTCGGTAGAGAGCCTATATAAAGGCTTTAAGGCGGTATAAAACTGACCCTCCACCTGCTGGACAAACGGGCAAAGCAGAAGGAGCCTTGAGGCATCGAGTCGTGCGTGAATGCCGCAACTTCTTCTTCATCGAAAGTTGCAACTACTACTGAAAATGACCAGAAGTACAGTTTTCCGAACACATTTCTACGAAAACCCTGACTCAGTTTCTGCTCAACGTATTTCCATAGGAAGAATATTGTGAGGAGATGGTCTGCGATAATTGGTTCTAGTTCAGCTCTAAGGAATCTGTCTTCTTCCTAGAAGAACCAGCGAAGGACCTGTAAAATTATTCTATCTAGTAGACATAGGTAAACGGACAGATCGAAACGTTTCATCAAACGTTCGCGACTTACCTCCAGCTGGCCCGTCTGGAACAGCGTCTGCTGTGAACTTCTATAGGGGATCACCTCACTGCATACACGTGTACACCACTAACCACAAAGCCGTGGCTGCTGCAGTTTTGCAACATGGAAGGCTGCTAAGAAAAAGGCTTGGCATCTTCGGCTTATCGCCAGAGTCGCTCAGGAAGACAATACAAGAGGAACTGGAGATGCTGCAGCAACGTGTAAATCGTTGCAAAGTACAAAAAAGCTTACACTGACGGGATTCGAGTGCCAAGTCAAAAACAGTGGCAGCAGGAGACAATGTGCGGGTGAAGAAAACTGCCGTTTTATTAAAGGGTGAACTTTCTTTCTCGAAGCCCAGGAAAATCATCCAGCGATGTAGTCCAACATCCTTCGTTCTCGACGGCAGAAAACATGTAACACATCAAAGCTCAGCCAGGTTCCTGCTCGCCGCCCTGGTCACATTTAGTGGCTGACGAATCTTCATTTCAACAGGAGCACTGTGCCGTGATGGTTGCAGCATGTCTGCCAGCGTCCGTCGAGGCAAATGTTCCCGCAGTGCCACCTGCGCCTAGTGCAGACCACGATACCGGTTAACCGATAAGACCTGCCACCAAACAGCTTCCTGCTCCACTGCCCGTCTCACGCCTGGCTGTGAGCACCACAGAAAAACCTGTGACATCGCGTTCACCTAACCTACGCACTTAGCAGTACCAAGAGACAGCAACCGACTGATATGTTTAGCAAGCGAAAATAAATATATATTTCTTAGGGCGTGCCCGTTTCCTTATATATTCCTTGATCTTCGCATAATATTATAGATAACTTGGTGTGTGTTTCTATATAAAAATTCGTATTTTTGCTGCGTCTTTCTATTTCCGCATTTACATGGTGCCTGAATTTTCTATACTAACGTACTAACAGCTGAATAAAGCAAAACAAAATCAGGAAGGGAAAATGTCGCATACTGCATCAGCGGTTTCAGTGTTTAGGTTGGTGACAGTGTGTAGTTGTGCTTTTATATACTAATATAACGTCGTTCCAAGAAGCAGTGTGTAACTTCAACCCGTGCGCGCAAGTCACATCACCTATTCACTACACACGGATGTGAACATTTTGTGTGTAAAGAGTGTTTACGCAGCATTTCACAGAAGTACGTCTGGGGGATCATTTAGACTTCAACCAAAAGTTTTGAAGGAACTCGACGTTTCGGAACCGACTTGGTTCCTTCGTCAAGGGTGACTGCGGAGGCTACGTTGCAGCGTCGTCTTCAAAGCACACGTGGGGTGGCTAATGACCCCTCTTTCTCTCTCCCTCGTTTTGCTGTAGAGCGCAGTCCATGTGAATACACCGAGGGAAGGGTTCCGAGAGAGCGGTTGATATTATGGGTTGTCGTTCTCTGTATGTGCCACGGCTCGAGTAACAACCTTCTCCTCCAGTTCGGCTCGCTTTCAAGGATACATACATACACTGTTGAAATCTGGAACAATTTGGATGGTTCGTTTCGCGCATTGACTCATGAAGAGTTCGTTGAGAAACTACGTAATTCCATATAGTTTTCAGCTGTTTTTGCATTGTCTTAGTGGTTGTTCTTTTTCCGAGTTCCTATCTACATCTGTACTTGCACCTGATAAGAGTTTTTTGTTCAAGCTATGTAAGTTTATCATTTCTTCATCTTGTTTGTATAATCTTAGCGTTTCTTTTGTTGTACTTTCTTTGTACTAAAACATGTACCCACTCCTGCTATGTCTCGGAACCGAGACAGCAGTATTTGTAAATAAATAAAATAAATAAATAAATGACCGTCGCTTCAAAATTTATTTTGTGATCCAACGTCTCAGCATGTTTGGCAACTGCGCTGCGCTCTTTGTAAACCTTCCGCACATCGTTGGCGTGTTGCTTCAGCCGTTCCGGTAGGTTTTTCGTCTCGCCGATATACGACAAGGGGCACTCGCACACGGAATTTTCTGAACGACACCGGGGTGCCTGTCCATTGTTGGCCGGTCTTCCGGGCGGGGCAGGAGACAGCCCAGCGTACATGAAGGCACATACGCGATGCGAACCCCTTCCTTCCTGAAGACCCGCGCTACGCGGATCTCCTCTTTCTTTCGCTCGGTGTCATTAGACGGCTGAAGTTGAAAACTTCAGACAACACCTAAATTCCGTGCACCCAGCCATACAAATTACGACCGAGTGTGAAAGCGACCACTGCCTGCCCTTTCTCGACGTCCAGGTGGCAACAAAGCGCAACGACCCGCGTTATTGCAGACCTCAGAAAAAACGGATACCCAAAAAAACTTCATTCGAGCCACCTCCAGCCGCGCAGATCAACAGATGATATGAAAACACCAATCAACCTCATTTGGAAGCTTCCCGAAACGCGTACCGGTCCATACGTTCAGGGAAGCAGCAAGATGTAAGCGCGGACCTTCAGGAAAGAAGGGGTTCGCATCGCACACGTGCCTTCATGTACGCTGGGCCGCCTCCTCCCCCGCCCAAAAGACCAGCCAACAATGGATAGGCGCACCGATGTCGTTTACGAAATTCCGTGTGCCGTGTGCTTCTCGTCGTATATCGGCGAGATGAAAAACCTAGCGGAACGACTGAAGCAACACACCAACGATGTGTAGAAGTTCTACAAAGAGCGAAGCGCAGTCACCGAACATGCTGAGACGTTGGATCACAAAATAAATTTTGAAGCGACGGCCATCCTTGAAAGCGAGCCTAACTGGAGAAGAAGGTTGTTGCTCGAGTCGTGGTACATACAGAGGAGAGCCCATAATGTCTACCGCTCTCTGCGCCATGCTCCCGACCGGGTTGCAGAAATTAGGTGCCTTTTCTCGTCTTCTAACCACTACCACCACCACTTATTGGAACCCTTTCCCCGGTGTTTTCACACAGACTGTGCTCCACGGCAAAACGAGAGAGAGAGAGAGAAGGGGGGGGGGTCATCAGCCACCCCACAAGTGCTTTGAAGACGACGCTGCTACGTAGCCTCCGCAGTCACCCTTGAGGAAGGAACCAAGTCGGTTCCGAAACGTCGGGTTCCTTCAAAACTTTTGGTTGGAGTCTAAATCACCTCCCAGTTTCATACCCAACCAGACAGACTTCTGTCGAATGTTTACCTTCAAGTACGTCTGGACATGTAGAGGAGAGCATGCCTTGTGCGATCTACAGAGAGAGAAACAGAGAAAAGTGGATGGCAGGGAGGTTAACCAGAGGCGAAGATCTGGTGTACTACCGTGTACTGGGTTTGAGGAATGGCGGGTTTAAAGTTAGAGAGCGAGAAAAACCGAAATGAAAAGAAAATGCACAGCACTCACACAGGCTCGAAAACGTTTCACAAGGAGTGTTTCAGACAGACGAGTAGTTCGCAAAAATTATAAAAATGTACTTCACTCTACGAATTGCCATTTTCAAAATTGATGCATGTAAAGTAGAAGCCAATGGGTGGTGTTCCTGAAGTTAGGCAATTCTAGAACGGAATAAATGAATCGCCGCCGGATGCTAACCATACTCACATGTCAGGGGTCTTGTCATATAAGGCTCAACACATAATATTTGATCTTATCTGACCTGTAGTCTGAATCATGTTCATCTTATCCTATCTGCTCTGATGTGCGGCCGTATGTACGTGCGTCCAAGAGACAATTGTTACGAAAGCAGCTTTTGCTAAAACTTTATTTGTTGATTTAGGGTTTCTATAGCTCCTGCCTCGTGCTTGCGGTTCCTCGTGCTTGCGGTCCTTGTCCTGTTGCTTCGAAAGAGTACATACGCACAGCGCAATATTCGCACGTTTAACGATATGAATTACGCAGGCACGGTTCGCTGCGAAATGTGCAAAAAGTCATGGTGCCTTAGGAACTAGAATATCTCAAGTGAAAAACACTGCTTAAATATATCGCCTCTGTCTGCTTACGTCCTACGCGTAATTGTGAAAATGAATGTACAAATAAACTAGGTCATTGAATCGAGTTGAAATATACATGTGGAACAGAACGACTAGGTAATCACACGCAATATGACATTACTTTTCCGTGAAAGTACCGGAATGTATTTCTCTTGAAAGCTGACAAAAACAAAGAAGACTATCTTTGGCGTAGAAAGACAGAATGTTTTCGTCACATAGTAGCCAACGTTAGTTCGAAGAGCTTTAAAAGGCCAAATAGACGTGTTTGCACATATTATCAAGCTTTCTTGTCAAGTAAATACACGACTGCTATACAATATTGTCATGTCAGCACACAACATAGGTGACATTAGAACATTTCAAGAGTCCATACCTCAACGCCAAGCAAAAGATGAACATTTCATTGCTGTTATGTGGATGCATCATCGTCGGTACGTACACGCTGGTATATGAAATCAATTTGAAGATATTGTAACCGATATAGGAAGTGTTATGGTTTGCCTCCAAAAGCATTTCTAATATCAGAGTGCGTTTTGGTACGTTATCGCTCACTGTGTTGCATTCATTCGGTAGGTTTGCGGCGTTCCAGCTAACCTGAGCCCAAGGAGTTAAAAGATACATTAGGACTAGGCATAAAGCATGGAGGCAGTTATTTCAAATGGTACTGGTCGCAATATCTATTAGCACAGCTTAGGACAATTAGTTAACACTTATTTATTAACACCAACTATTGTATATACTGAACAAACGTAGTGTATCTTGTCGTGTTGGTTATTTTATTCAACAGTATTTCCAAGGAGAAAAATATTCGGCAGATCCAACGTACCTGGGTATCGACGTCATGCGAAGCATGCTGAGAGAAGGTGAACATGTTGCAATTTTTTTCATGAGTGACACGTCATGAAATGGCACAAATATATGTACAGATGTTACACGCACAGACATGTATTGATTTGCAGTTGCTCATATAACCAGTTGTGAGTACTTGCGTGATGATGCGAACTGCAACACGCGTATTGGCAGCACCAAAAGCTGATGAGAAGCTCCGATGCTCGCGAGGATGCTGGCCGTGTACACTGCTAAATAAACTTCAGCGCATGGCAGCTAATCACAATAAACGTCAACCTGACGTGGCAGCTTTATCAAAGGATTACATATGTAATGCTTATAAAATTGGGTAGGCAGCACTGCAGCCACTATTGACGTTTTACGAATATGAGCGTTTATTTGAAAAGTATAGTTTCTTAGACCTGGCGTAGATCTGTCTTAAAATGTTTCATTGCCATGCAGAATGCTTGGCGAAACGTATAGCGAGAGAACAGAACGACGACACAGAGACGAGAAGGACATGTCGTCGTCGTTATGTTTTCGCGCTCTAACTATCGTCATGCCTTATTAACTAGCCCATGCTGGCACACTTCTAAGAATGCTTGGGTTCGATTCTAGCTGGAACCTTGACGTTTATACTTTGCATTTGTCGGGTCGACGCTACCGATGTCAGGTATTTCATAACGCTCGTGCGTTGAAATCGCCCATGTGTGTTCTCGTCGTTCCTGCAGTAGATAGTAGGTGTCGATCACCTATGGCACATACCCGCATACCAACAGCACATACACAAGCATGGGTTCTAAGCTGCGCAGCAATAACGCAGGGTTTGAGGCGAACACTGCAAAAAAATTATATAAAAAGGTGTTATTTTGTTCCACAACGAAAATTATAATCCTGTTTGCTTGCGCTTCGTTTCTTGAAAACTCCGCGCTGGCCGAGTGTTCAACAATGCAATGTCACTCTGATGATGCGCATGTAGTTAGTGGCCTGAAAGTGCCGAGCACGTGGTGATAATAAGAGGAAATGAATTCAATATTGATGACCAATATTATTCTGGGACTAAAAGACGCCGTTTTTTCTCTTTCTTCGAGTAAACTGAGCAGACAATCTAAGCGACCCTCGCTACCACCACTCGACATCAGGACGACAAAACCGAGACTGTCGAAGCTATCTTTACTAAAGTACTGTCACTCACCTCATAGCGTGCGACCTGCGGTTGCTGCTGAACGCGTCATAGCACTTTCGAGGTCACAGAACGCTCAGTGCTCCTTTTGAGCTTTCGAACACCTGTTTGCTCTGGCTGTTGAATAACTTGTACGTAAAAAAAATTTGGCACATCCCACATACATTAGGAATCGACGTCATGCGAAGCATGCGGATAGAAGAAGACCACATGTTGTAATTTTTTATTTAGCAACACGTTATGAATTGACGCTAAATATACCTAAAAATGTTACGTGCACAGACCTATGTTGAACAGTCGCACGTGTTTATATAACCAGTTGTGTGCTCTTGCGCAATGATGCCGACAGCGACATGTGTATTAAAAAACCAGAAGCGCTAAGCTGATACGAAGCACTGGTGCTCTCGAGGATGGTAACCCTCTACACTGCTTCGCCAACCAATTTCAGCGGCTGGCGCCTAACTACAATTCACGCTAGGTTGACGGGACCGCTTTATTATAGAAGTACATACGTACTGTTTATAAAATTGGATTCTCAGCACTGCCACCGCCATTGAACCATCATGAACATTAGTATCTATTTGAGAAGTTGTTCCGAGCATCGGCAAGAATTTGTTTCCTTAGTAAAGAGTCTCCCACTCTTTATCTTCTTCAGTGATCTGGCGTGGCTCTGTGGTGGAATACTTGAATGCAACGCAGAATGTTAGAATTCGATTCCTGCTCGTACACTGAGATTTATTGTTTTGCTTTCGTTGGGTCAACGCTGCCTATGTCAGCTTTTTCTTAACCCTCACGCGTTAAAATTACCCATAGTTGTTGCCGTTCATGAGTAAACACTAAGTGTCTATTACCTGTGACACATGCCCGCGTACCAGTGGCACAAACCCGCTTTTGTGTACGTACCACTGCATTGCGGAATGTGTGTGACGACGTGCGTGACGTGATATTGACGTTATTGATGTCTTCACAACGGCGTCATATTCGTCAAACCATCTTGCCCTGCCATACTAATTCTGACTCATGCCAATTTCAAGCAATGTGAAACACTGTGTTAAGGAGCAGAAACCCCCTGCATATTTAAAAATTTACAAAACTAATAATAATAACTTCAAATCCAATGTAAGCCACGCTAACCCTACATGATAACCTCACTATAGACTAAACCGTCCTATAGGCGCTGACAAGCTAAGAATTAAAAAATAAAGTATACTGCAGTTCATCTGCATCATGCACTTCCAACTGCGGTCACTCTTTGCTATGACGTAACAATTATAAGGAACCAAAGAAAAATTCAGCATGGCCTCGTTCACGACCAGAGGCGATCGATGTGCCGCTGCACCTAGAACGGGAGGAGTCCACTCAGTTATCCTGTTGTGTTTTCTTCATCAAGAAGCTATTTCATTGACTCGCACTCGGCATCAACCTCGGTGGCCGTCTTTTAGTGGTAAAATTACTGATTTTGCAGCGTTTCAAGTGCACCGAAGTGGCAGAGCTTCATCGCGTTCCGTCGTATCAGCAGCGGGAAGCAGCAACTCGGCGCCTACTTCCTCAGTCGCTTTGATGCATCAACATATCGTCTGAGGATAACACCCTTGAAGATTCTTGTCGCGGTCATTTGTATGCAGTAAGGTGAACGTTAAGTCTAAATTGGTGCATCTGTATTTTGTGGAATGCGAGCGTGTGGGATTTATCGCCCGCAAAAGCGTTTCCACATGTGCGTGTTCGAGTGTGTTGCTTGGTGTCTCAACGTGAGCGTGGAAAAAAAAGCGTCCAGCAGAACGTGCGCCGCGACACAGTAAAAAAGTAAACAAACCAGGAGGGGAGATGATGCAATGTTCTATGCATTATAAAGTGAATTGTGGCCATTCAGTGGTTGTGTGTTTCATTATGTGCAAGGTTGAAGCGCCCGTTGCGTGAGCACTTGTCTCGATGCACGAACGCCTTGCATAAAAAACACCATGCGAGCTTCTTCAAAACGCGAAAAGACGCATGCTATTTAATATCGCTGCCTCTGTCGTAATCCATACAGCAATAATGATCAATTACAATCAGTTTCCTTGATCGTGATTGCTACTGAGTTGCCACCGCTAAAACTATGATAGATCTAAAAAATAAGAGAGACCTCGTTTTTTAAGGCGTTGTCAATACCAAATGATATCTTATTATGAAGCCTTATTTTAGTCTAATGCGTTTTGTCTAACGCCTGTGTTGTATGAATTTATTACGTACGTAGTAATACCTTGTTGTTATTAAATTAGAGCACCGTGAAAGAAAACAAAAAGGATACAATGCACTCCCCTGTGAAAGCAAAGTCTGGCACGCAATTCACTTCCATTCGCTGAAGAGAAAAAAGCCTCTTGCCTGCACAGAGACACCTTCGCACAGACACATTCATATAGTGTAGTGGCCCCTTCTCCAGCAAAACTGGGTCGCGTTTTGAAAACATTGACTATTCAAGGGTGGACGGGGTCATGACAAGCCATCCTGTACAAGTTTTGAAACCGAGAATATAAAAGTTCACCTACAGCTTTTAGTCATCGTCGTTTAGCCGCGTAGATGGCCTTTACATTCACTTAACGAGAATGTATACAATGATTCCCACTGTTAAACATAATGTGCGCTAACCGCTTTATTTTCCTAAAAGAAGACGACAAACGAAACATTGGCGTTTGCCTCAACCACGATGAGAAGCATTGAAACATCAGACGCACATTGGGTATTTACGGCAGCACAAGAACTGAAAATCATCAAGGCAATCTCATATCACTTCTATCTTAGCTTTGAGTCATAGTTACCAAAGTTACAACATATAGTGAAGAAACATGGTAGCGAAAGTTTCGTAAAACAACATCATTATTGCAGGCGACATTACGAAATTTGAGTCATGCCCCTGTGTCGTTTTTTGAAAGCGCGAAACAAGGATTATTTTCTTTCCAACTTCACTTTGACTGTGGCATTGTTTGTTTTAGTACCACTATAGACACCGCGCAGAAACGTCACCTTCGAGAGATGTGCACTGCTGCTTCATGAACTTCCAGATGAGCGCGGTAAGGTGTGCGAATTAAACAACAGATACATTGTTAAGCTGATGCTGAACTCTGTCCTCATAAGTTTACTTATCGAGCTTTGTTTTCTTTATCTCAATATCAATGAAGGATTGCAAGATAATGGTTCTATGCGGAAACATTATAGCCCTTGTTTGGGAACTAGTTCTCCTGTAGCGCGGAGGCATGGAAAATAAGGGCAATGCGGCCTCGTGGGCGGAGCTTATCTTTGTTCTTAGGTTGTCACCGACTATAGTCAATGTTCAACATACCTATTGTCATAGTTACACTCAAGATTCGGGTTGATCTTACTTGTCAGCTCTGACGATCTTGACGCCGATGTCCCCATTAGTCATGTCAGCCACCTATCGAGGGGAGGGGGGGATCTCGACGCTCTCACCGAACGTCACCGTTCCTGGTGCGGCCGACGTGGTCGCCCATCTTCGTCATCGCCTGATGTCGGTGACGTGGCGGATGCCTCCGTGGTTAGGTGTAGCGGCAACAGGCGATGCCCGGTTCTGCACGCTGACGTGTCCACTCAGGGACTGCCCTCGGTGGCTGGCTTCAAAGAGAGCCGGCGCCAGGAACGTCGGCGCTAGCTGTGTGGGCGGGCTGCTTACCGAGCAGCCTCCCTCGAAGTATGTCGACATTTCAGTCTTCTTCTCTTCTACTCGTGTCGCCCGCGCCACAACTTGCCGGGACGCTATCCTGACGCTCTCGTCGCCGGTACGCTAGCTGGCAATGCGTCCTTCTCCTGTCAAGCCTACGTCGACAATACCAGCGCGTCACTGCTTGTGCGCTGATCTCAGCTGCGGTCATGCGGCTCGCGCTCCGCTGTACGGTACACGTGTTCACGCCTTTTCCACTCTTCTCTAAATTTTTTCAACCTTTTGTCTCCCAGGGGTTTCTACTCATGAAATACGCCCCCTTTCCAAATATTTTAAATGCGAAGCATTTCTTAGCGAACTTCTGTGACTTGGAGCGTATCTATCTATCTGTCTATCTATCTATCTATCTGTCTATCTATCTTTCTATTTATCTATCTAGCCGCCCACGACTTTCAGCTCTCCTGGCCGTTTCGATAATGGTATCGATACGAAACTTGCTATGGCATAACATGACTGTATGAAGAACATACCAGACTAGGAATCAATGACAGAGAGCCGCACAGATAGGTTGGCGACGACATATGCCATCGGGTAACGTTGTGCGAGCGTGGCCTCAAGAAGAGCAGGCGGGTAGCGAAGCCAGTTTAGAAATCTCGCATGAGGACTCTTCTGCCGGCGTCACCTTGTGAAGCAAAGGTTTCTAGGCAATCTGGTATAGGTAGACTTGCGTCAGTGCTTGACTGTGGAAAGTGACTTGGCGTACTCTGGACATCAAACTCCGACAAGGTCCCTGCCAAGCTTTCCTGCGTAGTCAAGATAGCAGGTTCTCAAACCACCAACGACACGTCAGCGTTGCTTCATGTATACATGGGTTACCGTTGTCACCACTGCCACCAAATGAAACGTTCAAGAGCAAATGCTCACCCTATCCAAACTAAAACTTTCTTCATTGTTCTCTTTCACGGATCTACCCCTCACGCGCCAATCACCGGGTCGTTATAGTACACAACAATATTTTACGGGAAAAAAAAGACGCCGTATTGACGAGGCTGTGAATGAAATATGTTTCAAGCCAGCAGCAGCGGCGTGACTGGTTCACCAGACACCAAGCGGAGACCACTTTTCATCCTTCTTTGTCCAGCAAACACGCGCGTCGTCCCATAATATGTCAACATACATGTAGCATAATCCCCGGCGGCAGAAGCTCCGTCTCGGCGCATCTAGATGTC
Source organism: Rhipicephalus microplus (assembly GCF_043290135.1). Taxonomy (NCBI): domain Eukaryota; kingdom Metazoa; phylum Arthropoda; class Arachnida; order Ixodida; family Ixodidae; genus Rhipicephalus; species Rhipicephalus microplus. The sequence goes on from NC_134701.1 coordinate 122,577,993, forward strand.
AACGTCAGTGGGAGAGTGGTAAGGCTTCAAGCGTGCCGATATGTACTATATCGTTAGCCTGTGGAGCAGTTGAAGGCGAAAAGGCAGCAGGGGCGATTTCGTATGTCACAGGAGTAACCTCGCGAAGGACTCGATATAGATTTTTGTAGCGGAAAAGAAGTTTTGTCGACAAGCCGACTTGACTGCTCGGCGACCACAGCTGCACCAATGAACCGAGCAAGAAGTGCACACGTGGCGGTGCCGTTGATCGTACAAACGCCGCTGGTTCTGTCGAGGGGCCAGAAAGCGAGTGCGAGCGATTTAACGTGCGTGGGCAGCCCAAGTGATAGCTTCATGGACATATGCGCTGGTTGGTAGAATATTCTGGTTAGAATTTTCTCCGGGTCTTGCTACACACCTGATGCGTCGACAAGGTGGCTCAACACCGTAATCTTCTTGCAGCCGAAGTGAAATTTCGACGAGTTTAGTTGAAGGCCAGCAGTGCGGAAGATGTCGAGAACCGCTGACAAACGCTGAAGGCGTGTCTCAAATGTAGGCGGATATACAATGACATCATCCAGGTGGCACAGGCATGTTGACCACTTGAACTCTTGTGATAGTGAGTCTATCATACGCTCAAATGTGGCTGGGGCACTACAAAGCTCAAACGGCATCACTTTAAATTGGTATATGCCGTCGGAAGTCTCAAATGCAGTCTGTTCTTGGTCTTTCTCGTGCACCGATATCTCCCCGTAGCTAGAACGTAGGTCAATTGAAGAGAAGTACTGCGCGTCGTGAAGACAATCGAGGGCGTCATCAATTCATGGCAAAGGATAAAGGTCCTTTTCGTGATTCGATTAAGATGGCGGTAATCAACGCAGAAGCGCCACGTGTCATCTTTCTTTTAACAACTACAAAAGGAGATGCCCAAGGGCTCGAGGAGAGTTCAATAAATTCTTTTGGCTAGCATCTTGTTGACTTCTTGAATTATCTTACGCTCTGTGGCATTCACCCTATATGGTCGGCAGCGAATGGGAGCGTAATCAGCAGTATTAATGCGGTGCTTCACGAAGCAAGTCTGACCGAGTGAAGCGATTCTATTCCCGACGTTAAACCTACCTAGCGCGTTTGCCATGGAGTTTAAAACACCGACATGGCTCTGTAGTAGAAAACTGCGCTAGCAAGCTGAGGAATTCAGTTCAAATCCCATTGTGTGCGTGGAAGTTTTTATTACATAATTTTTATTTTGTGCGATAATAGCTTCGAACACAGGTAGCAGCCGTGGCGGGAACTACCACGCACGCGACCTTTGTTGTGATCTCATGACAGCGTTTGCTGTAGAAGCAAGCTACTATAAAATGCAAACGTAAAATTTAGTGATCGAGCCCAAATAATTTGCATTCTGATTTGACTACAACTTTTTTTGCCTAATTAGACCTCAAGTGCATCTGTCACTAGGAAGTATAGCAAGCACGAAATCATGCACAAAACAATATAAGCCTTCTTTCAGAGTACTCAAGGAGCATTCGCCCCTTCCAACATAATAAACAACACCCCCCTTAACAAAAAACACTGGCATGTAAAAGCAAACGATTACAATTCCCAGTTCACGAGAATACGCTGGGTAATTACCACACACTATTGTATGATGTCCAATAGTTTCCAATAGTTTGAAATGAACGTGAAGATCAAAAAAAAACATGCCCCAACCATCGAGCGACTGCACACCACGGAGCCACCGGCGGGAGTGTTTTGCCAACCGCTGTCTTGCACGTTCACCAGTGACGTCACGCTGTGACGTACTCTAGTAGAGGTCTATTCCTAGGCCCCACACCTCTGCTACACTCGTTTGCCCAATACGACTGTTCGCCTCACTCGTGCAGCACGCTCATAGGCGTATCTCCCACGCGGCAAGACGGGCGCTGCCCCATCCCCACTAGGACAAGTACAGGGAGACTGAGCCCCCCCCCCCCCTTACAGCAGTGGGCATTGGTGGCTGCCCACTGAGATACGAACTGAGGCCCTTTATTGGGCTTCGCGGAAAGTGAAGCCCTTGAAGGGTCAAGCCGCTTGACCCAACATGATTGGTAAATTGCAATGTGTAAGCGTTTTGAGAATTGCCCGCGGGTCCATCAAAGTGGTGGAGAGTTAGAGTGCCCGCAGAAGCCTGAGTTCGGATCGCAAGTGTATATGTTGAGTTTTATTATTTTAGTGCAGCTTCTTAAGCTGTATACATTTTCTTTTTTCTCAAAACTAGCTTCAGTTGGTACACGTTGCTGCAAAAACTTACCTGAAATGTAAAGGGGAATTAGAGAAAATCGACATTGAGCTCAATTGTAGCGCCGTCGTGTGCCATTCAATGAAAATGTAAAGAATGTTTTCCATAATTTCTCGAATACGCGAAGCTATCGAAGTTGTACTTTACGCTTCTCTTGCTTGCCTTGCTCACCCTTGCCTCACTCATTTTCTTCGACCTTCTTTTCTGCAATGAAATGCGGGCAACAAGTATAAAAACAGAGAAAATGAGGAAACAAGCGTAATATAGAGAGATAAAAAAAAGTTGGCAGAAAAATAGTTAGAGCAACTAGGTAAAGAAAGAGAGAGAAAGATATAGAAGTAAATGCAGAAAAATCACAGCAAATAAACCGCAAAACAGAAAAAAGATGAATAAAAGACGGCTTTTCAAATCTGCACTTTGTTAAGACTTGGCACCGTTAAAGCAAAGCTACCCGTTTTACAGTAAATGCTGCTAAGTAGATCACAACTCGGGTCACCCGCAGTTATCCACTGCCATCGCCGGTGTCCGTCACCATATCACGCAAATTTAGAAGGAAAACTTAGCTATAATGACATGGTGAGGCTCAAATCCGGTTCCGCTGGGTTCCAGCCCAGAATTCTGACTTAGAGCCACACCACTGCTTGGGGCTTGTTGGCAAACTTGCCTTTGATGTCAGGAAAGAAATCGCGTTAATACGGCTTTTAACGTGTTTTAAAACAGCGAAAGCGAATAGCACAATGCGAATAGCACAATGCGAATAGCAATCGTCGCACAATGCGAACAGCACAATGAGTGGGCCGTCGTGTGCTCCAATTCATTACAAATGATTGATATAGTTCCGCTAATAACTATGGTGCATACTCATTTCAGCAATAATTCCCCATCGTGGTGAGCCACTGCATGAACAATTGGCACAAAAATCATTCTAAGTGTTTAGCGGATACCACACTCCTTAGAAGAACGACAAAAAATAGCATAGCGAATGCTAGCCTACTAGCGCAAAAAATTTAATATTAATGCCCTAGTGGGTATCAAGCAAGTGCCCTTGCAGTAGTTACCCAAAGAGTGTTTTGAAAGGCTTTCAAAGGCCACTGTTCTAGCTTTCGCTTTGACTCTGCTGCGCCTTCCGCGCAGGCCTGGCGTTTTTTTTATAATAACACTGCATTAGCAACCACTTTTCTGATTTGTGACTTCGTTCACAATGTGAACATGGCTCAAGACCATTGTGTGCCGATTCGAAGAGCATACTTTGGACCAATACTTTGTTACGTACCGATCACATGATTGTGAATGGTGACCCTGGCATTCTGAAAGTACGCACTCGTTTAAGCTGTCAGAGAATGTCGTTTTCCTCCCTTTGCGCCGTACATTTGCAGTGTTTCATGCTCTGTGTCCTCTGAGGAATTTTTAAGCCGCTTGGAGCCCGATTTCACTGAATACTTGAACATTTTGATGCTAATCATTACGCTGGCATGAACACGTCTGAATTAACCAGTTTTCATAATTAACGGGTGTTGAATTAACTAGCGTTTACTATATTCGCGAACAATATAGTTAAATTTTAGCACACGGCCCAATCTTTAAACTTATTCGAAATACTTAGCTTTGTTGTCTACAAGATTCGTTCAGAAAGTGCAAATATTAGGTAATGGAGAAGTAACACGTTCTTTGTACTAATTGTACTTACAATGCTGAAATCACACTCCAGTTTGCACATGGAATGATCAGTGCAAAAAGAGCTTAAATTCGGCAGGCCTTAAGGAAGCATTTCGAGGACATTTTTTTTTTACTTAGCCTTTGTGGGATCGAAGCACTGATAACACCGCTGAATTGGAATTCATGAACATTGTGCCGTCTTATCTCTGTGGAGAAATCTAATACGAACTTGACAATCATAGCTAACGCGAAACATATTGGTATAGTATCTGTAAATAAAAACCACCTAAAATACCATGCTAAAAGTTAAGCGGTATTGTTTCTTCCTTAACTCTCTTGTATAGTTGTATAATGCGAAATCCTACTCGAATGGCAAACAAACGCACATATTGTGGAAAATTTCAACTAGCGCGTACAATATTAACGTGGTCGCACACTCATTCGCAATTGTGTGGTCTACCAGATCCCTCTGGTATGCGGTGATATTTATATTGAGCGAACTGGAAGATGCGCTAATGTGACATTACGAAAGCGCCACAGCAAATAGAAACGTAACGAGCAATTAACAAACCTGGTCACCCACTGCACTAAGCATCAGTACAAGCTGCAGTTTCGTAATGTTTCCGGTAACGCAGCTATATAAATTCATTGCTGAACTCTATTGAATAATGTCATAAACAAAACAAATTCTTAGGTTCCCAAGTTTTGCCTATATATATATATATATATGTGACGTAAGAAGGCAGGGATGGTTAGGAGAAGTAGAGGAGGAAGAAGTGCACAGTAGAATAAACATGGCGTATGAGCCAGGCCACGTCTCCCAGTCATCATAGCGTCACACAAGTCGACAGGATGGAGACCTGCATGCCCCTTCATCAGTCGCTCATCATGAACGCAGTTCCCCACAAGACACCCTGACCATAAATCATCTACCGATTCATCTTCAACGAGGACACAACGACCAGCACCATGACAGATTCATCGGCCGACCTTGACATCCCCAAGTACACGGGAGCAGCGGACGATGGACCCGTGCAGGCCTGGTTCTACCTGTACGAGCTCCATGCTACCGCTGCATCATGGTCGGAACGGGAGATGATCATCAACTTTACCGACTACATCTCCGGTGAGGCTTTCAAATTCTACCTCACTCACATATTTCAAAATGACGAGTCATGGAAAAAGATTAAAGAAGAAATGACCATCCGATTTCAAGAATACAATGACGATTATGACGAAGACTCGCTTATAACCAACCATCCACATGCAATCGCACTCGGTTGTCAATTTCACAAGCAGTCTTCAAGCTCACGAATGCTCAGCATGAATCGACCACTGCCACAACAAAAAGTAGAACATGAGTACATTTACAAGCGACCAAGCGTATTTCGGGAAAACCACAGCCATCGCTCGGGCCTCCGTTTTACACGCAAGACGGCACTTCCAAAATCATCGCTTCAGCGTATGACACGAGACGTTGCCCAACCACGCCATGACGACTCGAAAAGGTGTTTTTCATCACAAGACTTTATTTCGATGGCTCAGCCAAGCTCTGGCCCTTCTGTGCAGATGCATGCACCAGAAGAGCATGCATCGTTCGTTGCACAGAAAGACAGCCATTCCCAACTGGAATTTGACCAAACCACGCCTGATGCGGCGTCGCCATTGAAAACAAAGCCATCTGAAAGCCCAAACACAGGAGGCTCGGAAGCGACTCCAACAGGTTGCCAGGTGCCAGAAGACTACGTAATCAATGCTGCCGAAGGCGCCTCTTATGTTCCTCCAGTCAAACCTGTCTTACCAACTTCGCTGCCTGAAAAGCTTTGTAACAGCTGCCAACTAAACAATACGTCAAATCGCCAAGAAAAGGATTGTCTAATTGCAAAAAGGCTGCCACCTCATCAACACTTATCGCAACATCAGCAAGGTCAGAACAATGAAATCGCCCAGATTAAGCGTCTTGTTATTCGACACGGACAACTTGAGACGTCGGAAGAACACACATGGTGTCAAGAAAAACGTTTACAAACGACTCAACCGAAACGACAACATATTCAAGATGCCTCACTCGAGACAAAGAAAGCATCGAATCCCAGACGTTTTCCCAAGGGACGCCGAGTAAGTTTTCTCAAGCTGAGATCAATACTCAGGCAACATGACATACGACGACAGAAAAGGCGCAAATCAACACCCTGTAGCCCGGAAGGACGCGGAAATCACCGGGACAACCTTGGTCAACAAACATGCAGACGGGTGGCCCTGCATGTGTACCAATCAAGGCAAAGAGCACGACGCCTACGCAAATCAAGCTGCTGGTGCTCCAAAGCCTTCACACTACGTTCATTCCTTGCCAGAGTACAAACAGTTTCATCATCTGCAGTTTCCACGTTAAAGGTTTTCTTGTGTTCTATAGTACGCAACAGTCCGCCTCGCCCACCAGAACTCTAGGTTTAACCGGACTGCTGCACTCTCCCGTGAAGCTAGTGTGTTTACGGAAACTTCCTGGGACATGGAACAATCTTCCCTTTTTTGACTGTGTTCACTTTTTAGTCCTGCATGTTCAGTTTATAATTTCTGTTAGTCTGACGCAACTTCTTTCGGGGGGAGGGGGAATCCTGTGACGTAAGAAGGCAGGGATGGTTAGGAGAAGTAGAGGAGGAAGAAGTGCACAGTAGAATAAACATGGCGTATGAGCCAGGCCACGTCTCCCAGTCATCATAGCGTCACATATATATATATATATATATATATATATATATATATATATATATATATATATATATATATATTGTAATGCAACGTTTTTGCTGCAAGACACTTCTTTTTCTAGCCGAGCCGCTGCCCCACAACACAAGTCAGACTGATGATGATTAGTATGTACATATGACAAGATGACGCGCATGAATAATGCTAACACTTATTTCCCCCCCTCCCCCCGAACGCTTGAGCGGCCAGCCCGGACGCGTCTTAGGCGGAAACGGAACATCAAACGAATGGCTTCAGACGCGATACGTGGACAATCTCCGAACCACGACAGTGACGATCCGAAGAAAGGTCGCTGGGAGTGACACGATAGTTCACTGGTGACGTTCGTTCGTTGATTGTATAGGGTCCAATGAAGCGTGACTGAAATTTATCGCCCATTCCTGGAGTACAAATGGGCGTCCAAAGCAACACTTCATCCCCCGGACTGAAGGAGATGTCGCGATGAGAGCCGTCGTAGCGTTGCTTGTGATCTTGCTGGTTGGCTTCAGTATTAAGGCGAGCCCGTTGCCGACATTCCTCGAGCTTTGTGATGAACTGCTCTGATACGGTTGCCGAGGAGTCAGTTGGAACATTTAGAAAAGAGACGTCGATTGTGAATGTCGGTGTACGGCCGTAGGCGAGGTAGAAAGGCAAGTAGCCAGTAGTTCTTTGAACAGCGGTGTTATGGACAAACGTCACAAAAGGCAAAATCGTATCCCAGTTGTCGTGGTTTGGTGCGATGTACATTGATAGCATGTCTATTAGTGTCCGATGAAATCTCGTTGTCAGCCCATTAGTTTGGGGGTGGTAAACTGACGTCGTCTTATGTACTGTACTACAGGTTGTGAGCAGGGTTTCGATTATGGTGGGCAGGAATGTCTTGCCGCGATCACTCAGAAGGACGCGAGGTGCACCGTGACGCAATACAATGGCGTTGAGAAAGAAGTCTGCGACGTCTGAAGCAGAAATTGTGCGTAGTGCAGCAGTCTCTGCGTACCGTGTCAGGTGATCGACAGCAGTCACAATCCAACGATTACCTGCTGGCGTGATGGGGAGAGGTCCTAGTCGGTCTATGCCAACGATGGCGAAAGGTGTCTCGCGACACGGGATGGGTTGCAGAAGGCCAGCAAGAGACGAAGTTGGTCGCTTCCGCCGTTGACACAGATGGCAAGATGCAACGTACTTGGCCACAAAAGTAGAGATGCCAGGCCACAAGAAACGTTTCCTGATGCGGCTTTGTGTTTTGTGAAATCCCAAGTGGCCTGCACATGGGTCGTCGTGAAAGGCTTCGAGGACTTGGTGACGTAGAGAACGCGGAAGTACTGGAACCCAGCGGTGTTTATCAGTAGTGTAAACGTAACGATGGAGCACATTGTTATCGAGCTTAAATTGTCGTAGTTGTCGGCGGAATCTAGCATTAGGAGAAACTGATATACCATTCAGGCATTGAATAATGCTATTGCAATACGGATCATCACGCTGGCGTGTGGCGAACTCGGTGTAGCGATTTGAAGCTGGCGTGTCGATAACCGCAAGTTGTGATAATGTGAGTGGTGACGCACTGTTTTGCCCACCAGACGAGCAATCACCTGACGTACTCGATTGTGACAGTGTGAGGGGGCAGCGAGAAAGAGCATCTGCATCTCGGTGTCTTTTGCCAGACTTATAGATGACGTCAAAATTATACTCTTGTAGGTGGAGCACCCAACGACCGAGGCGACCAGACAAGTTTTTCAGGGACGATAGCCAGCACAAGGCGTGATGGTCTATAATAACTGTGAAGTGGCGTCCGTAAAGATATGGTCGAAATTTTTGTATGGCCCAGACGACAGCAAAGCACTCCTGCTCAGTTATGGAGTAGTTTTGTTCAGCAGCCGTAAGAGCACGACTAGCATACGCAACGACTCTTTCCCGTGCAGTGGTATACCGCTGTAGAAGAACTGCACCAATGCCTTGGCCACTCGCGTCGGTGTGAAGACATGTAGGTGCGTTCTCGTCGAAATGACACAGAACAGGGTCTGATGGTAAAGCATGCTTGAGGGCTTGAAAGGCACGCTCGCAGTCGTCGTTCCAAGCGAAAGTTAAAATGGATGTCAGCAGCTTATGCAGTGGCGACGCGATGGCAGCAAAATGGCTAATGAAGCGACGGAAGTAGGACGCCAGGCCCAGGAAACTTCATAGGTGTTTCTGATTTTCTGGCCGAGGGAAGCGTATCACGGTAGCGAGCTTGTCAGGATCCTGGCGAACGCCAACTTTGCTGACAAAGTGGCCCAACACCTTGATGTTCTTGTTGGCGAAGTGGCATTTCTTGATGTTTAGCTGAAGTCCAGCATTAGAAATACACGTCAAAACTTCGTCTAAACGATCAAGATAAGGACGAAAATAAGAGGAAAAAATGAAGATGTCATCTAGATAACAGAGACATGTTTTTCATTTTAGGCCGCGTAGAACTGTGTCAATCATGCGTTCAAACGTGGCAGGAGCATTACATAAACCGAATGGCATCACATTGAATTCATACAGCCCGTCTGGTGTTGCAAAGGCAGTTTTTTTCTTTGTCCTCTTCATGCATAGGTATTTGCGAATAACCAGACCGTAGATCGAGGCTGGAGAAAAATTAAGCGCCTTGCAGAGAGTCAAGTGCGTCGCCGACTCGTGGGATTGGGTACACGTCTTTGCGCGTGATCTTATTAAGTGCTCAATAATCGACGCAGAATTGCACCGAACTATCCTTCTTTCAGACTAGCACTACAGGTGATCACCACGGGCTGGACGAAGGCCGCATAACATCTCGTTTGAGCATATCAGCAACGTTGTTCTCGATTATTTTCTGCTCTGCGGATGACACTCGATATGGGCGGCGGCGTGCAATTGTATTGCCTTCCGTTTCGATTCGATGTACGGCGACGGAAGTGCGACCCAAAAGCTTCGAATTGACATCAAATGAAGTACTGTGTTTTTGAAGAATACCCAAAAGTTCTTGCTTTTGCGCTGACGTGAGATCGGGATTTATTGTGGCTGTTAAAGCAGCCGTTGTAGCATCGTCACCATTACTCATAGAGAAAGATGGCGCGTCTGCGTGAAGGGGCACCAAAGAAAGTGGTTCGGTATCTGTGAAGCAAACCACACTGGTGCCCTGGGGCAGTGCAACAGGCAAAGAAGTAGGGTTAACTGCCGTAACTAATGCTCTGTCATCATGAAAGCGCACCAGGCTAGGAGCGATGGTTAGCCCACCAGAGATGTAGCGTCCACACGGTGCCAGGAACACATCACCAGTACTGATCTTATCTGATGTCAGGGTCAGAATATGCTCATTACCTGGAGGAATAAAACAGTCATCAGCGGTGATGAAGCGCTGGCTATGAGCATCTTTATCGGACGAAAGCGCAGTATCTGACATGGGAATGACCCTCTGACGGCAAGATATCACGGATGAAGCTGGGGAGAGAACGTCCCACTCTAAAATGAGCAAATGAGCACGTTAGTACACGACGACAGAACGAGGAACTGTATATGGTGAAGGATGCCCTCAAACACCAGAAGGCTGAACGAAAACCGCATTAGCACAGCGAAGGGAAGGGCCATCATACGGTGTCATCACTTTGCGCAAACGGGAACACAAGTCCACACTAATAACTGAGAGCGATGCACCTGTGTCCACCAAGGCTTCATTCCATATACCCACAACACACACTGAAAGTACATTTGAAGGGCGTTCCGGGGGAGTTCGATGCAGTCCGCCTGATTCAGCTTTCCCTTCTGAAGCTGCACTGTTTAGTTTTCCGGGCGATGATCAGACGCCGTGGTAGCCGGACGAAGTGGTGACGAGGAACGGCGCATAGGTGACGGGGAACGACGGCGCGAGGAGCAGAAGGTACTGGCTGCATCAAAGTGCTGTGGAGATAGTGAGCGGTGTTGGTACAGTTGGTATGGGTGGCGATGTTGTGGAGCAGGGGCAAAAACTCATCCCTCTCGTAGTCACCATAGCCCCGCCTTTCGTCTTGTTGACGTCGACGAAAGAACCGTGAGATGTGGCCACGTATTCCGCAATAATAGCAAATCGGTCGAGATAGACGCCAGGCATGGAAAGAAGGAGGTGGTGCCCTTGGGGCGAGGACATTTAGGGAGGGCTGCGTAGTTGACACGTACTGCGGTGATTGCTGAGAAGGTGACGCTGCAACCACCTGAGCGTATGTCGGCTTTAGAGGTGTATGTGAGCTCGGGACTTGCTCACACGTCATGGATGCCAGTTCCTCCCTGACGATGTTGCGGAGGCTGTCTGCAGAAGGTGTTATGCGGAGCTCACAAGATGACGAGGTGGCCTGGAGTTGCAGCTCCTGGTGAATCATGGACCTTATCAACACACGGAGCTCATTGTCATGCGTTGGCCTGAGATATCCTGTGTCAGGTTGTAAACGTATGAGTTGAAGGTCGTCGAGTCTCTGACACGTACTGATGATATCCGCGACCGTGGTGGGGTTCTTTGCCGCCAAAGCGTTCAATATGACGGCGCCTATGCCCTTGAGCAGGTGGCTAACGTGGTCATGTTCCGCCATCGAGCTGTCGACGCGACGGCATAGGGTGAGGACATCTTCAATGTATGAAGTATAGGACTCGCCGGAGTGCTAGACACGTTCAGCAAGCTTCCGTTTGGCGATGTCTGTACGTACAGAAGGGTTGGAAAATATCTGACGGAGATGCTGCTTAAAGGTAGGCCAGTCTGGGAAATCCAGCTAATGGTTGAGAAACCGTGTCTTAGCGACCCCCGTCAGATAGAACGGCACGCGGGACAGCTTCACAGTATCATGCCAATAGTTAAGCGCACTCACATGGTCTTACTCATCCAACCAGTCTTCAACGTCTTCACCGCGAAGGCCAGCGAACATCGGGGGATCTTTTTGAGGGGCGGTGACAGTCCATTAGGGCATGCCCAGGGTGTAGGCGCGGTGGATGGAGCCGTGTTGTTGTTTTGCTCGTCTTGCGACATGACCGTGGGCTGACTGCGCAAACGGCAACCCGACCGGAGCTCCAGGGATGATTGCTGGTCGAATATAACGAAAAAGCACTGCAGGGAGAGGACCAGGGGACCGGAAAGCACTCTCCACCACTTGTAAGGCAACTTTTTTGCTGCAAGACACTTCTTTTTCTAGCTGAGCCGCTGCCCCGCAACACAGCCCAGACTGAATATGATGAGTATGTACATATTACAAAATTACGCTCATGAATAATGCTCACAATATATATATATAAATATATATATATATATATATATATATATATATATATATATATATATATATATATATATATATATATATATATATATATATATGGCGATGAAGTGGGAAAACTAGGTCCAATCACTCGCGAAGCAGTTGGTACGCCAATGTGCACGCACGCTGCGCCTAGGCTCTGCACCTCTGCTACATTCGTTTGTACACCACGACCGTTGGGCGCACACGTGCTGCACGCTATGTCAAGGCTCTGCGCCTCTGCTACGCTCGTTTGCCCACTACGACACCTGCCTCTCACTTGCTGCACGAAAGGCCTAAACTCTGCGCCTCTGCTACGCTTGTTTGTTCACCACCACCATTGGCCACACACGTGCTGCACGCTACGCTTAGGCTGTTCGCTTCTAATACGCTCGTTTATCAACCACCAACGTAGACGGCGCACGTGCTGCTCGCTAAGCCTAGGCTCTAGATTGGCAACGGCGACAGTGCAACGAAGCTTCGCTCTTGTACTTACGCACGATTTTCTACTACGCAGTTATCCGAGCTTCAACGCATCCGACAAGGATCCGTGGACATCAGCCGCTTTATCGTGGAAGCAAGCCTGCTGCGCTGTCTCTGACGACACGTGTGGAACGGCGGTCATCAATCTGTCTTTGCATTGCGGAGATACTTACACTGGTGCTCCGCTAGAGGGCTTCACATCGGCTGCCATCATCATATAAAGAAGCCGAGGCTCACGGTTGGACACCATTGGCAACGGCGACAGTGCAACGAAGCTTCGCTCTTGTACTTACGCACGATTTTCTACTACGCAGTTATCCGAGCTTCAACGCATCCGACAAGGATCCGTGGACATCAGCCGCTTTATCGTGGAAGCAAGCCTGCTGCGCTGTCTCTGACGACACGTGTGGAACGGCGGTCATCAATCTGTCTTTGCATTGCGGAGATACTTACACTGGTGCTCCGCTAGAGGGCTTCACATCGGCTGCCATCATCATATAAAGAAGCCGAGGCTCACGGTTGGACACCATTGGCAACGGCGACAGTGCAACGAAGCTTCGCTCTTGTACTTACGCACGATTTTCTACTACGCAGGTTAGTAATAATAACCCACTTTCCTTGCGTCTGCACTGCCGTTGTACTGTCGTCGCTGCCATAATTTTCGCTTATCATCTTCTGCGTCTAATCGTGTTGCACATATCTGTACTGCCTTGCTCGATTTTGGGCAATGCCTACTACTGCTGAGCTGAGCAAAAAAATTCTTGATCTTGAGGCTAGACTGAACGAATGTCCTGATAATTTGGTTGATGCCATCTTTAACAAGTTCATCGTCAAAGCACAGCTATCAGGTGTGAACTTCGCTGACATCAATAAACAAATAGGTGAGCTGGTAGCTACTGCCGAGTACGTGAATGGTGTCGTAGAAAGTTTGCAGAGAGATAACGCCTCTCTGATTGCTGAGAACAAGGCGTTAAAAGCACAAAATGCGGCATTATCTCTGAAAGTCTCACAAATGGAGCAATATTCCAGGATTAATAACGTCGAGATCAAGGGAATCCCGGTGACAGGAGGTGAAAACTGCGTTGCGATTATGCAAGCTATAGGTGATAAGATTGATTGTAAACTGGCACCCACTGATCTCGACGTTGTTCACCGTGTCTCGACCGTGAAAGCTGGCGCAAAGAATTTGCTAGCCCGCTTCAACTCTCGTACGAAGAAATCAGAATTCCTAAGCAAGGCTCGGAAGGCCAAACTGCACCTGAATGATATTGTATTATCTGGAGTCACCAACAAACCAATCTACATTAACGATCATCTCACCCCCGAAAATAAGGCGCTATTTTCTCAGGCACTAGTTCTAAAGAAGTCCAACAACTGGAAGTTCTTGTGGACAGACAACTGTCAGATAAAGGCCAGACGGACTACAGAGAGTAAGGTGCTCCGCATCACTTGTGAAGCCGACCTATCCAAAATCTGTTAGAAATTCACTATAAATTCTGATTTACTCCTTTGTGTCACTTAGGTCGATTCACCTATGGCTGCTTATTTTTCTACAGACAATCTTAACAGGTTTCTTTCGCCTACGTTCCACTCAGCAATTCATATTAATGCAAGAAGCATCCGGAAGCATTTCGACGATATACAACTTCTTTTATCCGCTCTTGACAACCCTTTTTCACTTATCGGTATCTCTGAAACCTGGCTTAACGATGACGACAAAAATCTATTTGATCTTCCTTCGTATAAGTCTGAATATTCGCATAGAGCAAACAACAATCATGGTGGCGTTGCTGTTTATATCAAGTCGAACGTACACTATAATCGACGATACGACATAGAGTTAGATGTCATTGATTGCGAAAGTGTTTGGGTTCAACTTAACTACGATTTTCTTAAACTTGACAACAAGAGCTTCATCTTTGGGTGCATTTATCGATCCCCATCTTCATCAGTGAAAAATTTCTGTGAAGCCCTCCAAAACGTAATGCACACATTGGCTCTCAATCACGCAAATGTAGTGATCATGGGTGACTTTAATATTAATTTGCTTGACCTTTCTTCTCCTAGTTCTTTGAACTACTCCGGTGTTTACCAGAGTTTTGGCTACGAATGTTTAATATCCATTCCCACGCGCTGCATCAATAATGGAAGTACCCTGATCGATCATGCACTCTCTAACTTATCTGTAGCACCGGATGCAGGGGTTCTTAAGGTCGACATCAGTGACCATTACCCGATTTTCGTGCGCTTCAACTGCCACGCTACGCCAACTAGCATATTTTTCATTAGGCAACTTCTAGACAGGGAGTCGTTCATTCACGATGTTATGTCCACTGACTGGTCCTCACTAATATGCTTAGATGATCCACAAATGGCCTACACAGAATTTTCATCCATATTATTGTCCTATATTCAGCGCCATACTCAGGTTTATAAATGTAAAAAAGTTTACGCCAGTCCTCAGAACCCTTGGATTACTGAAAAGTTATTGAAGCAGCTAAGAGCCAAAGAGAACCTTTATAGAAAAACAAAACGAAAACCTTTTAATACAAACCTGATTGCACGTTACAAAAGACTTTGCAACACCCTTACATTACAACTGAAAAATGCTAAAAAACAATATTATGAACGAAAGGTTAATGAAGCTGGTTCAAACATAAAGAAAAAGTGGGAAATTGTCAACTCTTTTTTGAACAGGAAGGGCTGTCTCTCTAGCATCACCACCATTAATTATAAAAATGTTAAGTATGATAGCCCGTTAGAGATTGCTGAAGCTTTCAGTGACTACTTCTTTAACACTGACGTCATCCCTGATGCTGATTATCAACTTCCCCTTTCTCGTCTGCCACAATCATTCTTCTTATTTCCTACCACATGTCAGGAAGTACATGATGTCATTCGAAACCTGAACACAACAAGTGCTGGCCCTGATGGTATTTCCCCAACAAACGTAAAAATAATTGCACATGCTGTTTCTGATATTTTATCATCCATAATTAACTTAGCTTTCAAAACTGGTATTTTCCCTGTAGAATTGAAAAGTGGCAAAGTTGTTCCTGTGCTTAAAAAAGGGGACCGTACACAAATATTTAATTATCGACCCATTTGCATCATACCTTTCTTTAGCAAAGTATTCGAAAAATTGCTCGAAAATCGCCTGTCCAAATACCTCCATAAATTTCAGGTTCTTTCACTTTCGCAATTTGGTTTTCGTCAAGACTATTCTACTGAACTCGCTCTGTTATCTTTAACCGAAAAGCTAAAGAGAGCAATAGATAAGGGCTTATATGCAGGTTCTGTTTTCATTGATTTTACCAAAGCATTCGACACTATCAACCACTACATTCTTTTCTTGAAGCTTGAAGCCATTGGCGTAACTGGTCCTGCACTAATGTTAATAAAAAATTACCTACTCAATAGAAGTCAAGTTGTAAGTCTGTCAGGTTTTCAATCTACACCGAAGGTAACAAATATTGGAGTCCCTCAAGGTTCTATCCTCGGCCCACTTCTCTTCATAATCTATATCAATGACCTACCAACTTCGCTTACCACTTCAGAGTCCTTACTTTACGCAGATGACACAACAATTATTAACACTGATAAATGCCTCCGATCTCTGACACAGAAATTAAATAATGATCTTTCAAGCTTGACTGCTTGGTGTTTCCATAATAAGCTACAAATCAATCCCACCAAAACTAAGTTCGTTGTTTTTCACTCTCACCAACGTGAACATAATCATATCCCGCCAATATTTATAAATCAATTTGCAATTGAAGCTGATGAGGAGGCCACTTTCTTGGGTATACAACTTGACCGCAACTTGAAATTTCTCTCGCACATTGCTCTCCTACGACGAAAAATGGCTTACGGCATACGTGTTCTGCTTAAAGCCCGTGATATATTTTCCCAACCTACATTACTTTCATTGTACTACGCTTTCATTCATTCTCACCTTAATTACTGTATCACATCCTGGGGCAATACTTACAGTAGTCATCTTGTTTTCCTCCAAACTATGCAAAATCAATCTATTAGAATACTTACCCATAGTCACCATCGCTGTAATGCTATAGCACTCCTACAAGCCAACAACATCCTCACGGTCTGTGATACTTTCAAATACAAACTAGGAATATTACTGTACAAGCAAATCAACAATCTGCTTCCTGTGTCCATTATCCCTCCATCTAATCTAGTGAATACTAACCTGACAAGATTTGCCCACAATCGGAATTTAATCTTACCAAGGGTTCAGAATAATTATGGGAAACAAACAATTTACTTCAATGGAATCCATTTCTGGAATAATATACCTCCTGCAATCAAAACATCGCAATCCATTGGCAAATTCAAAAAAGAACTGAAGACGTTCCTCTCATCACATTCATGATCCGGGTAGCTTTCGTCACTTCCGTTAATCTCCTTCCTATTCATACCATCTCAGAACATAGGTGTAAACATCGTTTCATCACCATTCATTGCTGAAACAGATGTGACATTGATCTTCTGTTCATTATGTATTCCAATGTTTTTCTTTTTTTTTAACTGAATTGTCCTGAAAGATGTATTGACGTGCCTAACTACCTTATTTTTTTATCTTGACCTCATTGGGAATTTTTTGTAAAATTTTAGAGGCACTGCTTTACCTTTCTTTATTGTGTTGACTGATTTTGCAATTTTTTCTACATATAGGAGAATTGATTTATTCTTATTTTGTATGTTGTCTGCTTCTGGCTTTTTTTTTTTTTTTTTTTTGCGTTCACTTGGTATTTTTAATTTATCCTTCTTTCAGCTTGCATTGTATTTTTTTGCTTCTTTTTTTACTGCTGTTTGCTATTTCAATATATTTTTTTCTATATTCATTACTGTAGGAGGTCCCGATTCAGTCTTTGACTATGGGACCTCCTTCTGTATACTAATAATTTGTAATGCTCCTGATGTCATAATAAAATCATTTCTGACTTCTGACTTCTGACTTCTGCGCTTTTGCTACGCTAATTTGTCTACAGTCACCATTGGCCCCACTCGTGTGGAGCGCTATATGCTTAGCCAGCCCCCTAGATGCAATTGTACATCGCTGAACGTGTGCAGGAAAGCCAAACAGAGAGCTTACTGCGACTTTTTTTCAGTGCGGCCGGATTTTGAATTTAAATTCATCAAAACCAAAGAGTTTTTTTTGTAGTTTAAAGAAACTCTTTTGTGATTCCATGTCACTATAGGCTTGTCATCCGCAATTTTTACTGAATTTAAAACACATGTTTTTCCAGATCACGAGCTGACTTTTAGCGTTGTTTTAACGTGCGACCAGGTTTTCTCATAAAATCAAATCAGCAGGGAATCAATCAGCACCGATCCATACTAACGACCGCTTTTGCCAACTTCCTGTTCTGCTGCACTCGTCCCAAGGAGGTATGAAGTGTCCTGAATCATGCGAAAAGCCTTCCTGCATAGACATAAGTGGACATGAACAAAAGAAGACATTCTACTTCCCTGACAAACAAACAAAACAGTGCGTTAAATTTTCTGGCACTGGCTGCAAAGGAAAATTGCCTGAGACACCAGACAGGTGCAAGGAATGTTGCAGGTCATATTTTCATTAAAAAGTTGTTCAATCATTCTCACTGCTGAAACTGTTTCAGATGTGTTTTCCTAGCATGACGTTATTGTGATTTTGACCAGCCATATTGTGCAATTTTATGGTTAAGTTGAAAGCAATTTGAGCATAAAAATCTCTGTTAAGTATGTAAACTTGGAAAACAAATGCGTTATTCCCAACTGCACATAATATTTCACAACATGTCATAGAGTGACGGTATAGAACAGTGAATACTGGGAAACATGGTGGCGGTGAACAAAGATACAGACAGGATAACCGGAGTTTCCCTCCGGTTATTGTGTCTGTGATGCGTCGACCTAGTTTATTACACATACGTCGTATTTTCTTCAGGAATCGTTACTGGCCCTGAAGCGCAGCAATACCTGATCAGTCGGCCCTAAAAATATCAAAAACAGCAATACTGCACAAATATACAGGACTGAGCCATAATCCCATCTGCTGATGATATATTATTGGAGCTCGACAGATTATATTAGAAATTTTAGCTTTTTGAACGCAAGAAAAGGAGTGCCTATGTAGCAGTCTGTCTCTGCAATAGTACAGAAGGGGTAGTAAAATATGTGCGTGTCTTCAAGGGAAGTCACAAATGTCAATGTATGCAGGATTTCAGGGGAAGCATGAGCAATGAAATGCCAATTGATGCAAAGCTAGGCGAAAGAGGGCAAGATTCATCAATCATAAAGCTTCCGCGTTTGACCACCTGCGTGTTTCCTACCGGCAACTTGCCGCCCTCCTTCTCACACCTCCACTCTACTATTCCGTTCTACCTCCGCTCTACCTTCACTCTCCGCTCTACCTTCACACCTCCGCTCTACCTTCATTTTTTCTTACCGTCACCTTCCTTTCCCCATTATTTCTATACCATCTTATAGACGGCAAGCTTATGCTGAACACTCTCCCTTCCTGCTTTCTCTCCTCCTAATCCTCACATCTTTTCCCCTCGCGCTATTTCTCTTTCTCATCAGATTGACATAACAAGAAGTATATGGCCATGCCTCATCCCCATATCCCTGTGCCGCCTCTTGCTAACGGTACTATACTATACCATTTTGCTTTAACTCTGTTACCCTCAACCTCATGCATATTCTGATCACCTTCACTTCCCTTTCCCATTGCTTCATATTGTATATTTTACACTGCTGAGCCTCCTTTACCCGCTCCTCTTTGTCCTCTTCTTCATCCTCACCTTCATATCACCCTGCCTCTCTCTTACTATCTTTAAAACTGGCTTTGGAAACTATTAAGACTTTTCAATCCGGCAAGCAGAACAAATCTACCTGCCAGCACTTTTCTCCTTTCTGAAGTGAGCTCAGAAACTTGGAGTGCGAGGGCTGGTCTCTGGATGCGCCTGCTCTTGAACGATATTTCCGTGTTTTAGTTACACTTGCAGATTTCTTTCCCATTTTTTGTAATTTGAGGCTGTGAAAAATCAAAAATAAATCATAGGGTCGTTTGTGGTTGCACTAATTACAGAACAAACTGCTATCTGAATAAGCCTGTTATGTCCACTGCCACACGTGTAGTGTAAGTTCGCAACCTATCCAGAATGTCGCAATGTATCCGGAACATTTTACGTGAGGTTCGCAACATATCCACAATGTCCTGTTCTCGACAGACCAAAATGGCATTGAGCAATCGCAATATTTGCAGAACTCTATCTGCCGGGGGAGGGGAAGCAAAGAGCCTTTTTGTGTGCACATTTTACGGGGCGGATCCCACGCAACTCTACGAAATTATAGTCCACTACACACTGCGAAACTAACTAGTCAGGCGAAGTTTCACTTTAACGCGGAAATCAGGAAATTGCATAATATTTCCCTGTGGTTTAACTGCCACGACTGTCCTACACGGGCAGGCTTGAGCCCGTGCGACCCGGCCCAGGCTGCACGGGCCCGGTCCGTGAGCCGGCCTAGGAAATAAATTGTCAATCGCACTCATGAACTTCGGGCTCTGCTTGGGCCTGAGTGAAGCTCATAGTTGGCTCCGGTCCCATACATAATGTTTTAATGGCGTCGGCGCGCTATTTTGTTTTGTTTTTTTGTGAGACTTGACGTCCCTAAGAAATCTAGGCTATGTGAGACGCCGTAGTCGAGGGCCCAGGTAATTTAAAACACCTGAAACACTTGAACGTGCACTCATAATGAACAATACAACACCTCTTCTATTTTGCTCCATCGGTATGCTACACGCAATTTCAAGAAACACTTTAAATAAAATTCCAATTCTCTAAAGAAAGAAAGACACTCCTAGGCGCCTTGTAAGGAAAGGTTTTCCAGGTGGCACTGCTGCGAGAGTAACAGTAGACTGCTCAGATAAAAGCATACGGTATGTGTCAATGCAGATGTTGCCCAATTTTCGGACTAGCAAGGCATCTGCAAATATTTAAGCTTTTAGCAGCTGGCAAAATGCCTTTATCATAGAACTCGAATGCCCATCATATTTTGACGACAGGTTGGGTTGACCCCGTTCAAGTAGCCCGCCGCGACCACCGTGGCACGAGCACCAGACCAGACCCGGCTGGCACGCGCCACGCGCTCTTGCGCTCTGGGTACGAAGAAGAAGAAAACAGTTGGATCAATGCAATTCGACTGACTCGAACTTTAAAGACCATAGTCAGATAGAGTCATGGGCACAAGTTCGCCTTAATAAATATGCTTGCTTTATTAGGTCGTCTGCCTCAGCCTCGCTACATTTCTGGGGGAGGTGCTGGGTATGAATGGAAGCCCCATGAGCTCAAGACAGCGTAGCCGCGAACACCAGCGAGTTAACCCCGTGGAAGTGACTCTTGTACACTAAAGGGCAAGTCGTCGTCTTCGAGGTCACTCACCTGAGTTAACCCCGTGGAAGTGACTCTTGTACACTAAAGGGCAAGTCGTCGTCTTCGAGGTCACTCACTTGAGTTCAGTCCACTCCACTTCATACCAAGGAGAACACAGACGATGGGCGCCACCACTATCACTAGCCAACTAACACCGGCACAAGTGTTAGTGAGCCAACGACACCTGTTACTAGTATTCCACGGTGGCTCGTACGAAGACGTGGAAGATTGGTTGGACCCGTTCGAGAGAGTGGCACGTTTGAACGGATGGTACGACAGAAAGAAGCTCCGTCGTGTATACCTCGCACTGGATGACTCCGAAAAGACATGCTTTTAGAACCATGATACCTCGTTGTCAACCCGGCAGGTATTTCGACCAGTGGTGGCTACGTACGCAAACACACACAGGAAAGAAAAGGTTGAAGCTGCACTTCGATTGAGGAACCAGCTCACAAACGAGAGTGCTGCAATGTGCATCGAGGAGATGGTCTGCCTGTTTAAGCGTGCGGATTCGAACATGTCCGAAGATAAGGAGGTGCGCCATCTAATGCACGGTGAAGCAAGAGCTGTTCGCCGTTATTGTCCACAACCCCCCCCCCCCCCCAAGCACATTTGCTAAGTTTTCTTCGGAAGCGACAGCCACCGCAAAAACACTGGAATAGCAGGCTCGGTAGTACAACCGGAATCTCAAATTCTCATCTACAGCAGTATTTTCTGGAAATGTGTGGAACGACGTTGAAGCCCTGCGAGAGCTCGATAGATCAATTATTAGAAAAGAACTGAGTATACTGCAAATTCCACAGAGTCAATTGACTGCACTTTGTGTTACCGACGTTGTTCAAGACGAACTAAGGTGGGTCATACGAGAGCCAGAGTGTGAGATGCAGTTAATTTAACCTATCCGAACATAGTCTCAAGTTCTCAGGCAGCGAGGTACACAGTAATCTCTAGTGAAAAACGGTGTTTCCAGTGTTTCCCAGTGCGTTTCAGTACGCTAGGTGACACTGGAAACGCTGTACAGTGTGTTCCAGTGTAGTACAGCGCGCTGCGAGGCACTGGGACACTCTTTACAGCGTGACCAGTGCCGCCCAGTGCGCTGAAACGCATGGGCCACACTGTACAGCGTCGCTCAGTGTCTTAAAGCACGCTGGGAGGCACTCGTTACGCTGTACAGTCTCTACCGCACATTGATAACATTAGCGGCGTATTAGAAAAAACTAGGCGTGATCGGCGCACTTTGTGTAAGACTTCATATTCAATCGCGAGATGTCGAGCCTAACTTTAACGAATATGATGGTATCCATATCTATGTGCTACACATATATAGCTTTGGTTTTAGTTAAGCAAAGAATGCGGGTGCACTGAAGCATTAATATGTCGAACGCGCGGTTCAGTGGTGCCGCCAGAATTTCGCTTGGGGGGACCAACAACAATACGAGATTTTCCTAATTCAGTCTGGCCACACTGGTTTTCAAGCCGTCCGCCATCAGTAGGGCAACATTTCAGGCACTCATATGGTAAACACATGAGCAGCGCCGTATAGCACTCGTAACAGCGTCTCGCTTGCAGTTTCGCTGAGGATGTCATGGACGAAAAGTGTCGCAGTTGTTCCCGAGACCCTTACGGCGGAAAAAATTGCAGCCTACCATGCTTCAAGGAAGTTGGCGAAGCACGATGAACGCAGCCATAAATTTGTGGTGGAAAGCTACGTTCCGACCACTTCGATCTAAATTTCTTCGAACGCAAATGGGTAAGTGTCCTATTGAGCAGCCGCTGGTGTGGTAGTATTTTATATCAAGCTAAGTATGCAGCGACGCTAAATGTTAATACGAATGTTAGTGCGCGCGTTGTTCGAGCACTTGCTGACATCGAAAAGATCGCTTGGCACACGTTGCGAGTAACGACATCTTGGTGAACTGCGCAATTTTCAGGGGTGGTATGCTAAGGCGATCACGTTTGGCAATAATTTCTCGTTCACGAGATCAGCATCGGATGCTTCGGCATCTGTGAGCGATAGTTTGCTGGCCGTAGCATGCTAGCATGGTGTCCATGGTGACGGCCGAACGCATCAGGCCGTCGCCGCTTGCGAACTATATTCATGTAGTCCAGCGAAGTATATCGCGAAAGTGATCCGCTGAGAATTGAGTTCCAAGTCGTATGATCAGCTATTTGTGGTTATTTTTTAGCGTTCCTGTGCTTAAGCCAGCGCTCTCATGGAGTGGTGTTTGCCCTTCCGCAACATGAGCCATGCACTGGGTCCCACAAGAGCGGGGCAGCTTGGCAGTGCTCTTACCCCCCTCCACCTTCCTCTTTGGTGCGGGCTACACACACAGGCACGGCCACACAAAAATGATCTTGCACTAGCTACATATGAAACATGAGTTCAACCAGCCAAGTGTAGTTCAGATATGCATGAGGTGATCTCATACGTAGTTACACGAAAAGCAGCAAAGATATGCCTTTCCCTCCTGTACCATTTACACAAGTTATTTGAAATGTTATCTCTGTCGTCAGTCCAGCTATTGTATATGAACCTTGAGGTGCTGCTTGTGAAACAATAAATGTTACTATGAGCAACCTCACCCCCTCCCCAGTAGTATGTTCCTGCCCATGTTTGCAACCATTGCACTCTGATTTCTTCAGTCACTTGTGAAATGGTCCTAATGAATACCCCCTTTTTTCAGTGACTCAATGCTCATTTCTGTGCGTGCGCTCTGCTATGAAAACCATAAGAAGACAGCCCCCGCGTACAAAGTGTCTGCTGCTTTCTGTCGTGACAGTATCATCAAAGGTTGTACATGTAAATGTGCAGCAAGGGAGAATGGTGCCTGCCACCACATTCTGGGGCTACTCAAGGTGGTTTTGCTGTTGAAGTAGAACGGTTATAATGAGGCACCACCTGAGCTTTTTTTCATCGAATTACCACAACAATGTAGACGTCCACGAGGAGACAAAATCTCGGCGTGCGGTGTTGACAAAATTGACTGGAGGGCTGCGAGACCTGCTGCACTTGAGCACCCTACTTGCTCAAGGCTGTATAAAGCACGTAAAAGACCAAGGCGTGCTGATGAAGTACAGCTAGCTGCTTTAAAATTTGGAGAGGCGTTAGCAGCACATGCACCATATTCCTTTGCAAGGCATCTGAGGAACATGAGGGCAGTGCATGCAACGTCGACTTTTGGGGAAACTTCTGTGGGCAGCCTGCTGTGTTGCCAAAAGCCGGTACTGCCTCACCATTTTGCGACGTACGTAAGCCCAGACATCCAGTTTGGTGTGCCCACACAGGCTGATCACTAAACACCTGTTGAACAAGACCTGTTCACCTCAACAACACTGTTTGCTGCTTCATCCATGAGACTACCGGATAAAAAAAAGCAATATTCAAGGTAAGTACACAATAATACTTTAAGCGGCATTTGGAAGTACCACAAGAGCAACACAGTTTAGTATCTGTCTGGGAGTGCCAATAGTCATTTACAGGATCTGACTCTGTGTTGAATAAGCAAAGCTTGCCAGTCACGTGGCTGTTGACAGAATTTCCATATTTTTATTACTCTGATTAGCATCCCTTCAGGACCTCACAAAATTCACGATAAGTTTTGCCTCTGAAATGTATACCACTTGGTGGTTGATGGTAGAACAGGCTTAGCATCAGTTTGTGATAAGGGTTAAAAGTCCGCCATCAAACTAACTTGGGGGAGCGGGTATCTACTTCGCTCGAAAAACAACGAATTCTTTTAAATTTGCATCATAAGTATCCAGACATATGCCACATAAACACATCATGATAGTGCTGCTACATGGCACAGCGTTGGAGTTTGACTGCTGTAGAGGCCTCAAACATGTGTCATTTTGACTAAGCAATAATATGGTGTCTTACTGATGTTTACATCGACAAACATGCTTGGATTATTACTACGAAAACATTTTGAGCTACCTAAAATTGCTGCATTTCAGGTGGTGTTTGGGTGATTTTAGATGGAACATGTTTTGTTACAGGTGTTATAGCAGATGTCTGGTAGTCAGGCTGAGCACTTTGGCAGTAGAGTTCCTACATTAATCTTACAGACATTGATCCTGTCAAGTTCAGACACTCGTCTCCTGGAAAAGAGCAGCCGGCAGTAGAGCAAGAGCACATAGTGGAAGAAGGCCCAAAAGTACCACTTGACTGCCTCCAACTTTGAGACTGTCGTGTTTCGTGAGAAATGGACGCCACAAGGACTGCACAACCAGTGACAAGGACCTGTCACGAGTGAGTACTGTACAGTAAATATTAATATCAATGGCACTACGAATGTTTCGTGCTGTAAATTGTTTTCTGGGGGACGTGCCGGTGAACCAGAATGTTGAATAAAGTGAATGAGTACTGTGCCTATCTCGCACAAGTAAACGGAGCCAGAGGGGAGCGGGGTCAAATATTTTTTAAGCTTTGGCAGTTTTTGTGCATACATATGCATGTGCCCGTATAAACATGCGTGCATTTTTTTCTATATAAACCTCTCAAGTCAGACCGTGAAGCCGACATTTGGGCTAGTTGATGTGGATCATAGTAGGCCATAATTACCAAAGTGATGGAACAAGACCAAATATAAGAACATGAGACCCAGGCTAGCAATGTCCCATGTGTTTTTATCCTGTTATTGTCCCAGTCACCCTAGAAGGCATTTCTTTTCTTGCATAAGCCTCTGGGACGTGGTGTTTACTTTGAAAAAACAAGGATATGCACATGCATATGTATGCACACGAAGTGCAAGAGTTTTAGAAAGATTTGACCCCCCTTCTCTCTGGCTATGTTAATTTATGCAAGGTTGTCACAGTATTCGTTCACGTTATTCAATATTCTGGCCCAGTAGCACATCCCGAGAAACCAATTTACAGCATAAAATATTCATGGTGCCTTTACAATAAAAGAGCATCAGATGGATAATTCAAAGGTTGCAACTTATCTTTTCATTCACATTACTTTCCTCAGCTTTGTATCATAAGTACTACAAATAGCGTCCTCTATAGTTTTCTTGGTCTTATTATTTGTCACTCTTCATAAATCACCTAACAAAGAAAAACGAGCCCTTAAAGTTTCCCTTTTTTCCTGCACTTAAAAAGGATTTGTACTGCCTTATCTTAAAATGTGGCTGCAGCATGCATTTCTGTGACCACTGTGGCCGGTGTGATGACGTGTTTCAAGAGGCAGAAATTTCACAACACAATATGATCAGCATATTACTCCACCATCAGGTACGGCATCTCCAATGAGCAACATGCATATTTGATGAAGGACATGCATGAGCCAACCACTCAAAGATAGTACCTCTGGAGGGATGCTGACGATGTTTTCAGGCTTGATCGTCGGCACCAGTACATTTATCATCTTCTTGGGCAAATGGCTCTCTGTGGGCTTTCTTGGGCAGATTTTGTGGTGTACTCTCCCCAGTTTATTGTGGTTGAGAGAATTAAGTATGAGGATGCAGCTTGGCAACAATGCACAGTGAGACTACACAAGTTTTATTCTAGCACATTATTGCCGTATTTTGCAAACAGTGATCATGCATTGTAGACAAGCAACTCTAACTTCCTGTGGCAAGAAAGAAGCGTTGCTTTTCAACAGCTTTATAGGTCGAAAGTGCTGTGACAATGTGACAAAATGACAAATCTATTGAAGCTGTTCAGAATCGCAACTATCTACTCTGACAAAAATTAAGCATTTTCTTTTCGTTCCACATCTTCAGATTCGTGGAGAAATTGCTCTAATATGCTTACTACATGAAAAATATGCCGCAACCATCAAACCATGTTGCCTCTGGTAAGACCACATCGCTTTTAAAAATATTAGCATGTGCTTTCAATGTTTTTCAGGCCAAATGAGCGCATTCAACAACTCTTCCCTGCCTCGGGGAATAAAAATTTGCAATGGGCGACCTGACACCACTGCAAACAGACGTGAGCTGGTAATTTTATAGACTTTTTTTCGGCATTCCTCATACTAGTGCTTTTTAAAAGGGATTCATTCTATCATACAGCTGTACTGCTACTAGTCCTCCCTGTATCATATTTTCGACATTTTATACTTGTATAAAATATTTTGCAACAGGGTGTTTCTTTCGTACAAATACAAATATACATATCTTGCCATTACCCTCGTGTGGTTTGCTGTATATCTTTCTATGCCTCTTTATATATTATTTTCAATCCAATTTTCTATATCGTAATACCAATATTGCCATGTCTTGTATCGTTACTTAGTATTTGCTCACTACTGTCACACACCCCGCTCACACACTGTTCCCGGCATTGGAACCCATGAGTGGTCTGTATTAATATAGAAATGCAAGTGGAAGTGCAATGCACAATAGACTTCCTCTTTAAAAAGAGACATCTACCAGGGAGTAGTCCTTGTTCCTTAAATGAGAACCTCTTATAAGAAGGGTGGCATATTTTCCTTTGCTGATCAATCATTGTATGTAGTTGCGCACCTTATTAATGAAATAAGCACAAGAGAAAGCTACAGACAGTTGCAAACAGCTCTATATTGCAAACGAGATATGCGGAATCTCGCAATGTGGCAGACAGGATAATAAAGGAAAAATAGACTTGTGGCTTCGTGCTTTAAAGAGGTGATTTTCAATTTTCCCTTTCTTAAAAAGTGCAATATCTACTATTTGTTTTATTCTTATGCAACTTGCTAGGTGGACTGCCACAAAGGGAAATAAATTCCTTTTCTTCACCGTAACATTTTTTTCCTTGCTTGTTCTGTGTGGAACTTTCTTCATTGTAGGCACAATAGCCTGATTATGCCAGCACATGTGCAGCTGGCTGCTTTGCATGCATTTTCTTGGTAAATTTTTTGTTAAGGCAATGCTATGTGAGGTGTAACGTGCACTGTGGTGGTTTTTTGTTGAGAGCCACGCAAACGGGAGAGCGCAGCATGTACTCCTGTCATTCTTTGCCAGCGAACCGCATGCACAGTCACTCTCTTACCCTTGACATTCTTGAAATGCTTCTCTACATTGGATTTGCGTTGCAATGTCTCCATGTTTTATAACCGACTGACCCACTTTGCGTTTTGTATATGTCAGTAAACAGTGCATGTGGGTCATTTTTAATGCGTTTCATTGTGGGTGCTACCGTGCTTAGCTGCCAATAGTGCTGCCTTTTATATTATTGATATATTTTACAAGCAAGATTTCTGTCCGGAATTTAAAAAATAGCTTGTCACGTTACAGGTGATGAACTTTTTACCTCCACTATATGTCACAAAAGAGTTCAATGAATGAGGAAAACAGGGCAGCCGATAATACGCATGAAAAGTGTCTTATTTCCAATTTCATGCTACATCCCTGTCTAATATGGGGGTTCAACTGTAACAATAATTGAGTCTTTACGTACGAACACCACAATGTGATTATGAAGTATTTCATAGTGATCAAACTTGACCGCTCTAGATAAAATTTCACCGTCTCAGGCTTTTTATACAGGCATCTAATAAGTACCTGAATGTTCCTGTATTTCACCCACTTGGGAAAGCGGCCACTTTGGCCTAACATCTCATCCATCACCTCGATCTTAACACAGAAACTGCTCACTCATTCTGTCATTGGGGGGGGGGGGGGGTCGAACCAATGTGCTGTAATAGCTTAGGTTAAACATTAAAGTAAATGAATTTATTGGCATGTGCTCGAATGCTTGTCTTATGTCATGAATGTTGTAACAGCTGGAGAAGTGACACTGAGTAAGTGACTAACAAAAAGCTGTAAGTGACGGTGAATTGTTTTTTTTTCTTGAAAATAGAAAGAAAACTTATACACGGCAGCACTATTCCCCAAGCGTGCGTGTTTGCAAATGTGACTGTTCAGAAAATTGGGCAAAGTTGATTGCCTATGTTGTCATCACAGAACGCATTGTTTACATGCTTTTTCATAGATGTAGGCTCTCTTTACACAAAAGAGGCAGGTTATTAAGATAATTTCTCTGCTGTGTGAACTTGTGGAATTCTGATGGTACAAAAGGGCCTTTTGGTTGCGTCAACAACTATAATGCATTACTGAGATTCGGCATAGGAATGTCCATTGATGTATGTGTTTGTCTATTTTTGCGATGAATAATCTACGAGGGAAACATCATGTACGCAGAGATATTTATTGAAAAACAAGTTTTTGTTCTCCCTTCTGTTCATACACTACGTCTCGGATTGGTTAGTATGTCCAAACAATTTAAACGAGTTGTACCAATTTTCATTTTGAGCAACTGGTACTGACACCGTACAGTTCACCTGCTTGCAATATGTGGGTTTCGCAAGTTTGTAAGGAATGTACCCCCCATATTTCATTCACGATGGGAGTAATAATCAAAGGCACCAGTCTGTCGAATATGCGGAACACTGCAAAAACTTTCGCACCCATAAGGGTGTATTTTCTGTCTCATGGGCAACACCATTTCAAGGTGTCAAGGAACACCCTAAACAATAAGGTGTTTAGAAACATTCTGAAAACGTAAGGTGTAAAGACACGTTACACCCTACTTTATTAGGTGTTTATAAACACCCCTAAACTATGGGTGTTGGATGAAGCTACACCCAAGCGAGTGGGGTATAACACTGAAATCTCCCTTGAAACTATGGCAGTTATATGGATAAGCATACTTGATCAAATGAAGCGCAAATAACGGGACAGCAAAAGGAGAGACACAGGAGGTGACGCTTCGTCATGAATGTTGAAGAGAGCCGTTCATAGCACTTCATTTCATCAAATATGAATCACCAACTACCCAAGCCCCAACTGTGTTCAGGGAGAAGCGTATATGAACCTTCTCTGCGGCTGACAGGCAAGAAGGAAGATACTGATGTCACCCACTGCACTTATACCTGCATGCAAGCAGCGGATAAAATAAGGTGCCATGGTCTTGAATGAGCTGCATAGCAACAGTGTGTATATGTGTACGTAGACTGGGCCAAAAACTACAAAGCAGGACGCGGCACGCACTTACCCACACATACACTCGCAAACACACACACACCCCTCTCCACAGTAGTGCAAGCAGTAACCTGTAGCGCAAGGTTCAACCGAACATAACGCCGAAGCGAAAAACAATTAAGGCCATATGTTCCCATCTGTCTTTATTATAAAGAAACTGCAAGTCTGGAAAACAGGACTCTGATGGCATTCCGCAAAATTTTCAAATATTTCACGTGACCAAGTTTTTTTTTCACTCTATTCTGGAAATTCATTCTTTTCAATACAATATACCCTCACAGCTTTCAAAAACATTTGCGCCAGTCAGGCAAACGACTGAGAGGTATGGCGTTAAATGCCACCTATACAATAGAAAAAAAAACACGTAGAAAGAGTAAGCAAGTTTATGGAGACACATTTACAACTTATTATATGTCGCAGTATACATTTCAACATTGAAAAATGACAACATTTGACAAGGCTAGTGTAATTGGGGTTGTATTAATGGAATGTCAGTGTTGGTATACTTCCAACTGCAAAACCAGAGCTCATTACTGCTGCTTGCACAATCACCTTCAGCTGCTGAGATGACTGGTGCCTTCGACAGAAGTGGGGCGAAGCTGTTCATTCTGTACAGGAAATTCAATCCCGGAAACCTAAAATAAATAAACAAAGAACAATGACTGACATTTTACACAGAGTGCAACATACAGTATGCCCTCTGCATAACTAACTGCTTTCTAAGGTGTAAGTTTAAATTTAGTGCATAGCAAGCATATTCAGTGGCATCAGGCTTCACTGCAGTGAGAAATGCTAGAAAAGGCATGCTGAGCAATAAACGCCATAGAAAGCGCACTGTGGCAGAATCATTACACCTTTCGTGTGTAGATATTAACCTTACTTTACCCTTTTAGGTTGCTCGCGCAGGCAATTAAAAACGTGCTGCTACAAGTTGATAATGTTCCATTAGCTGCATGCGTCAACCAATCTAAGTGAATGTCAAGTTCTATGCTTAAGTAGGCATCACCACAGCTACATGTATTTCTGCAGATCTACCATGGCACTCATTAGATTAGTTTATTCAAAGAAATGCAGTACGACGAGCCACAACATATACATATTTTATCTGTATTTCACCAAAGCACGATGCCACTGAGCATACATGACGGTATGCGCATTGAGAAGGTATTCAGTGCAGGTAATTTGTAAAATTAACTACTGTGTAGTTACGTGTTAAAATGCGAATGATGCTAGTGATCTTGAACTGGCTCACATTGACACGAATATATAATTGAAGAATTCGCTATGGGGTCATTTTACGTCAGAATTTCAGCCATTTTGGCGATCATCTTAAATATATGTAAAAAAACGACGCTCTGATTTACTGCTATAACAAGTTAACTGCTAGAATATTTCGCAGACAAATAATTTTTTGGTCACGTGGCTGCCTCCCAATCTTCCCGGAATCTAGTCTGGGTGTGTGTGAGAAAAAAAATTTTGTATAAGTAACTCTCATTCTTCCGTGCCAAGTTTTTCTACAAGTTAAGGCTTAAGAAAAAGTGTTGAAGCTCAGTAATATTATTACTAGTTTTCGACCACATACGCCTCAAATAATTTAACCAAAATGTGTTGTATCTGCATTTTTCTATATCAATACTGCACTTTTAAAGAATATCTGAGGAGTGAATAGCACATTCACATAAGGAACATTTTGAGGAAGAAATATTTTAGACTTCTCAAACTGTCAAACTTTACGAGAAAAAAATCGCGAAATTCACAGAATAGTTGTTTTGTCCATGATGAGGCGCCGATTGCACCATGTCGTGGGTGAAATAAAATAGCCTTTGTACCTAAATCGAAAGCAAATAAACAGTTCTTTTCATGTGCCAAATTTTGTCAGAGAAATTTATGTTTTGAGAAAAAAATCACAGCATAACCACAGAGTTAATGAAGATGAGTGGGGTGAAGCGTCCATCCGTCCGGTCGCACAAACGAATGGACAGACAGTCTGATGCAAGTATGAACGGAGAGAAAGACGGACGGACTCACTGACACACCGACAGACGGAAGCCCAGACGAACGGATGCATGGACGAACGGACAAAAGCACAAATGAATCGACGAACTATTCGCTCCACGGAATTATTATTTTGTCCATGTTTATGCTGTGAAAACCACTAACGCTATCTATTGTGCAAGTGGCTACATACTACTAGTAAGCCTACAGGGGAGGGAACGACCGAAGGCCTCGAGAGCTTTGCTCTTAAATGATTTTTGAAGTTCGCCATTCACCATTTGGTCATAGGGCAGCCGACGCCTCGAAGTTTCCCATTGCCAATAATGGAAAAATTCAAAAACTATTTTATTCCTTAAAATACAAATTGTAACGATGAAACCTGTCAGATACAAAGAACTGTTTATTTTCTTTCAATTTAGGTAAAAGGCTATTTTAATTTGATTACCACATTGTGCAAATTGCGTCTCAATATGGACAAAAATGACAATTCTGTGAAATAAGTGATCTTTTCTCGTAGAGGTTAAAAGTTTGAGATGTCTAAAAATAATTTTTTACCAAATATTTTTTGTGTGAAGTAAGTAGTCACAGCTCAGATATTCATACGAAGTGCAGTATCGCAATGAGAAAATGCATACATAACACATTTTGGCTAAAATCTTGCAGACATATGTGGCTGAAAATTGTGTTAATAATACCGAGTTTCAAAAACTTTACATAAGCCCCGTTACTTAACATGGATCAAACTTGGTATAGAAAGAAGAAGCGGTACTTGTAAAATATTTTTTTACAAACAACACTCAGGCAACATTTTGGAAAGTTTAAAAGGCAACCACGTGACCAAAAAAATTTTTTCTCTCTGAAATATTCAAGCAGTTCACTGTTTTCAGTGCATTAAATCAGCACGATTTTTTTTTCAAACACACTTGCCATAGCCGCGAAATGGACTGGGAAATTCGGAATAAAGTGACCCTGTTACTTTCACTCAATGACTATTGCATACTGCTAAATTAAGGCCATTTGTTTCAATCACGCTGGCAGGCTGAGAAAGCATAACTTCTTCCCGATGCAGCGCAGGCTGTTCAGTGGCTGTGCGTGTTGTGTGCTCAGATAAATAAGCTGCCCAGTCTTACAGTTCAGCTTCAACACAAGCTTAGATGATGTGCAGTATGTATAACATCAAATTGGTTTTTTGTTAAACAAAAAAACGAATAATACGCTTCACATAGCGAAAATACTTTTAACATCTGAAGTGCTTAGCGAAGGTAAACGCCAAAGCGAGACGATGGCAAGAAAACTCTGAATAACAAGCAAATTTTGAAAGTTACACATGATGAAAACAATCTGAATAAAATGGGGTCGAACGTTAACAGTTATGTTCAAACAACCGTTTGCACTGTTCAAGTAGGCAATTCGACCTGACACACAGATGACAGGTGTGTTCAAACTAAAGTCCAGTTTCAGTGCTCGTTCCACTACACAGGCACAGCTGTCGGCAGTGTCACGCTACGTTGCGGGTGAATGAAAATACCGGTGAAGATGAATTTAACGAAATTGAATGTATTAGCAAGTAGGAAAACTTCGCGAGGCGCACCTAACGCGAAGCAATATGCTGTGTTGTCACCCTATACACCAACCGGAGTTATCACGGTAGTGTTACCGCACAAAACGAAAAAGGACCGAAAATAACGACATGGACACGACGCCATTGTTTTCCGTTTTCGGTCTTTTTGTGCAAAAAGAAAAAAAAGAGAGCAAAATGAACTACCAACTTGCCCAAGCATATGCGTGTTAGATCCAGTTGATGCTTAGAGCTAACAGGAGCCATCCCCACACATGTATTAGTTTGTAAACTAAAATTGATGTGCATCACGAGCGGGCCCCATTAAACACAGCTGCCAACAAAGGACACCGCAAAAATCTGTTCAACTTCTTCGCTGAACCTCAGCGGCACACGCCCACTCTGCTTTGTACTCCAAACAATCTAAACAAACAAACAAACAAACAAACAAACTTGTCTACAATCACACTTTGCCATCATCTCCGTGAAACAGTTCGTACAAATATTCTCGCTAAGTAAGGAAATGCTGATTTGTCATCAACTAGTTGAAAAGAAGTTGTGTGAAGGCGTTATTCTTGTGCTCAATCAGTTAAAGAAGCGCTGAACGGAACAACGTGAGAGCAGTACTCACTATTTCACTTCTAGTGCTCCACAATATGAATCCGCAGCTCCAGTCTTCAGGATGGTGCACCTTCGCAATAATCAGTACTAACAGGACACACAGGTCGAGCACAGGGCGCAGGCACATTTCAAACTGAACACCGAGTAATAAACTCTACCAATATAGAAGCCACGCGCACCACACGCACACGCACGGGAGTTTTTCGCCAGCGCACGCAGTGACATGTAAAGTGCCAACCACTGGCACGGGTATGCTCGCGTCTACGCGTCAAAAGCGTCAAATGCGCCTCTCGGCGTCGGCTTCGGAGAGGCATACGCGAGCAGGCGCGAGTGATCAAGCCAGACTAGGTATTTTGCCTCGCGTACGCTACGTCACCACGCGTACAGCGGCGCCAAACAACCAGAGGCCGCGCGCCAACCAACCAGAGGCCGCGATGACTCCGAATGCTGTGCCTAATGGCCGCCGCTTCGAAGGCACAGCCGAGTGCTGAAAGCAAGCATGAAAACTACTCCAAACGTTCCTGAATGACCGCTTCGTAATCTAGAACGACAACGAAACAACGAACGACTGCGAGTGCTACCAGCGTGACGCGGTTTCGTGCCGAGTTCGAGCGACGCCGACAAATCCAGCGAATGCCGGCCGGCTATGCTAGCGCCGGTCCCGTGTGCGATCGTCGGCCGAGCGAAAGGAGAATGTCGGTGTTCTTGTGCTTCGATCTGTGACTTTCTGTGCTAAAAACGAGTGTAAACAGACTTCGGAGGTTCGAAGGTTTGAGCGTGAGCCCTCGCCTACCACGGAGGCAATTCAGATCGGTGTCATCTGCATCCAGCGCAGGCATCTACCATCTAGTTCGTATGAACCAGCACATGCGAAACATATCGGCTGAAAAAAACTCTACGGTAGTTTACGTCGCAGCATAAACACCATATACGACGCCCGAAATATCGCTTAGTTCATACGGAGGAGTTTTTATCTGCACTGTCTTTGTTTTCAACATCGGTATTCATCATCGCTGAAAGTGAACCTTGCACTAGCAAACATTTCCGTGATGTGAAAACGTACGTACTTATATAAGTGTATTCGCGAATTGTATGACACGGAAACATTCGTTGGCTTCGGTGCTAATTGTTTTCGTGTGTTGCCAAGCTAATAACAAGCGTGCGCTGGTTGGTAGCAGTGAGATGTGACTTCGTGTCGGGTACCAGCGACGCTGACACATTGAGCTGTCAGCGGTCTCATTTCCATTCACGTACAAGACAGAAACTCGAGCGTGCGTTGCTGTGGTGATCGAAAAAGAAAGTTGCAAGATTAAGTGCTGCTAGTATTGCCTGCTATTTCACTTCTCGCTTCTTCTGCTTCTCTGCCACGCTCAGTAGTGGATACGTTGTTTGGAGGCATTCTAACACACACATTCTTAATTTATAGTTCATTCTGATACTCGTAGCTATAGGCATACAATGGCGCTTCTCCGTCGTTTTACAGTTTGCTATAACATAACGCGCGTTGTGTTTACAGCTGGACAGATAACTGAAAACCTTGTGAGAAGCACCTGATTTTGAAATCAGCTGCACGATGACACGATTGTTGGAAGAGAAGATCACCACATGTATTAACAGAATGAATGAAGGTGCACTAGTATGGTACTGCACTTTGTATAGAAGAAATGCAAAAAGTACCTCATGTGACTTATGAGACCTTTCAGAGCTGTGCATGTATTTATCTGTTCCTCCAGACTGTAATCAGCTGAAGATATTCGATGGTTCCGAACGTGGAATATTTGTATGTGTTTCCAAGGATTCCTTCATTTTTGTTCAGTTTTTTAGTATATGCATTAACTTGGATTATATATACGCATGCACTTAAGCATATTCAGTTTAGTTCTGTTGGAAAACTTGCCAAAACTTCTGTACGACGCTCTGGTGCAATTCTTTGATCGGTATCTGTCCCATCAAAAATTTTTGGCATGCTTTATTGCATTATAGGGTATTTTGACAATTGATGACATGTGAAAGCCACAGTGCTTGGCT
This sequence comes from Rhipicephalus microplus, assembly GCF_043290135.1. Lineage (NCBI taxonomy): Eukaryota > Metazoa > Arthropoda > Arachnida > Ixodida > Ixodidae > Rhipicephalus > Rhipicephalus microplus. Next base: position 122,613,992 of record NC_134701.1, read on the forward strand.
GTAATCTCAAAACCAATGTCTGTCTCATCAAGAAGTGTCAGATGCATTTTGTAGATATTAAAGGATATTTATACTACCAGCAAAGCGCTGAAGTCTTCAACACAGCACTGATCCGCAATCACCACCTGTGAGGGATAAGGTTCGGGTAATCACGGCAACTTAAATAATCGTTGTCGAGACTGACGAAGACATTTGCAACTTGAGTTATAAGGCTTTAATGCCACAAAAAAAACACGATAATGAAGCTTGGCGTGTTACATGGCAACAGCGAAGAAGTGCCTTAGGTACGAGCACGACATACGTTCGCGGAAGACAAGGTCTGACGCTTAGCGTAGTCCCCCACTGCACTACACAAGGTTTGAAACACTTCACCGTGTGACGTCGAAGGCAGATGAGTCGATGCGTTGCGTTGGCGTCTTACGCCGACATCAGCGAAGACTCAGGCATGGTCGGAGCGGAGCGTGAGGCAGAGTCGATGTGTGGCAAGCACGTCCCGGACAGCCAGTAGTAGGCCCAGGTCTGGAATACGCCCGGATCCGAGTACAACGGACCGGCGCCGGCTGCTGGATCACACGGTAGGAGGGAGCCAGGCTCGTGCGGACCACAGGCACAGGTAGGCTTCGGGACCACGACCCGACGAGCGCTTCAGCCTGCCACTGTTTCGTTCGGATCCTTCTTCTCGAACGCCCCGTCGTCGTCTTCCTCCTTCTTCTCTCCCCATGGCTTGGCTTGACTTTGACGACACGATTCCGCCTTTTCCTTGTCTCATCGTCATCTTCGTCGGCGTACGGCACAGCACAAACTCACAAACATCTTGACGACATATTGAGCGCTAAGAGACAGGGACAGGAGAGAGTGGACACCACAATGCGCTAACTTCAACAATTTTTATTTTCAGGAAACGCGAACCTATAAATCCGTGTACAGTGGCGCCACCAGTCTATCTACTAGCCCAGCAGAAAAGCCCTTTCTCGATCTAACAAGTCAACTGACGGTGCACTTACACATGCGTCACCTTTGCGAAAGATAGCATGGGCTTCAATTATCTCTCGCACGTCTTTATCTTTATGCTTCGCCAGAACACTGCAGGATGCGTACAAGGGTGTGCAACCACATTCCACGCAATGTACTGACAAATGGCCATAATTATTCTTGTTTTTAACATTGAGCTTATGTTCACGAAGACGGTCATTAAGGCATCTACCCGTCTGACCTATACATATACCACCACAAGTCAGAGGAAGCCCATAAACTACCCCTTCAACACACGCCACAAAATGATCACGATGCTTCTTGGAGCAACCGACAGCAGGCTTGCGGTGCGGGTCCGTCAAGCGACTTATCCTGCCAAGTTTTTGTGGTGCTGAGAATACTACTTTGATGCCCACTCGACTAGCTACTTTCTTCAGGTTATGAGCAGTTTTGTGCAGGTACGGCACTACTGCAACTCTGCTCCTACTCGCTGCCGGTTGGATGTCTGCTTCCCGAGGGCGACTGTCCAACCGGCATTTTTTAAGCAAACCCTCGACAACAGACACCTGTATCGACTCTGGGAAACCTGCTGCGGATAACCTCTCCGACTGACTCATGACACTTTTCTGAATTTTATGATGGCAAGATTTCCGCAATGCGTTCCCAAAACACAGATTGGCAATGCTTCTTTTTACTAGCTTCGAGTGAGCAGATTGGTATGGCAACAGGGGCTTATTAGCTCTGGGCTTGTATTCCCAACACGTGTGCTGCTGCTTGAATTCCATTTCAACGTCTAAAAACCGCAGCACGCTATCGGTTGGCTCTTCTACTGTAATAATGAGTGGGCTAAGGCAAGCAGAAAAAACAGCTTCGAGTTGACTTACTGCTACGTTTTCTTCACGCTCGAACAAGACAAGGTAATCGTCCACGTATCTCACAACTTTTGCCACCCTGTGCTGTGACAAGACATGTGCCAGATTTCGGGTAGATGCCTTAATGACCGTCTTCGTGAACATAAGCTCAATGTTAAAAACAAGAATAATTATGGCCATTTGTCAGTACATTGCGTGGAATGTGGTTGCACACCCTTGTACGCATCCTGCAGTGTTCTGGCGAAGCATAAAGATAAAGACGTGCGAGAGATAATTGAAGCCCATGCTATCTTTCGCAAAGGTGACGCATGTGTAAGTGCGCCGTCAGTTGACTTGTTAGATCGAGAAAGGGCTTTTCTGCTGGGCTAGTAGATAGACTGGTGGCGCCACTGTACACGGATTTGTAGGTTCGCGTTTCCTGAAAATAAAAATTGTTGAAGTTAGCGCATTGTGGTGTCCACTCTCTCCTGTCCCTGTCTCTTAGCGCTCAATATGTCGTCAAGCTCCCTTTACCAACACGCCCAAAAAATGGCACTCACAAACATCGCGCACCAGATGAACCTACCGCGCATATCATGACAAAAGTCCCCCCTTTCAAAAGTTTTTTTTTTCAAAAAAAAAACTGTCCAAAGTGCGCGGGAGACAAGACTTACGACAAACAAATGTACAGAACTGTTGCACCAAGAGAATAGTTTGTATGTGAGAGTCCCTAGGCCTATGGTACATTATTACATTAATGTTGTATAGCTAGCACCTACACCTGTAGCCTGCTCATATAATCAGCACCTACGTTCTCTGATCCTTTGATATGCTCAACGCGAAAGGTGTACTCTTGCAATGCGAGACTCCAGCGCAAGATCCGGCTGTTCAAATGCTTGGCTTGAGAGAGGTATCGTAGCGGTTGATGGTCAGTCTGAACGACGAAGCTTGACTAGTGACTTCTGGTTGACGTTCTTCGTAGCGCTTGAGCATGTTTATGTGAAACATTTTCGTGGTGTGCCCAAGGTCCAACCAATAGTCGTGGTCATTCTTTTTTCCTGTAACCGGAAATGGCCCCTTCCAGTGCATAAGAAGCTTGTTTTCCCTGGTTGGAAGCAATATAAGAGCCCGGTCACCAACTTTGAGCTGTCGGGTTTTGGAGGTTCGGTCATAATACTTCTTTTGCAAGTGTTGAGCTCGGGAGAGATTCTCTTGAGCCAGCTTCAAGGTGCGTTCAAGACGTTCTCTCAGATCAAGCACGTATCCGTAAGTAGACTTGATATCTTCCTCTAGGTCTTCCCCTGTCCAGAGTTCCTTCAGTATATCCAGGGGTCCTCGGACGTGCCGGCCGTAGATCAGTTCAAACGGCGAGAAGCCCATACTGGCCTGAGGTACTTCTCGATAGGCGAATAACAGAGGCGCAAGAAATCGGTCCCATGACTTCGGCTTCTCTTGGCACAACTTGCGCAACATCTGTTTCAAAGTGCCGTTGAACCTTTCGACCAAGCCATTGCATATCGGGTGGTAAGGCGTCGAGCTCAAATGTCGAATAGCAAGCAGAGCATTCACCTCTTCCATCAGGCCTGACGTGAAGCAGGATGCTTGATCACAGAGGATCTCCCGTGGAAATCCTATTCGAGAGAACATCTCCAGTAGTCCATCTGCTACTGTTGCCGAATCAATTGCGGGCAAAGCCACCGCGTCCGGGTACCGAGTGGCGAAATCCACAAGGGTAAGAATGTACCGATTACCCTTCTTTGAAATCGGCGTCAGAGGTCCAATGATATCAACGGCCACACGTTCGAATGGCGTGTCAATCAAAGGCATTCGTCCAAGAGGCGCCTTGCCTACTTTGCCTTTGGGATATGTCCTTTGGCATGCGTCGCATTATTTTACGAATCTTCGTACCTTCTCCTGTACACCGGGCCAATAAAACGACTCCAAAACTCGGTCCTTCGTCTTCTTGATACCCTGGTGACCAGATATCGGTGATTCATGTTCCAAGTGCAACACATGGACACGCAACGCCTTTGGAACCACCGCTTGTTGAACTGATTTACCCGGAGTCAAGTGGTAAACGCGGTACAAGATTCCTTTCTCGAACATAAATGAGTGGTATGTGGCTCCTTTACCGCGGATGAGGGTGTCGACTTTCGCCCTACAAACATCCAGCGACCGGTCTTCCTCTTGTTTTTGGCGAAATGACTCCTGTGTCACCTCTAAGTTTCCAAATTTAGCAGTCGTGAGCTTCCGGCGATGTCCTTTGCTTGAAACACCAACCATGACTGTGCTATTCGTCCCGCATCCATCCTTGGACTTCTCTTCAGAATTCAATGCCTGATTAGTTTCCGACTTCAGGCTCGCTGACTCCTTCCACGTTGAGTCGGGGTCATTAGCGTCACGGGCGCCGGGAACATTTCCTACGATTACATCGTAAAGTGGTGACGTCATGCATTTGACTATCGCATTTCCGGTGAAATAGGGCGATAGAATCCGTACTTCTGCTTCCAGTACCTCGATGCAACTACCATCGGCCAATAAAATAGTGGCGGTAGTACCCGTCAGCGCATCATCGGGAACGAGGGAACGTCGCACGACCAGGGTGTTGCTCCCAGTATCCCTCAAGACTGATACAGTATGTCCAAACACTTCTCCCTGTAACACCGGCAAGTTTCGTGTAGCTGTTGCGGTGCGCGTTCGGAGTGCACTAGCAACATATTCATCTTGTGATGAATCATCGGCACATCGGGGCGTCTCGGACTTCTGGTCAGTAGACACGATGCAAGATGTCATTTTCTTTGACCCGCCGTTGCTTGGGCATGCTCTTGCATCGTGGCCGGGCTTCCGACAGTGCCCACAGAAGACTCGTTGGGGTTTCGTGCGGCAATCAGATGCTCTGTGGCCGGGTCGATCACAGACGAAACATCTAAGAGGAGGCTGGGTATAAGTAAATCCTTCTTGCTCCTTGGGAATGTTGTTTGCAGACTTGGTACGAAATACCAACAAGTTTGTTTGCCGCTGGGCTTCCAAGAAGGTATCAGCTGCTTCTGCCATTTCTTTTACCGTCCTGCATTTCTTCTCCCTTAGAAAAAGTGCCAGGCGATCGTGGCAGTTATTCAGAAACTGCTCAGCTACAATGAGGTTGCGCACGGATGCAAAGTCCTCGTCCGTTTCCGACATTTCCAGCCATCTATCGAAGTAACTCTGTAATCTCGTGGCGTACTGTTTACCAGTTTCGCCGTCTTCAGGCTTGCTTTGCCGAAACTTTTCGCGATAGCCTTCGGCAGTGAAACGAAACCTCTGGAGCAAGGCCATTTTCGTACTCTGGTAATCCATTGAGTCTTCTGGCGACAGACGACCGAAGACTTTCAATGCTTCCCCACTGAGGCATAAACTAAGCGCTGTCGCCCACTTCTCCTCAGGCCACTCTTGACCAACTGCTACGCGTTCGAACCTCTTGAGATACGCATCGAGATCGTCACGCCCCTCGTCAAACACTGGAATCAGGTTGTGAGGATTGATCAAGCACGGGCGGCTTTGACTCCTCTCAGGTTCGCGGTCCCGCGCTGTTGGCTCTCGGCTACCTTCAACCTCAGCTAGTCGAATTCGCAGTTGAAGAGTTCTCTCTTCTATCTCCAAACGTTCCTTCGCCGCCTGCCTTTCCGCGGAACGCTCTTCACGCGCTTGCACAGATTCCTCATGAGCCCGCTCTAACCGCGCGTCTACCCACGTCTTTAGCTCGGCTCCTTGAAGCCCCATGCGTTCCGCTAGCGTTATAAGCTCTTGCTCACTCATCTTCCCTACAGATTTCAACCCAGTGCAAACGGCTTCGTCCTGTCGCGGACGCCAATTGTGAGGGATAAGGTTCGGGTAATCACGGCAACTTAAATAATCGTTGTCGAGACTGACGAAGACATTTGCAACTTGAGTTATAAGGCTTTAATGCCACAAAAAAACACGATAATGAAGCTTGGCGTGTTACATGGCAACAGCGAAGAACTGCCTTAGGTACGAGCACGACATACGTTCGCGGAAGACAAGGTCTGACGCTTAGCGTAGTCCCCCACTGCACTACACAAGGTTTGAAACACTTCACCGTGTGACGTCGAAGGCAGATGAGTCGATGCGTTGCGTTGGCGTCTTACGCCGACATCAGCGAAGACTCAGGCATGGTCGGAGCGGAGCGTGAGGCAGAGTCGATGTGTGGCAAGCACGTCCCGGACAGCCAGTAGTAGGCCCAGGTCTGGAATACGCCCGGATCCGAGTACAACGGACCGGCGCCGGCTGCTGGATCACACGGTAGGAGGGAGCCAGGCTCGTGCGGACCACAGGCACAGGTAGGCTTCGGGACCACGACCCGACGAGCGCTTCAGCCTGCCACTGTTTCGTTCGGATCCTTCTTCTCGAACGCCCCGTCGTCGTCTTCCTCCTTCTTCTCTCCCCATGGCTTGGCTTGACTTTGACGACACGATTCCGCCTTTTCCTTGTCTCATCGTCATCTTCGTCGGCGTACGGCACAGCACAAACTCACAAACATCGCGCACCAGATGAACCTACCGCGCATATCATGACACCACCCAGCTTAGAAGTCATTTGTAGAGCTCTCTAACATGTTCAAATAAAGTTATCAAACCCTGGATTTATCTGCTTGGTTTCATTCCTAATACCAGTGTGTCTGACTTTTTGGAGGCACTTGTATTATAATAATGTCCTATTTCTCCCATTTAGTACAGGGGTGCACGCAAGGGTAGTGATATTTGTTTACCTTGGCACACTTATTGTGATATTACTGTTTAAATCCTTTCATTTTGTATATATGTACACCACTTTTGCAGTAGCCTCACAGTGAGCAGCCGTATTTGAAAATAAATAAATATACCATCCGAAAATGTTCCAAGCTGTGCTTGGTTTCAATCTGGTCACTAATATCTGTTGCATCATGATGTGTCGGGTGTGTTTTATTGCATTGGAGAACATTTTGGCTGCCTTCCATAAAGGGTTCAGTTCCAGTACTGTTATGACCGATATCTGTGACTTCATGAAGAGTTGGGCGTCACTTGTCGTTTTGGAGAATACTTTGACTGAAGACAACGTCCAGAAGTCTTCCATTAAGGATTCAGTTCCAATATTATGACCGATATCTGTGACTTCATGAACAGTTGGGTGTCGTCTGTCGTTTTAGAGAAAACTTTGACTTAAGACAACGTCCAGAAGTCTTCCACTAAGGATTCAGTTCTAATATTATGACCGATATCTGTGACTTCATGAACAGTTGGGTGTTGTCTGTCGTTTTAGGGAAAACTTTGACTTAAGACAACGTCCAGAAGTCTTCCACAAAGGATTCAGTTCTAATACTATGACCGATATCTGTGACTTCATGAACAGTTGGGTGTCGTCTGTCGTTTTAGAGAATACTTTGACTAAAGACAACGTCCAGAGGTCTTCAATACAGGGTTCAGTTCCAATATCAGGACCGCTATCTGTGACTTCATGAACAGTTGGGTGTCGTCTGTCGTTTTAGAGAATACTTTGACTAAAGACAACGTCCAGAAATCTTGCATTAAGATTTCAGTACTAATATTATGGCCGATATCTGCGACTTCATGAGCAGTTGGGTGTCGTCTGTCGTTTTAGAGAATACTTTGACTAAAGACAACGTCCAGCAGTTTTCCATAGAGGGTTCAGTTCCAATATTGTGACGATATCGGTGATTTCATGAACAGTTGGGTGTCATTTGTCATTTTAGAGAATACTTTGACTAAAGACAATGCCCAGAAGTCTTCTATACAGGGGTCAGTTGCAATATTATGACCGATATCTGTCACATCATGAAGTGTCAGGCACAGTTAGTTGCATTAGAGCACATTTCGACTATGAAAAATGCCCGAAGGCATTCTATCCAGTATTTGGTTCCTACCTTGAGGCCAATATCAGTTGTATCATTATGAACCAGGTGTGATTTGTTGCAATAAAGCATATTTCAAACACACACATCAGCCGAAAGCCTGCTACTCTGGCCTCAATTGTAGTCTTATGACTGACTTAAATCTGTCAGATCATGAAGTTGCAGGCGTGATTATTAAGTTGACTGATATAAAATATGTTGTGTAAATATACTGTAGGTACCAGGATATGCAAGATATTGTTAGTAACTTTGGTAGTGCAGGTATAAAAACAAGGTGGTTTGTAAACCTGATCAGGAGGGCAGCCACGCCTCATTCACCGCAGAGAGGGGGGGAGAGCTCAATGTCAACTCCATATATTAACATAATAGGGAGGGGGTGCTAAGTCAGCCCTGGGGAGGGGCACTGGGACAAACTTTTGCCCCCCCCCCTAAGGAGAACCCTGCACACACCTATGATAGACGTACAGTATGCTAGACGCGAATGTTCATTCGCGGGAGCGGCGCACGCACCGATGTTGATTTCTGGTGCATACCGCTGTAGTTACCTTGGGCACTGAAATGTCAATTACTTCTAAAATAGTCTAAACTGTGGTGGTTGAAGCACTATCAACTTGTTAACGTGTTCTCATATGCTCTAAAACATACATTCCCGCTCCAGTTGAGAACGTGCCGTTCTGTGCTGAATTTGGACAGTTCTAAGCCAAAAGATCAAGCAACATTGTGCATCGGCCTGGGACACGTGGGCGTCAACGCGGTTGACGCGTGCCAGTAGTTGCACGCCCTTTTCCTCCACAGGCGCGACTAGACGCTTTTGACGCGTAGGCGCGTGCATACGCGTGCCAGTGGTTGGCACTTTAGACGATGCAGCTCCCTTTCTCGCGCTCTGCGCCCGCGAGCGCAGAAATCCCGGCAGCCAAGGTTGTCTAGGCGACGAGACTTCATGGCGTCGCTGCACTCTCAGACCATCTAGATGCGGTTTAACGCTAGCTCTGGCCCTCTACTGATAGCGCGGGCGCTGCTTTGTTTTTCCTTTTTTCTTTTTCTGGCAGTGATCTGTTGCGTTACACTCCTGCTTTAACAGTGCATCTGAATCGCAGTGAACATTGGGATGGTGTAGTGTGACCAGCACGAGCAACTTGTCAGAACGCGCCTTTGTAATATTCCGGAGCAATATTTAGGGCACCTTCAACGACCTAATGTATTGAATACGGGTTAAAAAGCTAAGCTGATGCTTTATGCTTAGCTCTATGGGTCTTTAGGGACTGCACATTCAGAGTCATGCTGACGATATTTTTTCAGCACTTTCATTCGGTAATGACATTGCAACATTGCACGCATCGGCCGTCGCACTATTCGATGAGAACATATTGCCACGTGCGTACTGCTAGGGAGACGAAGACGACAGCGCATACGCACATCTGCACGCTTTTATGCAGCTAGCAATAACAAGAAAGAAGAGGAACGCTCTGGCACGCAGTAAATAAAGATACAGACCTGATGCTACTTCCTCAACCTGTTAAGTACTACTTCTGTCTTCACGTTGCGACAATACATTTGTACTTAGCTTGAGTCCTTGGAAAGAGACTGTGGCTAAAAATATTTCATCAATGTTACTTTCTCACTACCTACAAAGTGAAGGCTTTGACCTAAGCACGTCTGCTAGGGTAGTTACATAAATTAAAAGAAGGGGTTCCACGAAAAACAGAGAGAGAGAGAGAGAGCAAGAACTGGAGAAAGCGTTTCGGCTCCCCTGAAGACAGCGTTTTTCGCAACTTAGTGAACAAGGCCCCCATCATTGTGAGCAAGGCGGCGTCAAGGTCACCAAAATGTCCTTATTCTGCATTTTTCTTTATGGTCGGTGTCCTCTTCCTAATTCAATGACGCACTTTTAAGGACACGCGAAGAGGAACATTCGCTACAGTAATATAAATAAAACGTGCCTGCTAAAAATACATGACGTAAATGTTCGTTTCTAAGGGAACTGACGGCCTGTTGACGTAATGGTTATGGCTAAACAACTGTGCTGTTTTTTTGCAAGTCGCGGACATTTTATCTCCAGCTTTCAAAGCTTCGATCTTATGGGAGACGGGGGGAGGGGGGGGGGGGGAGTGTTCCATGCATGGCTACACCAATGTGCGCAACATCAACTTGCTCAGGCAAATCAGTGAACTTTGTGAGTGGTGACTAATCACGCAAATGACACAGATGAAAGAAACAGATACAGTAGAATTGGCCGTGACTCTACTGGACAAGCGGCGCTCCTATTGTATCTTCCGTTTTATAGTAATTGGCGTGCTTTATCGATGAAAACTGCGTTTCGGTCGCATTACTTCCTGCTTTGATTCATTACTAGACTCGCAAGCAGCTAGTAGAAGGAGCCTTGCTGGCATCAAGATAATTAGTGTATACTAACAGTATAAGCAAAACTGCCCCAAAATGTCGCGCGTTTGTGGGCGCATGTGCTCAGATATGGGTGCACGTTGAAAACCCCAAACGGTCGAAATTTCCGGAGCTCTCTACTACAGCGTCTCTCATAATCATATGGTGGTTTTGAGACGTCAAACCCCACATATCAATTATTCATTTGTAATCCCGCTCATACCAGCTCAAATATAAGGGTGTATATGGGGTGTTTGGCGGTGTTTCATTCACGAACACCTCAAATTTAAAAAATGGAGTGTAAAAAGGTTGTTCATATGGGTGATCTTAATGCGTACACTCGTTTTACATCTTTTAGGGCGTAAAGTTTTTTAGAGCGCATGCTACCCAGTCTTACGTTTTGGCTGCCACACATGCTTAGATACCGTGCAGTATGTATAACATTAAAGTGTTAATTTGTGCAACAAAAAAACTAACAATACCCTTCACATAGCGAAGATACCTTTAACTTCTGAAGTACTTAGAGAAGTTAAACACCAAAGCGAGGCGACCACAATATAACTCTGAATAAGAAGAATATTATGAACGTTCCACTTGATGGAAACAAGCGGAATAAAATAAAACGTGCTCGAACGTTAGCAGTTATGTTCAAACAAGCTTTTGCACTGTTCAAGTAGGCAATTCAGCCACACACACAGACGAAAGGTCTGTACAAACAAAAGTCCAGCTCCAGTTCTCGATCCGCTACACAGGCGCGGCTGTCGGCAGTGTCACGCTACGTTGCGGGTGAACAAAAATGCTGGTGAAGACATATTTACCGAAATTGAAGGTATTAGCAAGTAGGCAAACTTCGCGAGGTGCACCTAACGCGAAGCAATATATGCTGTGTTGTCACCCGATGCATCAACCCGAGTTATCACGGTAGTCTTACCGCACAAAACGAGAAAGGACCGAAAAGAACGACCTGGACACCACACCATTGTTTTTCGTTCTTGGTCTTTTTGTGCAATAGGAAAAAAGAGAGTAAATGAACTACCAACTTGCCCAAGCATATGCGTCTTAGATCCGGTTGATGCTCAGAGCTGACAGGCGCTGTCCTCACGCATGTAATAATTGATAAACTAAAATTGATGTTCATCACGAGTGGGCCCAGTTAAACATGGCTGCCAACAAAGCTCACCGCAAAAATCTGTTCAAATTTTTCGCTGAACCTCATCGGCGCACGCTCACTCTGCTTTGCACTTCATGTAATCTAAACAAACAAAAAAACTTGCTCCCAATCACGCTTCCCCGTCATCCCCGTGAAACAGTTCAGCCAAATATTCTCGATAAGTAAATTAATGTTGATTCTTCATCGACTAGTTGAAAACAAAATTGTTTGAAGGCGTAGCTCTCGTGCTCACGCAGATAACAAAGCACTGAACTTAACGTCAGAGCGGTACTCACTATTTCACTTCGAGTGCTTCACAAAACAAATCCGCAGGTCCAGCATTCAAAATGGTGCGCCTTCGCATTATTCAGCACTAACAGGCCACACAGGTTGAGCACAGAGCGCAGTCACATTTCAAACTAAACACCGACTAATAAACTCTAACGATCGAGAAGCCGCGTGCACCACACGCACACACAGGGGAGAGTTTTTCGCCAAGGCACGCAATGACATGTAAGACGACGCCAGTTCCTTTTCCCCGGTCTGCGCCAGGGCAGCCGAGGTTGTCTAGGCGATGAGACTTGAAGGTGCCTTGTAGCGCTCTCAGACCAGCTAGATGCGGTTTAGCGCTAGCTCCGGCCCTCTACTGATTGCGCGGGCGCTGCTTTTAGGGGCGAAGCTCCTTAAGACCTCACGATGTCCGCCGTCTCCCGTCTGTCCGTAACACCAAGTAACCTTCAACATTAAGCAACAGAGGGCGTTGGTGGTAACCGTTTTGCATGTAACCTTCAACTTATGAGCAACATAGGGCGCTGTGGTTAATTGTAGATGTGATGGCGCTGCTGTCAACGCTATATATATATAAATTGTTACGAGTGACTGTGTTTATTTAAAGATGAGGTGAATTGGCGTCGTGAAAGAGCAGCGTACTTCTGAGACAGGCCTAGAACGCTTCACCCAACCACACAGTCCAAGCGCCGTTTCACTACTCTTCTTCTTCCGCGCCCCGTAAGCTCGTGCATCTTCGTTTTATTTCCCCCGGCGGCAGACGAAGCTAGCCGAGCGAGTTAAATAGGCCTCTGATGGTACTGTTTGAGGCGGGCTACGTGAACAATTTGCGTAGTGCGCGAACGCCGGTTATTGGCTGTGACTCAGGCGACAACGTAATTCACGTCACTGAGACAAGTGACTATCACGAATGGGCAGGAATAGTTTGCTGGAAACTTCTGGTACAATCTTTTTCTACGAACAGGAGTCCACAGCCACACGTAGTCACAAGGAGAAAACTCTACGGAGATATGCTTGGCATCGTAGTGACTCTTGCTCTGTTCTTGCGAAGACAATGTTCGAAGGCGCGATAGTTGACGTGCTTCTTCAGCGCGACACAACATCTGAGCGATGGACAGATCTTCCTGATGCGAGAAAGGTAATAGAGTGTCCAGAAAACTCTGTGGATTTCGTGCGTAAAGCAGAAAGAAGGGCGAATGTCCAGTAACTTCATGCTTGGCGGCGTTGTACGCGTAGGTAACAAACGGTAAGACGGCGTCCCAGTTCCTGTGGTCAGCATCAACGTACATCGATAGCATATTCGTGAGAGTTCGATTTGTTCTCTCAGTAAGACCGTTAGTTTGCGGATTGTAAGGGGTAGAGTGGCGATAAGAGGAGCCACAGAGGCGCAAAATTTCTTCAACCACATCGGCGATAAATTGTGGTCCACGGACACTGATGACAACCCGTGGAGCACCGTGACGCAGTATGACCCGTTGTAACAGAAAAGAAAAAACAGCGGCTGCTGTGGCCGATGTCAGTGCGTCCGTTTCCGTATAACGCGTTAAATAATCCACGCACACTATAGCATATCGGTGGCCCGATGAGGTCTTATGAAGGGGTCCAAGCAAGTCGATGCCGACTTTTTCAAAAGGGGATGTCGGTGGTGGGATGGGCTGCAAATAACTTGCCGGGGCAGTGGTGGATCGCTTGTGGCGCTGACATATAGCGCAGCTGGCGACGTACTGTTTTGTGGTCTTCCACATTTTCGGCCAGTAGAACCTCTCACGTAGTCAATGTAGCGTACGTGTGAAACCGAGATGACCGGATGTTATGTCATCGTGCACAGAACGAAGGACGACCTGGCGCAGGCTTTCCGGCACCACTAGAAGCAACGGGAGGCCATCGGCTGAATAGTTTCTATTATACAGCAAGCCATTTGAAATTTCAAAGTGCTTGTCGACGGAGTTATGTGCAGCTTCGAGCAAAGGTTTCAGAGTAGGGTCGCGCTGCTGCTCACGTATGAAGCTGCTGGTATCTGGGAAGTCGAACGAGACAGAAACTAAATAGTCATCAATGTCATCGTCGTCAGCGTTGGTGTGTACTGAAGAAAGGCGAGATAAGCAGTCGGCATCTGTGTGACATTGTCCCCTCTTATAGGTAACAGAAAAGCTGCACTCTAGGAGGCGCAACGCCCAACGAGCCAGCTGGCCAGACGGGTCACGAAGTCCCACAAGCCAGCATAGTCAGTGGTAATCGGTCACTATTGTGAACTCGCGGCCATGTAGATACAGTCGGAACTTTTGAATGGCGAAGACGACTGCTAAGCACTCGAGCTCGGTGACGGTGTAGTTCTTCTCTGCTCGGGTCAGTGTCCGACTGGCATATGCTAGGACGTGCTGACGGCTGTTGCAGAGTTGGACCAGCACAGCACCTACACCTAGCCCACCAGCATTAGTATGAAGTTCAGTAGAAGCATCAGGATCAAAATGCTTTAGAATGGGTCCTGAAGTCAATAAAAAGTTCAGCTGTTGAAATGCAGCCTCACATCTATCATCCCACAAGTACCGTGTCTCTTTATGAAGAAGCGACGTCAGTGGGAAGGCACGTTGTGCGAAGTTCTTAATAAACCGACGGAAATATGAACACAGACCCAAAAAACTTCGCAGGCCCTTCACGGTTCGTGGTGGTTCAAAGTTGCGAACCACTGCAGTCTTCTGTGGGTCTGGTCGCACGCCTTCTTTATCTACGAGAAAGCCTAATACAAGGGCTTAACGTTCTCCAAAATGACACTTCTTTGAGTTTAAAACAAGGCCAGCTTCGCGTGAGCATTCAAACAGGCGACAAGCGGTGGTTATGCTCTTGAAAAGTCTTGCCGTGGATAATCACGTCATCTAAATAGCACATGCAAATTTCCCATTTTAGTCCATGGAGTACTGTATTCATAAATCTTCCGAATGTCGCTGGAGCATTGCACAAACCAAAGGGCATAACGTTAAACTCAAAGAAACCGTGTGGTGTTACGAAGGTCGTCTTCTCTTTATCTGAGGGATGCATAGGAATTCGCCAATACCCAGAACGCAAGTCAACAGAAGAAAGATAGGAGGCAGAATGCAGGCAGTCTACGGCGTCATCTATAGGTGGCAAAGGGTAGACGTCTTTTTTTGTGATGGCATTTAGGCGACTATAGTCTACGCAGAATCTCCATGAATTACCCTTTTTCCTGACTAGAATGACAGGAGCTGCCCATGGACTACACGATTCTTGTATGACGCCCTCCTTTAGCATGTCTTCAACTTGCTGAGCAATGACTTTCCTTTCGGAAGGCGATATACGATAGGGCTTCTGGCGTATTGGTGGTGCTTGGCCTGTATAGATGCGGTGTTACGTACGTGAAGACGGTGGCGTAACGGTAGACGTCTCGTCTTGGGCAAAGTCAAAGACTGAGGCGTAGCGTGCGATCACCTCCTGCAGCAGCGACAGTTCAGTTGATGGAAGTGACTTGTTAATCATACGGTGAATGCTGGCAGAATAGTCGGGGTACGAGTTGGCGTGGGGTTTCTTTACATACACCGAGAGTTGCAGTGACCGTAAGGTAAGAGTACTTTGCTCTTGAAAGCTTCCCAATTTAAGTCCTGCAGGTAGATATATCGGCTGCGCGGAAACGTTCACAGTCCACAAATCGGCACAACCATCGACGGTGAGCACGAGGCAACGAGGCACAATAAATTTTTCTTAGGTGCGTTACTGAAGTTCGGCTCGGCTAAACCGTAGTAAGAACCCGCACAAGAACGCGAAGAGTTTACACGCACAAACATTGCGGTATGCGAGGCCAAGCAGACGTCTTCAGACACGGAAAACACTTCCAAGCAGTCAACAACGGCATCTTTCGTCAATGGAGACGGCAACACGGGACGAAAAATAATCCCACCACTACCACAATCTAGAGTTGCACCACATTCCCGCAAAAAATCTATACCTAGAATGACGTCGTGGGTCGCTCGTGCAAGCGCCGTTAGTTCAGCTTGAAACGTTTGATTTATTAAAGAAAGTAAAGGAGAACAAACTCCAACCGAGCTCAACGGTTCTCCCCCTACGCTGCGGAACGTAGCACTCTGATTCCAAGCAAACATTACTTTCGTCCCAAGGCGATTTTTAAAAGACATGCTCATTATGGAAACGGCAGCACCGGTATCAACTAGTGCAACAGTACTCACATTGTCTACAAAAACACTCACTTTGTTCTTAATCATTACAACACAAGGGGGTCTTGCGAAAGATGATTTTGCGGCCTTGCCCCTATTGGTCGCACCAGTTAGTTTCCCAGTGGCGGTGGCGTCCCCGAGCTGCGACGCGGAGACGGGGATCGCTGTTGGCGGGCGGGTGGTGGGGTAACGCTGCGGTCGGAGCAAGGCGAGTCAGCACGTGCTGCGTGTTGCTGTTGGAAAGAGCCCTGAAATGGTCGAGACTCGCCAGCAGGTACATAGGGCGTGTACACGTTGCATCGTGGAGCTCGCTGCTGGCGACGGTTGCAGTACCTAGCGACGTGTCCAGGTAGCCCGCAGTTGTAGCAAGTAGGGGTGTCGCGTCTAGTCGTCCCCGGCGAATTAGACGTCGTCGGGAGTAAATCGCTGTGATTCAGCTTTCCTGCGTTCCTGGTTTTCGAGTGGTCGTTCACTCCTTCGTTCGAACCAATCGGCGTAATTCGGGTGAGGCTCAAAGTAGCTCTGTCGCATCCGAGGTACCAGTGATTCACGGGGCCGTTGGTAGAATGCACACTGGGGGCAGACACCAGCGGTGTCCACAGCTTGCAGTTGAGCAAGTTCTTCCTTAACCACTCGTCTTATAAGAGAAGAGATGTCGTCCTGCGATGAAAGGTTGACACTTGCAATCGTGGGCACATTCTCAAGACGTCCGAATTTCGGTAGGACTCTCCTCCTCTTTAGCTGTTCCAACGCTCGGCAGTGTCTCCTTAGGTCGGAAGGTGAGTGTAAGTCTTCCTTAGTGATAAAAAAAATGTACACGTCTTCCGCGATTCCCTTGAGCAGATGATCTACTTTATCTTCGTCACACATGGTCGCACTCACGATTCCGCAAAGCTTCAAGACGGCCTCGATGTAGGTGGTACACGTTTCGCCAGGTAACTGAGCTCTGCTTGAAAGCGTTCGCTCCTCCTGCTTGACCTTAGCTTTTGAGTCACCAAAACACCTCTTCAGCTCATCTACGAAAGTGTCTTATGTGGTCAATGCACTCTAATGGTTGTCGAACCAAAGAGACGCGGTGCCGACGAGAAAAAACACCACGTTCTCGAGCTGCTTAGCAGTGCTCCAGTGGTTGCTGCGACTCACTCTTTGGTAGTGCTTGAGCCAGTCGTCAACATCGTCATCCGGCTGCCCCAAAAAGGTCCTCGGCTGACGTTCCGGCATGCCGCAGCGAGCTTGTCCTGGTGGGGGAGCGTGTTGCTCATCAGCAACGAGGTTGTTATGGCCTGCTCTCGCGTCCTCCATGTTTGGTAGCTGCGGTGGCAAGCCTGCCAAGCGTCTGCTCCGTCGCAAAATCGGTAGAGCTGGGTCGTCCAGATCGATGTACCCGGCACCTTCCACCAAACTGTTACGAGTGTCTGTGTTTATTTATAGATGAGGTGAAATGGCGTTGTGAAAGAGCGGCGTACTTCTGAGACAGGCCTAGAACGCTTCACCCAACCACACAGTCCAAGCGCCGCTCCACTACTTCCGCGCCCCGTAAGCTCGCGGATCTTCGTTTCAATATATATCTATATATATATATATCTATCTATATATATATATATATATATATATATATATATATATATATATATATATATATATATATATATATATATATATATATATATATATATAACTATGTTTCATACCACACATTCACCTCTCTCATATGGACGAAGACGAACACAGGAAAGCGCGACGTGCTGAGTATCAGCGTCGCCGTCGACGGGAAGCTACCACGGAGACAAAAGAGAAGAAAGCGGATGCAAAGTGGCGACGGCGACAACAAAGTTCTACACCCCAGACTAGGGCTAAGGAAGCAAAGGATAAGCGGGAAAAACGCCAAGCTGACGCGCAGTTGAGACAACTTGAAGCGGTTGCAAGGCGGCAATACCGACACGAAAATTCTACACCTGAGACGATAGGTAATGAAGCTGTGATTATGAAGTCAAAACGTAACCCGGAACTCGGAACCTCATATCAGCTATAAAGAAGAGTTACCGCTATGCCACCATCGGTCTCAGTACTATCTCTTTAAATAAAAAAAAATATTTAGGTATCACAACCCCAATCAGTCTCAGTGCTATCTCAACTTTAATCACGATAATCACCTCCGAAAGCTTCGCCCCATAATTATCTCCAAGCAGCTTGAAATGCAGTGATTTTGTTTTGCGGCAGTGATCTGTTGCGTTTTACTCGTTCTTTAACAGTGCATCTGAGTCGCTGTGAACATTGTGACAGTGCAGTGCGGTCAGCGCGAGCTGCTAGTAAGAACGCGCATGTGTAATATTCAGGAGCAATATTTAGCGCACCTTCACCGACCTAAGGTAGTGAATACTGGTAACAAAAGCTGAGCTGATGGTTTTTGTTTAGCTGTATGGGTCTTTAGGGACTGAGCATTTAGGGTCACGCCGCCGATATTTTATCAGAACTTTCATTACGGTATAGACATTGCTCCTCGCAACATATTGCCACGTGCGTGCTGCTAGAAAGACGAAGACGAGAGCACATACGCGTATGTGCACACTTTTACGTAGCAAGCAAAAACGAGAAGCAAGAGGAACGCTCTGGCGCGCGGCGAATAAATTACTGACCTGCTGCTACTTTCTCAAACTGTTAAATACTACTTCTGTTTTCACGTCGTGACATTATGTTTGTACCTAGCTTGCAGTGCTTGGAACAAGACCGCTGCTGAAAATACTTCATCAATGTTGATTTATCACTACCTACAAAGTCAAGTCTTTGACCAAAGCACGTCTGCTAGGGAAGAGTAGGCGATCCACAAAAAGCAGAGAGAGAGAGAGAACTGGAGAATGCGTTTCGGCTCCCCTGAGGAGAGCTTTGTTCGCAATGTAGTCAACAAGACTCTCGTCATTGTGAGCAAGGCTGCAACAAACTCACCGAAATCTGCTTATTCTGTATTTTTCTTTATTGTACGTTTCCTCTTCGTAGTTTTCATGACGTACTTTTAAGGACACACGAAGAGGAACATTCACTACAGTAACTAAATAAAACGTGCCTGCTAAAAATACATTACGTCAATGTTCGTTTTTGAGGGACTTATGGCCTGTTGACGTGATGTCTATGGCTAAACAAGTTTGCAGTTGTTTTTTGCAGGTGCGCGTGTTTTACCTTCGCCTTTAAAAGCTTCGATCTCATGGGGGATGGGTGGAGGGGGGTGTGTTCTATGCATGGCTACACCAATGTGCGCAACATTACCTTGTTCAAGCAAATCAGTGCACTTTGTGAGTGTTGACTAATCACGCAAACGACACAGATGAAAGGAACAAATACAGGAGAATCGGCCCTTACTCTATTAGACAAGCGGCGCTCCAGTTGTATCTTCCGTCTTATAGTAGTTTGCATGCTATATCGTTGAAAACTGTGTTTTGGTCACATTACTTCCTGCTTCGATTTATTACAAGACCCGCAAGCAGCTAGTAGTAGGAGCCTTGCTGGTGTCAAGATGGTTAATGTATACAAACAACATCAGCAAAACTGCCTTGAAATGTCGTGCCTTTGTAGCCTTGTGGGCCCGTGTGCTCAGATTTGAGTGCACGTTAAACAACCTCAGCTGGTCGAAATTTCCTGAGCCCTCCACTACGGCGTCTCTCATAATCATATGGTGGTTTCGCGAAGTTGAACCCCAGATATCAATCAATAATTTGTAGCCTTGTTCATAACACCTTAATATAAGGGTGTTATGAACAGACGTGCTTCGGTCGAAGCCTTGACTTTGTAGGAAGTGATAAATCAACATTGATGAAATATTTTCAGCAGCGGTCTTGTTCCACGCACTGCAAGCTAGGTACAAATATATGGTCACGACGTGAAAACAGAAGTAGTATTTAACAGTTTGAGAAAGTAGCAGCAGGTCAGTAATTTCTTTACCGCGTGCCAGAGCGTTCCTCTTCCTTCTCGTTTTTGCTTTCTGCGTCAAAGCGTGCAGATGCGCGTATGTGCTCTCGTCTTCGTCTTCCTAGCAGCACGCACGTGGAAATATGTTGCGAGGAGCAATGTCTTTACCGAAATTAAAGTGCTGATAAAATATCGGCGGTGTGACCCTGAATACGGTGTTCTGGGGGTGTTTTATTTAAGAACACTATAAATTTTAAAAATGGACTGTAAAAGGGTGTTTTTATAGGTGCTTTCATTGCGTACACCCGTTTTACACACTTTAAGGTGTAAAAAAGTTTGCAGTGAATGCTTTCATGTGCCGTACGCGTCTTTCAACAAGAATCCTTAGATTTGCGATCTCTTCGGTCTCTGCTATTTCATCTGCAGTGAAACAGTATCTGCGCATAAAGGGAGGGCTGCTCAAAAAGAAACCAAATTTGCCGAGAAGTTCCTCTATCTTAAAGCCGTTATCAGCCATGAGCGAGTCTCCGGGTTCAAACTTGAGCTTTAAAAAGGCACTTTTTTCAACCATCTCTTCGTCATACATTGACCCAGTAAACAACTTGGACAAGAAGGTGATAGTTCTATCTAGTGAAATAGCAATCAGTGATTTCAATGTGCTCACTGTTCTATAATTTGCATAAGTTTCCGACTGAAGAACAAGTGAGCTACGCACCTCACACCTGATTTCTGTAGCGTCTATTATAGCTCGTGTACTGGAATAACCCTGTGGAATAAATGAAGGTGGCATTGCTTCATTATTTCATCTCTTGTCCACCAAAGATCAAGCTGACCTATCTGCAGGTACATGAAGCTAATCTAAGTTGTGCACAGCCTGGACACTGTTGGGAGGGAAACCTGAAATCTGTTGGCAAGACTCTTTTTAAACAGTCCGAGGCGAAGCCTTTCAAATACAAAGAATAGTTGCTCACTGGCAGGCAACAGGTGAGACCTTCCTGCATTGGTATGGCAGTCAGCATAGTTTCTGGACCATGCCTTAACATTATCACAGTTCTCTCTTGGGTCAAGGAACTCAAAAAGTTCCACGAAAGCTTTGTAATCTGGAAGGCCTGTATAAAAATTTATGTTTATGACTTACGACTTCTTTATGTTGTTGGGACTTTATTCATTATGGAAAAGTCGCATGATCGATAGACACGCCGAGCCACCACGGTCGACGAGATCTGCCTTCTGAGAAGCAGCTGCTCAAGTGCGCAGTCTTGTCGAGACTTTTGACCCCGTTCCGGAGTAGCTTCCCATTTTTGACGCTTGTGTGTGTTTTCCTGACTTCTGATGAAGTATGTTCTGTCTACTTTACTGGTGATAATGTCATTCATTAAAGATTAAAAAAATTCAGATGTGGTGTAGTGGGTAGAATGTCAGGGTCAGGGTATGTGATGTGTAAGCGTAATAGGTTCGCCTCAAACTGTTTTTTTTTAAATTTTTTTGTCTGCGTGCGTGTTTCAGCCTTAATTAAGACGTGCGCATGACCAAAGTTTTTCAAAACAATTAAAATATTTTGGCCGCTGGTGATAGGTGTTCCAGTGTGCAGTGCCAGCGTGCCTAGTGCAGCATCGCACTGTCCCAGTGTCGGCGCTGCACTGGCCGAGTGATCAGGTATGGCACTAGGCCAGTGCCACCGGTTTTTGCGATAAGGATGCAGCATTTGTTATGGTTGTGACTACTCTCCTACCTGCAGCACGCAGCGCACCTCATCCACTAGATACAACGGCTACCTATCTGTCTTCAGAAGCTCGTAGCATGCCTCGTTAAGTGGAGCATAGACCCAGGTGAAGTGACGTCTGGCGTGATCACGAGCGCAGCAAGGCTTTTGTGCTTTTATTGTGGTGAAGCGGGTAAGCGGTACAGATTCTGCCCATTCCGAAAGGCCAGATTAAGAGGCGTCACGTCGTATGCACCATGCCTCCGAAACGGCAAACGGTCAGCAGAGATTGAGCAGTACTTGTCCACGCGCCAGCACTAACCCCCTCGACACCAACATCGGTCACGATCACTGTCGCTTATTCGCTACCGGTCACGCAGCCCACGTGCACTTTCAAGGCAGCCTGATCATTGTTCTCCAAGTCCACTCCCGGGAAACTGAAGCAAGCCACTTGTGGAGGTGAGGGCGCTTATAACGTTACGAAGATCCTCGTTTACGAATTGAAGGTGAGAACGGTGCATTTCCGGAAAATAGGTGCAGCGACAGATGGATTACTTCAAATTTGCGGTTGAAAATGAAAGGATGGAAGCTGAATGCCTGAGTCGACGTCAGTGCATATTATTCAGGGATACGTGACAGGATGGTGAAGAAGCTCAAAAAAGTTGTGGCACAGCGGAGGGAATTGCAGGTATACGCTTGGCAGGTGGTCACAATATTACGCCCCTTGGCAGATGCACTGCAAGACTTGAAATACGGGGCTTTTAAGTTGCGGATTTCATTGTGCTACCAGAATGTCCAAGGTCGCTCATTATAGAAATAGATTTGCTGCAAGCTAACGGCACCGTAATTAGGATGCGTAAGTACAGCGTGTCGTTTTCGACTGAACGAGCTATGCCTGTGAAGAAATCTGAGGGACGACGCCTAACGTTTGGCAGCAACATCTTGCGGCGACATGTTGCCTTCTTTACACTTGAATTTTGTCGCACTGGATCACTGATTTGAGAGCCTGCTGCACTGCGGGGCGCCAACCACATCGACTTGCTGCTTCCTTCATGAGAGTGCACACGCCGACCACTTCGTAATGCACCTGTGCGGTTTCCGTTACGGCCCTTGAAAGCTCTTTCAAGATCCCGTGTCATCGCATTTGGCAGCAACAGCTTTCGGTGACGTGTATGCCTGCTTGACACTTGAATTTTGCGCAAAGCTTAGTGTCTTTCTAAGAAGTTTGTTATATCTCAGTGAGCTTTTCCTGTCGTAGCTGTTGCTACTGTTTCTAATGCATGCTTTGTAAATTGCTCTCGTGTACCTACTGATATTGTGCATAATCTTCCTTCTTTAGTCCCGACATTGCTTGGCCATTATTTCAAAGTAAATTAACAAGTGGTTCCAGGATTTCAAACGAACGAAGATGCAAGAGTTTTATGATTTTTGAGAAAGCTTTGAAGAAGACCTAAGAAAGGATATCAGAGAAACTAAGAGCAGCCTGAGCCTAATAACTGAGCACTGTGAGTCTATGATGATGTCCGTGGAAGGTAGAGAAACGGAAAGTAAGATATTGAAAGAATTTATTGATAATACGTGGGATATAACGTACCAAAACCACCATATGATTATGAGAGATGCCGTAGTGGAGGGCTCCGGAAATTTCGACCACCTGGGGTTCTTCAACGTGCACCCGAATCTGAGCCCATAGGCCTACAATATTTCCACCTCCATCGGAAATGCAGCCGCCGCAGCCAGGATTCCATCCCGCAACCTGCGGGTCAGCATCCGAGTACCTTAGTCACTAGCCCACCACCGCGGGGCTTGATCTTGAAAGAAAACATAAAAGCATCGAAGGATGAGTGTGACAAGCTGCATGCCGATCTGAAACAGCATAAAACTAGGCTTATAAAAAGCAAACAGCACTCGAGATGCTACAAGTTAGAAGTCTGGGACGTTCCGTATGTTCCCCATGAAAACACCAGAAAAATTGCTAAGAAACTAGGACAAATAGTTGGTATGCCCCTTGACAACTCTTATATTGAAGTTTGTCACCACGTTAAAACAGCAGGCAATACCACTGCTCCAATCATTGTCATTCTGTTCGCGCGCAGATCATCACGAGACTCATACTATAAAAAGGCTAGGAAACAAAAGCTGTTTTCAAATTACCTAGGATTTCAACCGAATGTGCCTGTTTTTTCGATTAGCATTTGTGCCCTGCCATGAAGCGGCTATTTGGTGCCGCGAACGCGAAAAAGGAGTGCACGTTGCAGTATGCGTGGACAAGTTAAGGCAAAATATTTCTCTGTAAATCAGCTGATAGTTGTCATAAACAGTCTGGATGACATAATTAAATTGTCTAGGAAGAGCTAATTCTTTCTTGCTCTGATTGTGTGATTTTGTGTTTCTGTAACACAACATCTCTGATTTTGCTCTGATTTTGTGTTTCCTGTAAGAGTCATGTGTTTTATTACATAACAATAATGCCCTAGTGATAAAAAACGACCAGCACTGCTGTTTTCTTATCAGAACGTTCGTTCTTTAGTGAATAAGACAAATGAACTAGAAGTCATCCTAAAGAGCATGATTTTATCTTACACGGCAATATACTAACAGAAACGTGGTACACAAATACGTCTCAAACGTTTGGCACTCCCGGATACCAGTGCTTTTATCAAAATTGTGAAAGCAAATGTGGAGGTGGTTTAGCAATCTTTGTAACGGAGGCCATCACCTATGAAGCTGCGGGTGAGCTCTGCTTTATCAGCCCAAATATTGAAGCACTCACGCTGCGCAGCCGCGCAAACCTTTATTGTACTGTCAACAACCCACCCTCTGGTGTGTTAACTTCATCAGCGAACTTTTGCGTCATGTTGCGGAAGAAATTTTCAACCTTTTTGGGGAAATGACTGCAGTGTAAACATGCTTGTGCACACGCATTGCAGGCAAGAATTACAATATATGTTGATTGCGAACAGTTTGAACAATGTCATTACAGAACAAACACGAGTCACTGAAGAAACTGCAACGTGTTAGACTTTTTCAATACAAATGCTTCCTTTGTTGATGTAATAGCGAGTGTTATTTTTACAGATATTTGCGACCATTTAGGTATATGTATCTTGATCTTCACTACCTGTAGTTCGATAAAAAAAAGGCACCGGTACGCTATGTTCAAGACATCGCACCATGCTCTCTGGATGAATGTCGTAACTCTGTTAGTTTGCAGCAGTGGAACATTGTTTTTGTTCAAACAGTAGCGGCATGGCCTATTCCTTTTTGATACTGACAATAAAAAGATATGTCAGAAGCATTTTCCACTAAATAATTTATAGAGCAACCCCAAGCTCTTTAACCTTGGAATACTTAAGAATTATTAAACATAATCAAGCATAAGAATACCCTGTATGCCGGTTTATTACACATAAAAGCCCGGGTAGTTTTGAAGAATATAAGGCATATCGGAAATCAACTTACTAGTAAACTAGAAACACCCAAAAACATGTATTTGCACAACTTATTCACAGAACTGGTGAATAGGCAGTCCGACGTCATCTGAAAATTTTTAACTCCCTGCTACGCCCAACTATATTTAATGTTATTCTTGGTAGCTTTACCCAACAAGGTGAACTGTCATGTGACGAAACACTAGCATATCCTTTTAATAATTTCTTTGTTATGCCAGCAAATCCTGAGAATGGTTTACTCAGCACTCTTTACTAAAATCATCAGTGCGAAATCGTTCTTCTTTAGTCCTACTAAGCGTTGACGTTTTTTCTTCAATAAATTCAATAAAAAATAGGAAGTCGCAGGTCAGTGATGGTTTTCAAGTAGCACCTATAAAGCATGTACTCTGCCTTATTTGTCCGGTTCTTTCTCACATTTATAACACGAATCTATCATCTGGCCTATTTCCTAAAGGCGATAAAATGTCTAGGTAATTATTGCCCAATTTCAATACTACCGATATACTGAAAAGGCTCTGATAAGATTATTCATGATAATACATCATCATATCTAGACTGAAATAACTTATTAGCTGATCATTAGCATGGCTTTTGGAAGCACCGTTCCACTGGGACTGCTTTTTTTTTGCTGAAAAAGAAATATTATTACAAGCTTTTAGTGATAAAAAGTTAGTTATGAAAATGTACATCGATTTCTCTAAAGCATTCCATCTTGTGAACCATAACATCTTCTCGACTAAGCTGCACACTTATCGTATCCGTGGTACAGCCTTAGAGCTTTTCGAATGATACTCATCGCATCGAGCACAATATGTACGGAAAAGGAAAGTCCAGTTTTCAGGATGTGGGAGTCGGAGCTTCGAAAGGAAGTATTTTGGTTCAGTTCTATTTATAAATTATGTAAATGAAATGCCAAACATTTCAAATCAAGCAAAATTTATCCTCTATGTGGATGATTCAGCCATATTTATTACCGCTGCATCCTAGACTGAACTTCGGCATGAACATAAAATAACGCTCAAATAATTGAAAAATTAGGCTGAAGCGAAGTGTTTACCGATAAACGCCAGAAAGACAAAAGCAATGGCTTATATGCAAAACGGCAAACAATTACAAAGTCTAATAAAAATAAAGATAGGTGCGGATGATTCAGAAATTACCAGCAGTCTTCACATTACGTGTAACGTTTTCGAAAGACCCAAGTTGGAATGATCGCATTGAACGTCTTAGTCAAAAGCTTTCTTCTTCTATAAGAACCATAGCTAGCTTCAGAAGTTCTCTTCCAGTTAACATTAAAGTTTGGCTTTGCAATGCTCTAGTGTTTTCAATTCTACAATACTGCATACTTGTTTGGAGCATAACTAGAAAGAAACACCTAACTAAATTGCATTTACTCAAAAAAGTGCGCTTCATTGCCAATGACCTACGACTGTTTTCTATAAAAGATCTGGTCGTAAAGTACCATATTCTACATGTGTTATTTTTACATGACTATAGCTTAGATTTAACCTAGAAGTCATACCTAATGTTCAATAATTCAACTATATTTTCGTGTGCTAATTTGAGTTTAAAGCGCAGTATTCGCCACACTAAGAATAGGGGAAAATGGCATGTCCCTACACCTCGAAACAAATATGACAAACAGCCATCAAAACCTACTGTGCCAAACAAACTTAATAAACTTACAAAGGCATATTTTGATACTCTATACAAGTCTAGTAAAGAAATAAAACTATTTTGTCAGCATGCCGCAGAGATTTCCAACATTGTGCATGATATAATTCTTTTTCTTCCTTTCCTTACTCTCGTGTTATAGTTGTGTATAACATGTTACGAAAAAGTGTATACACGCGCATATGTGTACCTGTTTATATGTACTTATAAGCTCGGTATGAAAATGTAAATCCGTGAAATCTGCCCTTTTATTCATATAGGCACATATTTGTTTGTGGTTGCGTATATAAATATGTATTGATGCATGACAACTTTGTTTTTTGTTTTTGCAAGTGTATTGCTATCACGTATTACTTTGTTTTCAATGTGTTGACAAATAACTCTGTAATATCGCTCTCATAATTTTTTTCCTTGGTCTACAAGTTTGCTGATGTGTCTCTTGCACTTCATGATCTGACACGAATGAATTACTCCTAACTAGTGTCTCACTGCTGTTTTGTTTTTATTTTTTTCAGGCAAGTTCGAATGAGCTAGCTGAGGACATTTTTAGGCTCGAAGATGAACGAAGTCTACGGGATACTTTTTTTCTGTTTAACAGTCAGCAAAGTACATTGTGATTTGAAAGGTAGCCAAAAAGCTCCTGAAGATGTCCCAAGTCATTGGATGCTCATGCTGATCTTGGATTGTATATTAAGAAATTCAGCACTAATGCCTTCTGATGTCTCTCTAAGTAGAATGCAAGCTATGTGCTAGTTATTGAGTTTGTTGTAACAACTGTACTGCAATGGACACACGTGGATGATTTCCTGAAGTTACAAGATGCAACATATTGAAAAATTTTTTTGCATATATTGAAAGGGCTACGAACACCAATTTTGAAAGCAGACCGAATTCTGCCATACAAATTTCCTTTATACGGAGATGACTATGAGCTAGTGTGAAACTTGGGATAGCCAAAAGCTACATTATAGTTTGACATTTAAATAACCCTAACTTGGGGCACCTTGTGATGTTGATGCTATCTTGCAGTTGTAGTAACGGGTGAAGGAGTCGTAGGGTGGTAGGCGATACAAGATTTTCTGAGAAATTCGACATGGCTCGCTTGGAATCACTCAGTGTGACGCGAACGTCGGCCGAGGTCACAGCCAAAGCGATGGCCACCTCCTCCGCTTCAATGGCGTAGGGTGTTTGAACGGTGCCGGCCATGATTGCAGGCCAGAAGGCGCTGAAGAGGGTGACCTGGAGATGACCAGGTTCCGGAAACTCTCAAAATCCCGCGATGGACGAAGAGGGCGAAAAAATCAACCGCGGCAAGTTTCGTCCAGTGCGCGTATAGTGGAACTGCTAACTCTTGTTTTAGCAGTCGGATAAGTTAGTGTGCAATTTCCCTGTTAGGGGCGCTGAAAGCGACTAAAATTTTTATTGCAGGATGTATCAAAAAACCGTTTAAAGAACTGTTACCACGTCATTTTTTATAAAAGATTGACAAAAGTTTGTTTTACTTTTACCATTGCTACAAAAGCGGTGAGGGTTTGAGTTCAAGTATTAAGATCATCTTGACGCTCCAAAAGCTGCAGCCCATTAGCATCGATGGCATTTCTGCCGATTAACTCGTTCAAGTTGTCCAGCGGTTCAGCGGTTGGCCGCGGTACTTTTTGTCGATCGACATTACGAAGCTCCGTTTTAATGCAGCTTTGATATATCAATGCAAGCTTGTGTGTCAGATTTTGCGGGCTGCTACGGCGAAGCGAACGTGCCTAAAGGCTGGGAACCATGTCAGCTTCACCGTCGTCCGGCTGCGTAGCCTCCAGCGTGAAAATTCAACACCGGCAAAGCGCTCGGAGACTGCCTTCGAAGACGGTGTAATCATGCACAATGTGGGCATGTTCGCCAGTGAGTGAAAATGTGCTGCTTTGCATCTAAACATGACCCTTTTCTTTTGAATGTGCTACAGTTTTTGTGAATTTATAAGGCTTTTTGACTCAGCTGATGATATGCACAGCTTGCGAATATTTGAGATTGTTTACTTCGTTGTCACATTTTTGTAAATGTCTTTACCGCTAAAATTTGTAACAAAGATCACTGCATAAGTTCCACCTGCTTTTGCTCAAATTGAGTCTGTGGCAATATAGGCTCATAAATTCAATGCATTGTAGAGCCAAGTGAACCTTAGTACATCTACATGTTTGTAAATTTTTCGTAAATGTACAATGAAGCATATTGCATTTGCATGAACTATATAGACCATCCAGCTGAGATATTACCTAGCTTCGTTCTCTGAAGAACGTCGCTGAAACAAATTCAATAAAATGCCATCACAAGACAAATTCACTAAAAGAGCAATGTTATGTCCACACTACTTTTCTTATATGCAGTGTTTTCATTTAGATTCTTCTTAGTCGTGCTTCAGAAATCCGTTTACGCTTCTACCAGAGTAACCAGGACTGTTTTTTTTTTCTTACAGCCCAACTGCAGCCTCCAAGGAACTGCTCATATCAGTGCACGTTCTGGTGCCTCACTGCTCTCAACCTACCTCAAGTCAGCGGAGAACGTCTCGTCACTCAAAGCAAGCTCATGTGCCGAAATCCTCGCAAGGTATGATTGAACACACTTTATTTATTCAACATATTTTGTTCAACGATTTCTTTCTTACCCTGCTCGTGATTCTGGTTTTTTTTTTTTCTTCTCATAAATCTGGACTAAAGAGAGTCCATTGATTTGTAAACGACCCACATGCAGTTGTAAAAAGCTCAACAGTTGCTATAGTGACAACCTCATGCGCCACCAATATACCACGTGGACAAACAGAAGCCTTATACTGAAAAGCGGTGATGGTGCACGGTATGTTCAAGCTGTACGAAGTAAGGTGCACAGATTGTTGTTGCTTGCTTTAAGAATTACTCTGTCTTTGAACTTCTTACACAGTGCACGTGGTGAGTTACACATACTGTACTTCACTCTTTGCTTGGAGTATCACATTTAACTGGGAAACAAATGGGCTTGTAGTAGTGCAAATTTAGCGGCGCTTCTTTTTCACATTGTGTATAGGTTGGTGTGAATGTAAAGACTGTTGCAAGGCAGTGCTAGGTACGGCTATAGTAGTGTTTAAACAAAGCTTCTGATACCGCGTGCATGTTGGTAGTGACACTGACAAAGTTTTAAAATAAAAACTGGGCAACAACTCTTTTCATTAAGCAAGACATGTATTTAAGAGATAGTGATCACGGAGCCGCACCATTAGAGTAAAAAAACTCGAAGAATATGGATGAGTGGATCACATTTGGCAAGCATTCTCAAATCATAAATAATAATCTGTCACTAACACTCAAGAGCAAGTTATATAACAGTGCCATCTTGCCCGTACTTACCTACAGAGCAGAAACCTGGAGGCTTACAAAAAGGATTCAGCTTAAACTGAGGACGACGCAGTGAGCGATGGAAAGCAAAATGATAGGTGTAACCTTAAGACACAAAAAAGAGCCGAGTGGGTCAGGGAACAAATTGGCGTTAACATTATTATAGTTAAAATCGAGAAGAAATGGACGTGGGGCGGGCACGTAGTACGCAGGCAGGATAACCGCTGGTCATTAAGGGTAACTGACTGGATTCACAGAGAAGGAAAACGCACGAAGTGAAAAAAGAAGGTTAGATAGGCCGATGAAAGTAAAATTTTTGTACGTATTACGTGGTAGCAGAAAGCGCAGGACCAAGTTGATTGGCCAATCATGGGAGAGGCCTTTGCCCTGCAGTGGGTGTAATCGGGCAGATGATACGCAAAAACAAACGTTAACATGCACGCCAGCAGTGAGCCTTAGTGCTAAACGTATGTCAACATTTATGCTTCGAAACATGTTTGTTTACATGACCGAGTTAACGCTACCAAAACTAGAAGTAATCAGTAATTTGCACTCGCTTGCATTTCTTCCACTGACTCCACGACGATCATTCGTAGATTGTCCAAAGGCATCCGAAATCTTATCTGCTGTGAAATGCTGCTGTATGGTTGTTTTCCACCTCTAGTATATTTACTTTGCTTTGATTTTGCAAAATGTTGTGATCACTCTGGACTGACTTCTGCGAACAGCAACGAAAACAAGGAACTTCTTGCTTAAATTTACTTATGTGGATACCAATGTGTGCGTATTCTTGAGAGATTTCCCCCATATAAATACAAAGGGCTGTGCGCTTTTACTCAACCGAGTTAAAATAACGACCTTTTACTATTGTACTATTTGTTCTAAGTAAAAAACCAGACACATGACAAGGCATTTCTAAGGTGTGTTTCTTTTTACCAGAACAATATATGAGTGCACTCAATAGGTATAATCAAAGTTCGCCAGTGTTTGTACATGTTGATAATTCGAATGTCTACTAACAGCTATTTTCTTGATATTTCTGTAAATATGTAGCCCAAATGACTAGTTTTGTATGATACCCGTGTTAAGAGTGAGGCAGACAGTTAGGAAGTAGCGTAGAATAAAAATGTGATTTAAGCCTCTGCTGCTGTTCATCGTTTAGCAGCGTCTTTAGTGAATATGCACAACTGGTAAAAAAACTAATTTATTCATCTGCCCATGCAGAACATAAAAACATTGAAGGTCACTCAAAAGGTAAGAGCCATTTGGTTCCAACCGAGTAAATATTATTTAGCAAATAGTTTATTGGTGGCCTAATCTACTTCTCTTTTCTACAGAATCACTGCTAACTTCTTAGTATTTCTCTTACCTTCGCAGTAGTTTATTGACTCATTCTGAAATAAAGATCGCCACTTAGTAATTGAACCTGTTCCAAACAGTGGTGTTGAATTTCTCACGCTTCAAATCGTACCCCGAGCCACTGTTTTATGTGAAAGAAGAAGAATTAATCGCATGGTGATGGCCCAGTACAGTAGCGTTAGCAATTAGTGTTCCCTACACTCTAAAAATTTTTACAACCTTAAGGGTTTATTTTTTGTACTATGGGCAACACCATTTCAGGGTGTCAAGGAACACCTAAACAATAAGGTGTTTAAAAACACCCTGAAACTGTAGGGCATAAAAAACATTACACTCTACTTAAGTAGGTGTTTTTAAACACCCCTTAACTATGGGTGTTCATTCTAAAAAAACTATCGAGTAAAAAGGGTGTCTTTTTGTCCCACAACAATCATTGTCATCAGGCATGCGTGCGCTTCCTTTCTTGAAAACTCGGCGCTGGCCACTTTCCTGTTGAGAATGCAATGTAACCCTGATGATGGGCATAACAATCGTGACCGGAATGCACCGGGCGTGGGGCGATAGCGCAAGAATGGAACGCAATATAGATGACGATTATTGTTGTGGGGCAAAGAGACGCCCTTTTTACTCAATCTTTGAGAGTGTTGGATGAAGCTACACCCATGCGAGTAGGGTTTAACACTAAAAACTCCTTGAAACGATGGCAGTTATATGAATAAACATACTTGATCAAATGAAGCGCAATTAATGGCACAAAAAAGCAGACACAGGAGGTGGCGCTTAGTCTTGTGTGTTAAGGAGAGCCGTTCATAGCACTTCATTCCATCAAATATGCATCACCAACTGGCCCAAGCCGAAATCGTTCCTAGGGAGAAGCATATGGAAGAAGGAAGATACTGGTGTACCACTGCACTTATACCTGCATGCATGCAGCTGATGAAATGAGGTGCCGTGGTCTTAAGTGAGCTGCATAATACCAGTGTATAAATCTTTAGGTAGAGTGTACCAAAAACGACAAAGTAGGACGCGGCAGGCATTTACACACACACACACACACACACACACACACACACACACACACACACACACACACATGCACCACACCACAGTAGTGCAAGCAGTAACCTGTAGCATAAAGTTCAACCGAACATAACGCCGAAGCAAAAAACAATTAAGCCCAAATGTTCACATATTCCTTTGTTAAAAAAACTGAAAGTCTGACAAACAAGACTCTGATGGCATTCTGCAATATTTTGAAATATCTCACGTGACCAAGTTTTTTCTCTCTAAACTAGAAATTCATTGTTTTCATTACAATAAATCCCCACAACTTTCAAAAACATTTGCGCTAATCGGACAAACGACTGAGAGGTATGGCGTTGATTGGCACCTATACAAATGAAAAAACACTTAAAAAAAGTAAACGACTTTGTGGAGTCACATTTACAACCTATTATCACTCGCAGTACAAATATCGACTTAAATGAGAACATTCGAGAACGTAGTGTAATTGGTGTTGTATTAATGTAATGTCAGTGTTCGTATACTTCCAACTGCAAAACTACAGCTCGTAACTGCTGCTTGCACAATCATCTTGAGCTGCTGAGATGACTGGTGCCTTCCAGAAAAGTGGAGTGAATCTGTTCTTTCTGTACAGGAAATTCGATCCCGGAAACCTAAAATACATACACAAGGAATATTGACCAAAATTTCACAAAGAGTACAACATACAGTATGCAATCTGCATAAATAACCGCTTTCTTATGTGTAA
This sequence comes from Rhipicephalus microplus, assembly GCF_043290135.1. Taxonomy (NCBI): domain Eukaryota; kingdom Metazoa; phylum Arthropoda; class Arachnida; order Ixodida; family Ixodidae; genus Rhipicephalus; species Rhipicephalus microplus. Next base: position 122,646,935 of record NC_134701.1, read on the forward strand.
GTATAAATTGAGGGCATAGCAAGCATCTTCAGTGGCATGGGACTCCACTGCAGTGAGAAATGCTAGAAAAGGTATGCTGAGCAATAAACTCCATAAAAAGCGCACCGTGGAAGAATCATTATACCTTTTGTGCTGTAGATATCAACCTTACTCTGCCCTTTCAGCTTGCTCGTGCAGGAAATAAAAAGGTGCTCCTCCAAGTTGATAATGTTCCATTAGCTGCATGCATCGACCAATTTAATTGAATGTCAAGTTCCATGCTTTAGTATGAATCAACACAGCTGTATGTGTATTTCTGCATATCTACCATGGTACTCATTCGATTAGTTTATTAAAAGCAATACAGTACGACGCAACGCAACTTATACGTATTGCATAGAAGCGCAATGCCACTGAGCATACATGACAGTATGCACATTGAGAAGGTATTCAGTGCAGGTAACTTGTAAAATTAGGTAATGTATGGTTGCGTAATAAAATGCGAATGATACTAGTGCTTTTGAACTGACTCACATAGACATGATTATATATTGAAAGAATCGGCTATTGGGTCATTCCACGTCAGACGTCTCGGCCATTTCGGCGACCATCTCAAATCTATTCGAAAAAACTCGCGCGGCTTTTACTGCACTAAAAAGGGTAATTGCTTGAATATTTTGCAGACAAATTATTTTTTGGTTACGAGGCTGCCTCCTGAACTTCCTGGAATCTCGACTAGGAGTTTGTGAAAACAATGATTTCATAAGTACCTCTTCTTCTTCCGTGCCAAATTTGTTCTACAAGTTAAGTGAAGGGCTTGCGTAGCGTTTGAAGCTCAGTAATATTATTACCATTTTGCGACCACATACGCCTCAAATATTTTGGCCGAAATGTGTTATATCTGCATTTTTCTAAATCAACACTGTACTTTGAATGAATACCTGAAGAGTAAAAACTTCATCCACATAAGGTATATTTGGAAGACAAAAATATTTTAGAACTCTCAAGCTGTCAAACTTTATGACAAAAAATCACGAATTCCACAAAATAGTTGTTTTGCCTATAATGAGACGCAACTTGCACCATGTGGTGGTTTAAATAAATAGACTTTGTACCTAAATTCAAAGCAAATAAACAGTTCTTTTCATGTGCCAAATTTTGTCTTAGCAATATGTTTTGAGAAAAAGATCACAGCATATCCACGGAGTGAATGATGATGAGTGGGGCGTAGCGTTCATCCGTCCCGACGCACAAATGAATGGAGAGACAGTCTGACGCATGTACGGACGCAGAGAAAGACGGATGGACTCATGGACAGACCAACAAATGGAAGCCCGGGCGGATGGATGCACAGACAAATGGACGAAACCAGAAATGTAAGGACGAACGACTCGCCCAACGAATAATCACTTTGTCCGTGTATACGGTGTGAAAACCACCAACGCTATCTATTGTGCAACTCACAAAGGGGCTACATAATACTAGTGCGACTACTGAAGAGGGAACGACCCACGACCTCAAGAGCTTTGCCCCTACATGATTTTTGAAGTTCCAAGTTCCCCATTTGCCATTTGGTCATATGGCAGCCGACGCCTCGAAGTTCCCCATTGCCGTTGATAGAAAATTCAAAAATTATTTTATTCCTTGAAATAAAAATTGTAATGATGAAATTTGTCAAATACAAAGAACTGTTTATTTGCTTTCGATTTAGGTAAAAGGTGATTTTTAATTGGACCACCGCATGGTGCAAATCGCGTCTCAATATGGACAAAAATGACGATTCTGTGAAATAAGTGATCTTTTCTCGTAGAGGTTAACAGGTTAAGATGTCTAAATATATTTTTTCATCAAAATATATTTTCTGTGAAATAAGTACTCACAGCTCAGATATTCATAGAAAGTGCGGTATCGCAATAAGAAAATGAGAACATAACACATTTTGGTTGAATTCTTTCAGACGTTCGTGGCCGAGAAATTGTATTATTATTACTCAGTTACAAACACTTTACATAGGCCCCTTTACTTAACATGTACCAAACTTGGTATAAAAAAGAGAGCGGTATTTGTAAAATAGTTTTTTCACTAACAACACTCAAACTGTATTCTGGGAAGGTTAAAAGGCAACTACGTGACCAAAAATTGTTTTTCTCTCCAAAATGTACAAACAGTTCACTGTTCTCAATGCCTTAAATCAACGCGATTTTTTTCGAACACATTTGCTATAGCCACCAAATTGGCTGGGAAATCTGGAATAAATTGACCCTGTTAGTTTTACTCAATGACCATTGCATACTGCTAAATTAGGGCCATTTGTTTCAATCATGCTGGCAGGCTGAGAAAGCATAACTCCTTCTCGGTGCAGTGTAGGCTGTTCAGTGGTTGTGCGTGTTTTATTCCCAGATAAATATGCTGTCCAGTCTTACATTTTGGCGCCATTGCATGCTTAGATACCGTGCAGTATGCATAACATTAGGGTAATTTTTGTGCAACAAAAAACTAATAATGCGCTTCACATAGCGGAAATACCTTTAACATCTGAAGTACTTAGCAAAATTAAACGCCAAAGTGAGCCTATGGCAATAAAACTCTGAGTAACAAGAATATTTATAAAGTTACACATGATGGAAACAATCTGAATAAAATGTGCTCGTACGTTAGCAATTATGTTCAAACAAGCGTTTGCACTGTTTAAGTAGACGATTCGAGTACACACACAGACGAAAGGTCTGTACAAACAAAAACCCAGCTTCAGTGCTCGATCCGCTATGAGGCACGGCTATTGGCAGTGTCACCCTACGTTGCGGGTGAACGAAAATACCGGTGGAGACGAAGTTAACGAAATTGAATGTAATAGCAAGTAGGCAACTTCGCGAGGCGCACCTAACGCGAAGCAATATGCTGTGTTGTCACCCGGTGCATCAACCCGTGTTATCATGGTAGTGTTACCGCACAAAACAAAAAAGGAACCGAAAAGAACGACATGGACACCACGCCCTTGTTTTCCAATCTCGGTCTTTTTGTGCAATAAGAAAAAAAGAGTAAATGAACAACCAACATGTCCAAGCATATGCGTCTTAGATACGGTTGATGCTTAGAGCTAACAGGCGCCATCCCCACACATGTATTAATTAGTGAACTAAAATCGATGTGCATCATGAGCGGGCCCCGTTAAACACGGCTGCCAACAAAGGGCACCGCAAAAATCTTTTCAATTTTTTCGCTGAACCTCCGCGGCGCACGCTCACTGTTTTGTACTTCAAACAATCTGAACAAACAAACAAATAAAAACTTGCCCACAATCATACTTCGCTATCATCCTCGTGAAAGAAATGCTGATTTGTCAGTAAAGAAATGCTGATTTGTCATCAACTAGTGGAAAACAAAATTGGTTGAAGGCGTTATTCTCGAGGCTCACGCAGTTAACAAAGCGCTAAATGGAACAACGTCAGAGCAGTACTCACTATTTCACTTTGAGTGCTCCACAATATAAATCCGCAGGTCCAGTCTTCAGGATGGTGCACCTTCGCAATAATCAGCACTGACAGAACACACAGGTCGAGCACAGAGCGAAGGCACGTTTCAAACTAAACACCGACTAATAAACTCTAACGATCGAGAAGCCACGTGCACCACACGCAACCACAGGGGAGAGTTTTTCGCCAGCGCACGCAGAGACGTGTAAAACGATGCCGTTCCCTGTCCCAAGCTCTGCGCCCGCGCGCACAGGATCCCGGGCAGCCAATGTTGTCTAGGCGACGAGACTTCATGGCGTCGGTGCGTTTAAAGACCAGCCAGATGCTGTTTAACGCAAGCTCCGGTCCTCTGCTGATAGCGCGGGCGCTGCTTTTTTTCTTCTTTTTTCGGCAGTAATCTGTTGCCTTATACTCGTTCTTAACAGTGCATCTGAATCGCAGTGAACATTGTGATGGTGCAGTGCGGTCAGCACGAGCTACTAGTCAGAACGCGCATTTGTAATATTCAGGAGCGATATTTAACGCACCTTCATCGACCTAATGTAGTGAATACTGGTAAAAAAGCTAAGCTGATGCTTTTTGCCTAGCTCTATGGGTCTTTAGGGACTGCACATTCAAGGTCACGCAGGCGATATTTTATCAGCACTTTCATTTCGGTAAACACATTGCAACATTGCATGCAACGGCCGTCACACTATTCGATGTGAACACATTGCCATGTGCGTACTGCTAGGAAGACGAATGCGACAGCGCATGCGTGCATCTGCACGCTTTTATGCAGAAATCAATAACGAGAAAGAAGAGGAACGCTCTGGCACGCAGTAAATAAAAATACTGACGTGCGGCTACTTTCTCAACCGGTTAAATACTACTTGTGTCTTCACGTTGTGACATTTGTACTTAGCTTGCAGTGCTTAGAACAAGACCACGGCTGAACATTTTTCATCACTGTTGTTTTCTCTCTACCTACAAAGTCAAGGCTTTGACCGAAGCACGTCTGCTGGGGAAGTTACAAATATTATGAGAAGGGGATCCACAAAAAACAGACAGTGAAAGAGAACTGGAGAATGCGTTACGGCTCCCCAGAGGAGAGCTTTGTTCGCAATTTAGTCAACAAGGCTCACGTCATTGTGAGCAAGGCTGCATCAAGGTCACCGAAATGTCCTTATTCTGCATTTCTCTTTATAGTCGGTGTCCTCTTCCTAATTTCCATGACGCACATTTAAAGACACAAGAAGTGTAACATTCGCTACCGTAAATAAATAAAACGTGCCTGCTAAAAATACATGACGTCAATGTTCGTTTTTAAGGGACCTGATTTCCTGCTGACGTTGTGATGGCTAAACAACTCTGCTGTTAATGTTGTTCTTTTTTTTGCAGGGGGCGGACGTTTTACCTCCAGCTTTAAAAGCTTCGATGTTATTGGGGACGGGGGGGGGGGGAGTGTTCCATGCATGGCTACACCAATGTGCGCAACATTACCTTGTTCAGGCAAATCAGTGCACTTTGTGAGTGTCGACTAATCACGCAAATAACACAGATGAAAGAAGCAGATGCAGGATAATTGGCCCTTACTTTATTGAACAAGCGGCGCTCCTATGGTATCTTCGGTATTATAGTAGTTTATGTGCTTTATTCAAAAAAACTGTGTTTTGGACACATAACTTTTTCCTTCGATTGATTACTAGACCCGCAAGCAGCTAGTAGTAGCAGCCTTGCTGGTATCAAGATGGTTAATCTATACTAACAATATAAGCAAAACTGCCCGAAAATGTCGTGTATTTGTAGCCTTGCAGGCACGCGTGCTCAAATTTCGGTACACGTTAAAGAACCTCAGGTGGTCGAAATTTCCGCCCTCCACTATGGCATCTCTCATAATCATATAGTGGTTTCGGGACGTTAAACACCCCATGTCCATGAATCATTTGTAGCCTTGTTCATAACACCCCATATATAAGGGTGTAAATTGTCTGTTTTGAGGGTGTTTTATTCAAGAAAACCTCAAAATTTAAAAATGGAGTGCAAATGGGTGCTCATATGGGTGCTTTTAAAGCGTACACCTGTTTTACACTTTTTAGGGGGTAACACTTTTTACAGTGTACCAAACTATTTGATCTTCCCAATGGTTTTGATTGTGGGGCAAGGATGCACGTTGTCATGTAGGAAGCCGATTCCGGATGAGAATATGTGACGTCATCAATGTTTATCATACCTATAACTATGGTGAGTGTTTCACAGTAAATGTCAGCTGTAAGTGTGGCCCACATTTTATGAAAATTTCCAAAAATTCCCTTTAATTACATACAAAACGGTAGTGATCATTTTTTAACTGGAATAAGCTAATCGCTGGAACTTTTTTCGAGTTTTGTGAAAAGAAGTGGTGGCACCACTGTGTTGTTTTTGCTTTCGTGTACACTATGAAGCATCGACACCAGTGCCACAGTGTGCAAAAACAAATCATCTCTGTTTCATCGATATCAGTCCAAAAATGCTCATTCACTTGATGTCTTTTAGTGTTTGAGTTGGTCGGTAAGCATTTTTTGGAACCTCTGAGCGGAAAATTTTATCTTAAAGGCGAGGCTTCACAATCGCAACCTTCACAGCAACAGGTGACGCCGCTGCCATTTTTGTCGCTTCGATTCTCGACTTCCACGTGACCCGAGGCGGCGGAGATAGACACGAACGAAGAGAGCGGTTCGGGAGAAGAGGCAGATGGCCGGGACGACCGCTCGTGTACCGCGAAAAGAATTGCACTAGATCTTGCGATATCCAATCCCCCCCCCCGGCAATGTGAACGTTATGATCAACTACAAAAACACATCGGTACTATAGAAAACAACCTCGATGAGCGTTTTGCAAACCATGTGGCGCAGATGAATGACATGATGAACGGTGCGATACCTAAGCTGTCACAGCAAATGGCTCAAATGTTCACCGCGCACGTGGTGCGCATAAAAAATATGCAAGCTCGACTGTCGCTAGCTGGGGGCAAACCAATGAGAATGATTAACAAGCCGTACGCTAGACAGCACCCGAGTCCACAACAGCAAAACACGCAGACGGACGCAGAGACGCTAATTCAGCCGAACGCAAGTTGCCTTGACAGTGATGGGTTAAATTAAATGTAACTATCAGCATGGATAGACACGCACATAATCGCACTAACACTAGCCAAGAGCAGTATATTATCTAGCAGTGGAACTGCCGGGGTTATAGGAGGAAGCGGGGCAATCTCGAGCAATATATTCGTGGCCGCGCAATGAAACCCGATGTTATCAATTTACAGGAGACAAACTATCGGCAAAACTTGCTGGTTACAACGCCATAAACGCGGGAGCGACTGACAGCAGACAGAGAAAACAACGGGTGACATCCTGCTCCGCACATGGCGGGTCACCGGGGGTGACCGCGGGGCGCCGGCGGCGGGGCGTTCCGCTCACATCGTCGGTGCGTCCACGATCGCCACCATCGAGCTCACCGCCTCCGGCGCCGGTCATCGCCATGCTTGTTAGACGTAACGTCACAGTGGCGCAGCGTGAACTTGAGTGTGCAAATATACAACACGTTTTCGTAGAATTAATTCCTAGGTGTGGGCGAGGACTGTTTGCCTTTAACGTATACAGGAAACCCACGTTGTAGCACCGATTTAGGGAGCGGCTCTGGCTGGCTAGCACGTCCGCCAACCGGGAACCTGTGCTAGTCGCGGATGATTTTAATGCACCGCACGGGGCCGGGGATACATGCGTAAAACGCCTAAAAGCAAACACCTTTGTGAAGACTCACAAGACTTACGGCTTGAACTCGCCACGAACCCCGCCGATCCAACAAGCAGGGGCAATAGCGTAAGTGCAGGCAAACTACCAGACCTTGCGTTCGTATCGAATGTAACCGCAGCGTCTTGGCGAAACGTGCAAGAGGACTTGGGGAGTGACCACTCGCTTATATAGATTATAATTGAAACGAGCCCGAGTGATCGTGGAGCATGCTCAAAAGGAAACGGCCGTAAACTCAAATTAGTAAATTGGGACGTGTTTCGGAAAAAAACGAGAAGAAGGAGGGCGCGGTGACGAGCCGATCATGAATATAGACGAATAGACTGAACTCGTCCTCTCGAGCGGCGCACCGCTTCCTCTGCCTTCGTGGCCTCAACCCTCGAGCTCTCTTTTCCGCACGTTCCTTCTTCTTGGCCAGGGCACCGCCAGGTACCTTCGGGTGCACACTGCAGCTCATGAGCTCGTGGCCCACGTCCGAGTCTGGCGCATCACTCGGCACCGCTCGGCGATCCTAGATTCAGCCAGCAACTTCCCTGGCACCTGGATCCTCGGCCACCCTGGACCTCGCCCGGTTCCGTGCTCCTCTGTGCGCACTCCCGCGTCTCGCCCGGCAAAACGTCTCGCTCGTCCCTTGCCGATGTGCGACGCTCTGGTGACACCGGCGCTTGATGGCATGGGTGCGGCCACGGAGCAGTCAACCCGCATCGGAGACGCGATGCTCCATGCGGGGAATGGCCAGCCCGTCCAGCGAAGAGCGTGCGCCGAGACGCGATGCTCGACGCAACCGTGACCATTAGCCAGGCCACGTTCATCGCTGTGTCGAACGGCTGACCATGGAGACGCCTCGCCGAGATCCGCGATACCCTCGGCAAGGAAGAGAACAGCAGGCCAGGCCACGCCCCGAGATGCAGTACTCGTGCCGGCAATGCCGCCCCAGCTGGTGGTTGGACGGCAGCAGCGTGGACGGCCGCGTTCCCTGGCCGGAACTTGGCTCGCCTGCGTCCGACGCTTCGGCCCGCTGTCTCCCGTCTGCCGCTGCTTCGGCTCGTCCCCAGCCACAAAGCCCACTGCCACGTAATGGTCGCACGTGGCCCAATCGTGGCACGCCACCTCTGTGGGCCACCACAGGTCATAAGCTGATTCGCTGACACTCACGCGCACATTACACGCGCCTTGCCCCGCACTTCCGTCGTTGTCGTTTTCTTCACTCATCACAATAACCCTCGCACATGAAAGTTGTTTCAGTCAAACAACTTTTCTCACAATACACAGTGATGAGGAAGAACAGTCCCGTGGACTCACGACTCTCGAGCAGTGGTGGCGGAGATGCCTGGACCAGCGCGGCCTCGGGCCTCGTTTCCGAGCTCTCTGGTCCCTCACTTATTTTTCCTCAGCGCTCCCCCATGCCAGCAAAGCCTCTCCACTCAGCCCCATCTCCTTTCCTAGCTCAACTAGCGTTCTCCTGTCGTCCATTCTCGTCGGCCACACACAAACAACGTGAGGCTCTCAGATGTAACGCGAGAACTTAATCCTGGCAGGCTCGCCATTTATTGTGATGGTTAAGGAACGTTCGTCACTATGTTTGTTGATAGCGGACGAAAAAGGATTAACATGAACTTTTTATTTCATGGCATGGGTGGAACGGCTGACGACGCACGGATACGCTACCGTGTGCAGCGCCGTTGAGTCGGACGTCGCGGCCAACCCAGCAGTCAGGGTCGCAACTCCGGAGGTCCACGATCAGGCCACAGCTCACGAATACCACACCCGGTAGGCCTCGTCCACGAACCTGCTCCCGGCCACTGCACCCAGGCAGGAGCCGTTCGGCAGGTCTCGGCCTTGGTCCTTGAACAGACACACTGGAGCTCGACCTGGCCGACACGTACGGGTCTCACGTCCGGCTCAGGAACGCTGCCAGGAACTCGTCCTCTCGAGCGGCGGACCGCTTCCTCTGCCTTCGTGGCCTCAACCCTCGAGCTCTCTTTTCCGCACGTTCCTTCTTCTTGGCCAGGGCACCGCCAGGTACCCTCGGGTGCACACTGCAACTCATGAGCTCGTGGCCCACGTCTGAGTCTGGCACATCACTCGGCACCGCTCGGCGATCCTAGATTCAGCCAGCAACTTCCCTGGCACCTGGATCCTCGGCCACCCTGGACCTCGCCCGGTTCCGTGCTCCTCAGTGCGCACTCCCGCGTCTCGCCCGGCAGAACGTCTCGCTCGTCCCTTGCCGATGTGCGACGCTCTGGTGACACCGGCGCTTGATGGCATGGGTGCGGCCACGGAGCAGTCAACCCGCATCGGAGACACGATGCTCCATGCGGGGAATGGCCAGCCCGTCCAGCGAAGAGCGTGCGCCGAGACGCGATGCTCGACGCAACCGTGACCATTAGCCAGGCCACGTTCATCACTGTGTCGAACAGCTGACCGTGGAGACGCCTCGCCGAGATCCGCGATGCCCTCGGCAAGGAAGAAAACAGCAGGCCAGGCCGCGCCCCGAGATGCAGTACTCGTGCCGGCAATGCCGCCCCAGCTGGTGGTTGGACGGCAGCAGCGTGCACGGCCGCGTTCCCTGGCCGGAACCTGGCTCGCCTGCGTCCGACGCTTCGGCCCGCTGTCTGCCGTCTGCCGCTGCTTCGGCTCGTCCCCAGCCACAAAGCCCACTGCCACGTAATGGTCGCACGTGGCCCAATCGTGGCACGCCACCTCTGTGGGCCACCACAGGTCATCAGCTGATTCGCTTACACTCACGCGCACATTACACGCGCCTTGCCCCGCACTTCCGTCGTTGTCGTTTTCTTCACTGATCACACATCATTTAAGCACTCTGCCAACAAATGTCATTATAACAACGGACGCATCTCAATCACATGAAAAATCAGGCGTGGTAATATATTGCCCCGTACTTGATTGGCCATTTTCACTTCGCTTACCGGACTTTCTTCCTGTCTTTCTGGCTGAATTCATGGCAATTATGTTAGCTTTGCGAAAGGTAAATATTTCCATTCCAGTCGTAGCAGTCATAACTGATTCATTATCAGTGTGCTCTTCTCTGTCCGCATCTGGTCACTCACCTATAGTGAAATTTTTTAAATCGTTGACCCCTGTCATCTCCGAAGTATTCATTTAATCTGGACACCAGGGCACAAAGGTTTCTAGTTAAACGAAATAGCTGATTCTCTTGCGAAGGCATCCCTTTCGACACCAATTATTGCTATTTTCCCTCATACAGTATACATTACGGTGGCGCGATTTCGCACACTTGAAATCAGGCAACATTTATCTGACCATGCACTGACGGCTTCTCCAGAGTACAAACACTTGTTATTTCCCTGGCGCAGTGAACTGACTAATTCAAGGATGATGGAAGTTGTCATCACGAAATTTTGTTGCCGCGTTACCTCCCTCAATTTTTACTTGCATAGATCAGGCATATTGAATTCCCCTATGTGCATTTACTGTAATCAAGAGGAAACGATCAGTCGTTTTTATTACATTGTCGCCGTTTCGATTTATTCAGACAAAACATACTAGCACCACCTCTTCAAAGACTGGGCTTGCAACTATCACAACCTGATCTTCTTTCATTTGGAGCCTTTACACTGGGTTTCAGCCACACGGTTGTTATATTCGCCGTTCAAGAATACATCACTGCGACTAAACGATTTTCTTGCTAAATTGCTGTCTCACTATTTTTCTTCTTTTTTTCTGCAAACTTGATATTGGTATTTCAAATCAAAATTAAGTTACAAAAAAAATTTGTAGGAATGACGCAATGCTGAAAGTTTAGGGCAAATTCACCTTATAATCGGCCAATCCCCTTCTTTGGGTACGAGCCATTTGTACAGAAAAACAACAACAACAACAACATCATCACACCATCCAAAACTTAGATGTTGAGTCATTCTCCCGATTGGTAACTTACGTCAACGAGTGCTGGAGAGACGGCTCCCTTCCCGAAGCGTGGAAAAGAGCTCGAGTTGTCATGATACCTAAACCAGGCAAGGAAATTGCGCTCGATAATCTGAGGCCAATTTCGTTCACGTCCTGTGTAGGAAAAGTCATGGAGCACGCAGTTCTCATTATAGTAGCCGACTTTATCCAAGACCGTGACGCATTCCCGCACCCCATGCTGGCATTCCACCGCAATCTCTCCGCACAGGATGCACTACTTCAGCTAAAGCATCACATTGTCGACAACACTACCAGCTCCATTAAGGCAATTATTGGCCTGAATATTCAAAAACATTTGATACCGTCAAACACCAATCAATACTAAAACAAGTTGAGGCATTAGGTATAGGTCGAAAAATGTACATTTACATACATAACTTTCTCGCAAACAGGCAGGCAAGTTTCGTCATCGCCGACCAAGAGTCACAAGATTTTGAGATGGGCTCGGCGGGCATGCCGCAAGGCTTCGTAATATACCCGTTACTTTTGAATTTACTGCTATTGGGGCTACCAGAGAAATACCATACTACACAAAACAGAATTCGCATTCTGGGTTTACACTTACAGGCAAATGGACATAATGGTAAAACTGTGCGTCGACTCCGTCGTTCAGTATACGACGTGATCAGACTATTGCATCACATCACGAATAGACGTAACGGTCTGCGCAACCACTGCGCGATCTGTGTCGCGCAGGCCTATGCGATAAGCCGAATGACATACGTTGCCCCTTACCTCAAGTGGTTGCGCTCAGAAAAAAAAAACAAAATCAACTGCGTATTACGAAAGGCTTTTAAGATAGCTATCGACCTGCCGATCAACGCGAGCTCCGAAAGATTTCAGGAGCAAGGATTTCGCAACTCACTCGACGGGTTAATTGAGGCCCACGACGTTACGCGATACGAACGCTTAACAAAATCAAAGTTGGGTCGACACATCCTTGAGTCACTGGGCATAAAATATCACGCTCAGCAGGGAAAAAAGGTCGAGGTCCCGGCTTCTTTGCACCACCGCTTGATCAATCTGCCGATTCTTAAGAATATGCACCCGACGCACCACTTCGTACGGCGTAACGAGCGTGCTAGACAGCTTCAAAAGCAGTTCGGTAACAGTGTGGACGTGGCATACGTAGACGCCCCGAGAAGTGTAGAAGGGAGAAGAGCCGACGCAGCTGTGGTCGTTGACCATCAGGGCAAATGCCTCGCGAGCGCCACGGTGACGACGGGACACACGCAGGTGGCCGAAGAAGCCCCGATAGCCTTAGCACACACCGCAGCGCTCCATGCAGAGATTCTGATAAGCGACTCGCAGGCGGCAGTCTGCAGTTTTGCATGCTGCCGTATCTTGCGTCAAGTGGCGCGCATCCTTCAAATGTGTGAAGGTGGCGACTCGACGTTGCGCTCACAACCCCAAATTTCAACGGTCTTCCTTCTAGGGACCCCGGCACACACCAGCATTCCGCTCGCGGTGAACGAGGCGGCTCACGCGGCGGCTTGAGGTCTCACTCGCCTAGACCTCGAGTGAGACCTACGTGGCCGCCGCCTCTGACTCCGAGAGCGGAGCGGTGCATCTACAGGATCAAGACACTCTGACAGGCACGCAGCAAGTAAATTCAGAATGGTCATAGGATGATCGTCTTACAACGTTCCGTGAGATCACCCAACACTATAGGCTCGATGGCGTAGGTTCCCGCCACCGCACGAGGAATCAAACAGGCACGATGTCGTAAGCTTACGCGTAATCCAAACCCATTCCTACCCTAGCCCGGTCGTTCTACGCCACCTCTACCCGAACCTATACCCCACCGATATGTGTAAAGCATGCGGGCCCAGAGCAACGCTGAGCCACATGCTCTGGGAATGTGACGGCGACAAAAGTTGTGAAAACGCCACCAATCGCGATGCACCTACAGCGACCGTCAATATCAAATCGCAGGGAGCCTCGAGCTCACTCGTTTCTCCCGCGGCCCCGGCTGCAAGAGCCGCGGGGGACCTTCTTCATCGGCGTTGCCGCAAAGCCCAGAGCTTAACGCCAACTCTGGGCCGTCCGGCAGGCCGAGGATGCCGCCCGAGTCGAGGGACTACAAGCCATGACCTAATGCCACCGAGACTAAATTGCTGGCCTATTGTGTTCAATAAGGTATTTTCTCTCTCTCTCTCTCTCTCTCTCTCTACGAATGAGTGCTTTTGAAAACAACAGCAGGCATCTTCTATATAGTGTGTCAGCTGATCCATAACTAGTAGTCGAGCAAGGGCAAGAGTAGCTCATTCTCTTAACTTGTCATACGTGACAACTCTGGCAAGAATGTTGGCTTGCTGAAATGTTTGACTCAGGCTTTCTTTATTCGCCAACTGTTACTCATTTGAAGCGCCTGTCCCTGCAACCGTTTTACCTCATATGAAATGTAAACTAATCTTTTTTTCAACATGATCCTGTAAATGGTGTTTTCCGAGAATGCACGTACTTACAACAACTGGAAGTTGATTAGTTAGTCGTAAAAGTGAGTCGTAAAAAGTTAGTCGTAAAAAGTTAGTCGTAAAAAGGTCTGACGCGCAGGTAAGAACAAAGATTTGTAACACAATATCGAGGACAATGTTATATGCAGGGATAACTAGCACAACAGCGCGGGGTATTTTTTTTTATTTGAACGTGATGTGCTTCTCGCCGATGCGTTGTCAAATATCACATTGCGGCTCAGGCTAATTGTAATGACACTGCACTTTTTGGGGGCATGTGTGGTGAGAGAGACAACCGGCAGCACGGTACGAAGTACTGTTCAAGATCTGTCCACTGTAAATATTGTTGTCTGACTGAACGAGACAAGAGACAAAGTTGCACAAATTTAGCGGGTAATTTTGTTATAAAGATGGCTATTACTGTTTTTTCTGCATGTATTGTTCAACTCTGTGAGAGACAGGTTTCCTTGCTTACATGTATACTGCTGCATGCACGATTGTCAATAAACATTGTAAGCTTACTTGCTCAGCGTGTTTTTTGCCAGTTGAGGTCTCTCAGTCACCTGGCGGCATTGTGGAGATATTTGTAGTAACGTTAGGCTGCCGTGCACGCGTATACCACCACGCAACACCAGCGAATAAATACCAAGAAATTGGCCCCAAATCTGCATGTTACACTGGAAATGTTGTCGAAAGACAACAGTCTTGCGTCTGGAAAGAGTGAAGAAAACGTTTGTTTGATGTTCTGCGCAAGAAAATTGGTGAATGTTATTCTGAAGGTGCCACGTTAGATTGCCTCGATCGTGTAGCGGAGATGAACGAGCTCATCGAAGCACGTTAGACACGAGTGCCATCTGGCAGTTATCTTTGAAAACGAAGACGTGCGCGCCCGCGGAGAAAGATGCGCGCCTGTCTCGGATGTGATAAGGTGTAGAACGCAAAGCAACGGGCAGGTGCCACCACCATGTCATGGTAGCAAAGCGTTCAAACACTTACCTTTTTGAGCATCGCGTTGCACTGTCAGCGCAGCGTGATAAACACTACAGTCTTTATTTACTTGTGTGTGCCTCTTCTAGTGTAAAGGCACACATACAAAACATCCACGTGCTGTTATGGCACCTGAAATATGCTCAATAATTGCTTTTTAATTGACAATCACACAACTATGAATGCTGAAGCTTGAGCAATATTGGTGGGTGCTGCGGATGGAGTCAGTCGTTTGGTGCCGTTTGAGGTATCGTTAAGGGCGGACAGACAGACAGACAGACAGACAGACAGACCAAAATTTTTCCGTCGAAGGTCCCCAAGAAAGAGTATCGTCTTTAAAACATGCGGGCGCCCACCACGACCACCCGCCCTCACCACCAGAGCAACCACCATATTGCCCCAACACAATGATGACGTTAGTACTAGCAACGCAATCTCTGAGTCGGATCAGTTAGTTGAGAACGCCACCGCAACCCCCATTTTCTTTGCGCTGTCAACGGTAAAATTTCTCTTCTCTGCTGGGTAGTATATAGGTGTTCTCTGGACGTCTACGAAGGGGTCTCTGGATGAGTTGTAACGAGCCGCATCCACGTACGCAACGGCCAGGTAGTAAGCGTACTTAGCGAGAAGCGTGGTTGCCCGGTCTTGACGGCAAGCGTCGTGGTGGCGCGCGAGCATATTCCTAGGCAGCGGCTTGATGCGAAAGGCCGTTCATCTTGGCCCTCGTTGTCGAGCACCATTTGACACGGATGCTGCATCAAGGCTCGCAGATAAGGCAGTGTGGGTAGTGCTTCCAGTTGCTCGTGCTTGAACGTTAGCATCGATCTGGCTCGTTAGTTGTGGGACACTACTTCACATGAACGTCCGGCAGGCACTCATTGATGATCAAGACTGTACAGTGTGGCCACTTACCTCTACTAGAACGGCGCTCTGCTGTAGTCGAGACACGCTTTCACAGGGTCTAACAGATGACACACCGACACACACACGTGTGCGCACGCGTTCGAATGGTTCATACAGGTGTATGATCTAAATCAAGAGTCGTATGGCTTCCAAGATGCACGCCACGCACTCGCCATCTAGGAAGCCATAAAGAGTCTCACAATGCCTCACATATGATAGCACATTATCTAGCGTTTGCTGTTTGCTTGATAACAGCCTCTGGAAAGGCATGATACGTTTTCCGCTAGATGGACATAGTTATTCATTTTTGGAGCTGTTTGAAAGCTCTTGCGTGTTTTTAGCGGAGATGGCTGCACTATCCCGGCCTTTTTCGAGGTAGTTTAATGGCCTCCCAAATGCGCCTACAAATGACACCTGTCGCAAGAAATACGTTAACGGGACTCCTTCCACTACATGGCATTTATGTAGTGCTTTTTCCCAAAGCAGCTGTAAGTGTCTACATAGTATGCATATTATAGTGTTTGAGCAACACTTGCCCACATACTATGAGAATGCCAGAACTGACAAAATCACGAAGATGCAGTCTCAATCCACGAGGCGCGATGAGAATAGTTCCTGTCAGCTCATTATTAACACCAACTGGTGGCCGTTCAGCAAGTCGAGGAAGCTGCTCGAGCCGAAGGGCTCGTGGCCTAAGCCTATACTCTGTTCCACCACTTTGTTTCAGCACTACCAAAGCTACGGGGTGTAAGAAAGTCACAAGCATGTGCAGTGCAACGTAGTCCCACATACAGGTGCCTTAAATTTGACAGGATTAGCTAGAATTTGTGTTTCTTTCATGTGTTTTTACGCAGCATCGATACAGTATGGTAGCCCGCCACGGCGGTCTAGTGGCTAAGGTACACGGCTGTTGACCCGCAGGTCGCGGGATCAAATCACGGCTGTGGCGGCTGCATTTCTGATGGAGGCGGAAATGTTGTAGGCCCGTGTACTCAGATTTGGGTGCACGTTGAAGAACTCCAGGTGGTCACAATTTCCGGAGCCCTCCACTACGGCGTCTCTCATATACATATGGTGGTTTTGGGACGTTAAACCCCGCAAATCAATCCATCGATACAGTACGCTATCAATCTGTTTATTCTTTGCCGCATTCAATACTTTTACGGAGTTATTTGTTTGTGTTCTTTATTGCCGATAATGTGTTTACCAATCAACATGGCAGCACCCTAGTAGAAGTGACAAGCTGCTTTGATCCCAACTGGCTCTTGCTACACGCCCACTGCACTGACAGCAGTAAAGAAATGGTTACATGAGCCATCAATTTGCTTCATCTCACTCTGGGGCTAAAGCATTACGTACGCTTTGTCGATATTTGTGAGATATGGTTTTTGCTTACTCACACTTGCTAAGCATGACGCGCCTAGTTGATGTTCAGACAGCGTCGTCACACCAAAAACGATGAATCTCCAAATATCGGACATGAAACCTTGTTCAGGATTCCGTACGCATCGGATACTCCTTCGGTGGAAACGAGAAAAGCAGCATTGCAGCGGGAGACGCGAAGGAACACATTGACGGAGAAATAGACATATCAGAGCCACGAACAGCCACGAACCCGAATTCGGCAGATCCCACGTACCTGAGAATCGACGTTATGCGATGCATGTGGAGGGAAGGTCACCACTTAGCAATACTTTTATTGAGATACACGTCATGGAAAGACGCTATATATATATATTGACAAATGTTGCACGCACAGATATGTCTTGAAGACCAGCAGATTTTAAATGCGAAGCATTTCTTAGCGAACTTCGGCTACCTTGAGCGTATCTATCTATCTAGCCACGTACGACTTTTAGCTCTCCCGGCCGTTTCCATAATGGTGTCGATACCAACCTTGGTGTGGCATAACATGACTGTATGAACAACATAATTGACTAGTCATAGCATGAAATTCATGATATGCATGTCATGAATGTCATGATTTACATTTCATGGTCCGGCAGCTCTTGCGCTGGTTTCGTTCACATGGCATGTTTCAAAACTGGTATGGTATAAGATGATTGCATAGTGAACACAAGCGACAGACCCTAACGTGAAAATCATGACATGCGTGTTATGTAACAAGACAACTACTTTCAACGCTCATGATGCGCTTGCGGCCGTTTCGCTAGCGTAACATATACCAAATTTCGTATAAGGATACGTTAATGGATGACGAAGGTATGTGGCTGGTTCAAACGTAATAATCATTAAATGCGCGTCATGTAACAACATGACTACATGCCATGCTCATGATGTGCTGGCGGCCGTTTCGTTACCTTCAGTTATACCAAACTCGGTATTACGCGACGCCAATGGGTGGCAAAGGTATGTGACTGGTGCAAACATGATAATCATCAGATGCGTGTCATGTGAGAACATGACTACATGCCACAGTAAAGGCGCCAATACATTTCGACGTGACGCGGTGTGCGTGCTCGCCAGGGTTCATTTCATCGAGCAACGCCGACGGTGCCCCGCCAGGCGCCGGTCCTACCAGATACTCGCAGGCGCGCACCACGCTGCGTTGCTTTGACGCATGCGCATTTCAACGCTTTTGGCATCCCTCCTTCACGAAAAGAGGGAGACGCAGTGTTGTCTGGGTAACGCACCGGTTCAAAGTGCAGCATGTCGCATATCGCGCCGGTTGCCATCGGGCCGCGCCGACGGACGCTGGTCACCCCTGGCATCACACTATAAGTCCTCGCGTTTTGCTAACGTAACGTCACTGTACCCAGAGTGCGCGCAAGGCAACGTGGCACTGATGTACACTGTAAAAACTTTTACACCCTAAAGGGTGTAAAACGGTGTACGCAGCAAACGCACCCATATAAAAACTTTTTTACACTCCATTCTGAATTCTAAACGCGCTACGTCGATCAACTATGTCTTACCAACATGCCCAACTTTATACTCTAGTAAATTTTGAAGTTTTCGTCAATAATACACCCTCAAAACACCCCATTTACACCCTTATATTTGGGGTGTTATGAACAAGGCTACTAATGATTGATTGATATGTGGGGTTTGGCGTCCTGAAACCACCATATGATTATGAGAAACGCTGTAGTGGAGCGCTCCGGAAATTTTGACCAACTGGGGTTCTTTAATGTGAACCCAAATCGGAGCAAACGCACCTACAAGGCTAAAAATACACGACATTTTCGGGCAGTTTTGGTTATAATGTTAGTATACATTAACCATATTAGTACCAGCAAGGCTCCTACTACTAGCTGCTTGTGGGTCTAGTAATGAATCGAAGCAGGAAGTAATGTGACCAAAACGCAGTTTTCATCAATAAAGCGCGCAAACTACTATAAAACGGAAGATACAGTAGGAGCGCCGCTTGTCCAATATAGTAAGGGCCGATTCTCCTGTACCTGTTTTTTTCATCTATGTCATTTGCGTGATTAGTCAACACTCACAAAGTGCACTGATTTGCCATAACAAGGTAATGTTGCACACATTGGTTGATTCATTTGTGGGGTTTAACGTCCCAAAGCCACCATAAGATTTTGAGAGACGCCGTAGTGGAGGGCACCGGAAATTTTGACCACCTGAGGTTTTTTAACATGCACCCAAATCTGAGCACACAGGCCTACAACATTTCCGCCTTCATCGGTAATGCAGCCGCCGCAGCCGAGATTTGATCCCGTGACCTGTGGGTCAGCAACCGAGCACCTTAGCCACTAGACCACCGCGGCGGGGCTGCGCACATTGGTGTAGCCATTCATGGAACACTCCTTTCCCCCATCCCCTATAAGATCGAAGCTTTTAAAGCTAGAGATAAAAGGTCCGCCACCTGCAAAAAAAAATAACAGCACGGTTAGTTGGCCACAACCACCTCGTCAACAGGCCATCAAGTCTCTTAAAAACGAACATTGACGTCATGTATTTTTAGCAGGCACGTTTTATTTATTTACTGTATTGAATGTTCCTCTTCATCTGTCCTTAAATGTGCGTCATGGAAATTAGGAAAAGGACACCGACCGTAAAGAAAAATGCAGAATAAGAACAATTCGGTGACCTTGACGCAGCCTTGCTCACAATGACGGGAACCTTGTTGACTAAAATGCCAACATGATTGCGAACATGCGTTTCCGCTCCTCAAGGGAGCCGAAACGCATTCTTAAGTTCTCTCTTTCTCTCTCTCTCTCTCTGTGTTTTCGTGGAACCCCTTCTTTTAATTTATGTACCTTCCCTAGCAGACGTGCTTCGGTCAAAGCCCTGACTTTGTAGGTAGTGAGAAAACGTCATTGATGTATTACTTTCAGCCGCGCTCTTGTTCTCAGGACTGCAAACTAAGTACAAATGTATTGTCGCAACGTGAAGACAGAAGTAGTATTGAATAGGTTGAGAAAGTAGCAGCAGGTCAGTATTTTTATTTACTGCGCGCCAGAGCGTTCCTCTTTTTTTTGTTATTACTTGCTGCATAAAAGTGTGCATATGCGCGTATGCGCTGTCGTCTTCCTCTTCCTGGCAGTACGCACGTAGCAATATGTTCTCATCGAATAGTGCTACGGCCGATGCATCAATGTCGCAATGTCTTTACCAAAATTAAAGTGCAGATAAAGTATCGCCTGCGTGACCCTCAATGTACAATCCTTAAAGATCCCGTAGATCTAAGCGAAAAGCATCAGCTTAGCTCTTTCATCAATATTCACTACACTAGGTCCGTGAAGGTGCGCTAAATATAGCTCCTGAATATTACAAATGCGCGTTCTGACTGGTAGCTCGTGCTGGCCGCACCGCACCGTCACAATGTTCACTGCGATTCAGATGCACTGGTAAAGAACGAGTATAACGCAACAGATCCCTGCCGCAAAAAAAAAAGCAGCGTCCGCACTATCAGTAGAGGCCCGGAGCTAGCGTTAACCGCATCTAGCCGGTCTGAGCGCGCATCCGCGCCATAAAGTCTCGTCACATAGACAACCTTGGCTGCTCGGGAGTGCTGCGCGCGCGGGCGCAGAGCGCGGGAAAGGGGTCGGCATCGTCTTACATGTCACTGCGTGCGCTGGCGAAAAACCTTCCCGTGTGTGTGCGTGTGGTGCGCGTAGCTTCTCGATCAGTGGAGTTTATCAGTCGGTGTTTAGTTTGAAATGTGCCTGCGCGCTGTGCTCGACCTTTGTGTTCTGTCAGTGCTGATTATTGCGAAGGTGCACCATCCTGAAGACTGGACCTGCGGATTCATATTGTGGAGCACTCAAAGTGAAACAGTGAGTTCCGCTCTCACGCTGTTCCGTTTAGCGCTTTGTTAACTGCGTGAGCCTCGAGAATAACGCCTTCAAACAATTTTGTTTTCCACTAGTTGATGACAAATCAGCATTTCTTTACTGACAAATCAGCATTTCTTTCACGGGGATGATGGCGAAGTATGATTGTGGGCAAGTTTTTTTTGTTTGTTTGTTTAGATTGTTTCAAGTACAAAGCAGAGTGAGCCTGCGCCGCTGAGGTTCAGCGAAGAAATTGAACAGATTTTTGCGGTGCCCTTTGTTGGCAGCCGTGTTTAACAGGGCCCGCTCGTGACGCACATCAATTTTAGTTTACTAATTATTACATGTGTGGGGACGCCGCCTGTTAGCTCTAAGCATCAACCGTATCTAAGACGCATATGGCTGGGCATGTTGGTAGTTCATTTACTCTTTTTTTTATTGCGCAAAAAGACCGAGAACGGAAAACAATGGCATGGTGTCCATGTCCTTCTTTTCAGTCCTTCTTCGTTTTGTACGGTAACACTATTATGATAACTGAGGTTGATGCATCGGGTGACAACACAGCATATTAGTTCGCGTTAGGTGTGCCTCACGGAATTTTTCTACTTGCTAATACATTCAATTTCGTTAAATTCGTCTTCACCGGTATTTTCGTTCACCCGCAACGTAGGTTGACACTGCCGACAGCCGTGCCTGTGTAGCGAATCGAGCACTGAACCTGTACTTTTGTTTGAACAGACCTTTCGTCTGTGTGCGTAGCCAAATCGCCTACTTGAACAGCGCGAACGTTTGTTCGAACATAAGTGCTAACGTTCGAGCAGATTTTATTCAGAATGTTTCCATCATGTGTAACTTTCAAATTGCCCCGCCGCGGTGGTCTAGTGGCTAAGGTACTCGGCTACTGACCCGCAGGTCGCGGGTTCGATTCCCGGCTGCGGCGGCTGCATTTACGATGGAGGCGGAAATGTTGTAGGCCCGTGTACTCAGATTTGGGTGCACGTTAAAGAACCCCAAGTGGTCAAAATTTCCGGAGCCCTCCACTACGGCGTCTCTCATAATCAAATGGTGCTTTTGTTACGTTAAACCCCACAAATCATTAACTTTCAAATTATTCTTGTTATTCAAAGTTTCATTGCCATCGTCTTGTTTTGGCGTTTAACTTCGCTGAGTACTTTGTTAAAGGCATTTGTTAAAGGTATTTTCGCAATGTGAAGCGTATTAGTTTTTTTTGCACAAAAAACACTCTAATGTTATACATACTGCACGGTGTCTAAGCTTGTCATGCAGCAAAAATTTAAGACTGGGCAGCATATGTATCTGGATACACAACAAGCACAGCCACTGAACAGCCTACGCTGCATCAGAAAGGAGGTATGCTTTCTCAGCCTGCCAGCATGATTGAAACAAACGGTCCTAATTTAGCCGCATGCAATCGTCATTGAGTGAAAGTAACAGAGTCACTTGATTCCGAATTTCCCAGCCAATTTTGCGGCTATGGCAAATGTGTTTGAAAAAAATTGTGCTGATTTAATGCACTGAAAATGTAGAATTGCTTGAATATTTCGGAGAAAAAATTTTTTGGTCACATGGTTGCCTTTAAACTTCTCAAAATATTGTTTGAGTGTTGCTTGTGAAAAAAATATTTTACAAGTACCACTCCTTTTTTTATACCAAGTGTGGTATGTTAAGTAAAGAGGCTTATGTAAGGTGTTTGAAACTGAGTAACAATATTACAATTTTTCGGCCACATACGTCTGCAAGAATTTAACCAAAATGTGTTATGTTTGCATTTTCTCAATGCGGTACTGCACTTTCTATGAATATCTGAGCTGTGAGTACTTATTTCACAGAAAATATATTTGGATGAAAATTATTTTTACACATCTTAAAAAGATCACTCCTTTCACAGAATTGTCATTTTTGTCCATGTTGTGACGCAATTTGCACCAAGTGGTGGTCCGATTAAAAAAATCACTTTTTACCTGAATTGAAAGCAGATAAACAGTTCTTTGCATGTGACAAGTTTCATCATTACAATTTTTATTTCATGGAATAAAATATACTTTTTTATTTTCTCATCAATGGCATCGAGGCGTCGGCTGCCGTATGCCCAATTGGCAAATGGGGAACTTAGAACTTCAAAAATTACTTAGGGGCAAAGCTATTGAGGCCATGAGTCGTTCCCTCCTCTGTAGTCCTACTAGTATTATGTAGCCGCTTGATGAGTTGCACAATAGATAGCGTTAGTGATTTTCACAGCATATACACGGACAAAATGATGATTCGTGGGGTAAATCGTTCGTCCGTTCGTTTTCGCTTTCGTCCGTTTGTCTGTGCATCCGTCCGTCCGGGCTTCCATGTGTCGGTCTGTCCGTGAGTCCGTCCGTCTTTCTTTCCGTCCATACTTGCGTCAGACTGTCTGTCCATCCGTTCGTGCGTCTGGACGGACGGACGCTACGCCCCACTCATCATCAATAACTCCGGAGAATATGCTGTATACTTTATCTCAAAACATCAACTTCTATGACAAAATTTGGCACATGAGAAGAACTGTTTATTCGCTTTTGATTTAGGTACAAACAAAGTTTATTTTAATTCAACCACCACATAGTGCAAGTTGCGTCTCATTATAGACAAAACAACAATTTTGTGAAATTAACAATTTTCCCCGTAAAGTTTGACAGCTTAAGAAGTCTAAAATATTTTTCCTCCAAATATACCTTATGTGGATTAGGTATTCACTTCTCAGATATTTATTCAAAGTGCAGTACTGATATCGAAAAATGAACATATAGAAAAATGCAGATATAACACATCTCGGCTAAATTTTTTTAGGCGTATTTGGTCGAAAAATGGTAATAATATTACTCAGCTTCATAAAATTTACGCAAGCCCTTCACTTTACTTGTAGACCAAATTTGACAGAGAATAAGAAGAGGTATATATGAAATTATTTTTTTCACAAACACCCAGACGAGATTCCGGGAAGTTCAGGAGGAGCCACGTGACAAAAGAAATTATGTCTGAAATATTCTAGCAGTTACCTTTTTAATGCAGTAAAATCAGCGCAATTTTTCCAATACAATTGAGATGGTTACCAAAATGGCTGGGACGTCTGACGTGGAATGACCCAATGGCCGATTCTTTCAATATATAATCATGTCTATGTGAGTCAGTTCAACAGTACTAGTATCATTCGCGTTTTATTACGCAACTATACGTTACCTAATTTTACAAGTTACCTTCACTGAATACCTTCTCAGTGCGCATACCGTCATGTATTCTCAGTGGCATTGTGCTTTTATGCAATACCGGTAAAATATGTATATGTTGTTGCGCGTCGTACTGCATTTCTTTGAATAAACTAATCGAATGAGTGCCATGGTAGATCTGCAGAAATACATGCAGCTGTGTTGATGCATACTTAAGCATGGAACTTGACATTCACTTAAATTGGTCGATGCATGCAGCTAATGGAACATTATCAACTTGGAGCAGCACCCTTTTATTTTCCTGCACGAGCAAGCTGAAAGGTAGAGTAAGGTTTATATCTACAGCACAAAAGGTGTAATGATTCTCCCACGGCGCGCTTTTTATGGAGTTTTTGCTCAGCACACCTTTTCTAGCATTTCTCACTGCAGTGGAATCCCATGCCACTGAAGATGCTTGCTATGCACTCTATTTATACTTACACATAAGAAAGCAGTTATTTATGCAGATTGCATACTGTATGTTGCACTCTGTGTGAAATTTTGGTCAATATTCCTTGTGTATGTATTTTAGGTTTCCGGGATAGAATTTCCTGTACAGAAAGAACAGCTTCGCCCCACTTTTCTGGAAGGCACCAGTCATCTCAGCAGCTGAAGATGATTGTGCAAGCAGCAGTTACAAGCTGTAGTTTTGCAGTTGGAAGTATACGAACACTGACATTACATTAATGCAAACCCAATTACACTACGTTCTAGATTGCTCTCATTTTAAGTCGAAATTTGTACTGCGAGCGATAATAGGTGGTAAATGTGACTCCAGAAACCCGGTTACTCTTTCTACGTGTTTTTTTCTATTTTATAGGTGTCAATCTACGCCATACCTTTCAGTCGTTTGTCCGACTAGCGCAAATATTTTCGAAAGTTGTGGAGATTTATTGTATTGAAAACAATGAATTTCTAGTATAAAGAAAAAACTTCGTCACGTGAGATATTTAAAAATTTTGCAGAATGCCATCAGAGTCCTGTTTGACAGACTTGCAGTTTTTCATAATAAAGGCAGATGTGAGCATATGGGTTTAATTGTTTTTTGCTTCGGCGTTATGTTCGGTTGACCCTTACGCTACCGGTTACTGCTTGCGCGACTGTGGTGTGATGCGTGTGTGATGCGTGTGTGTGTGTGTGTGTGTGTGTGTGTGTGTGTGTGTGTGTGTGTGTGTGTGTGTGTGTGTGTGTGTGTGTGTGTGTGTGTGTGTGTGTGTGTGTGTGTGTGTGTGTGTGTGTGTGTGTGTGTGTGTGTGTGTGTGTAAGTGCCTGCCGCGTCCTACTTTGTCGTTTTTAGCCAAGTTTACCTACACATGTGCACACTGGTCTTATGCAGCTCAATAAACTTTATTTTATCAGCTGCATGCATGCAGGTATAAGTGTCATGGGTGACGCCAGCATCTTCCTTCTTCCCTGTCAGTCGCAGAGAAGGTTTATATATGGTTCTCCTTGAGAACAATTGAGGATCGGGCCAGTTGGTGATGCATAATTGATTAAATGAAGTACTATGAAGGGCTCTCCTCAATACACAAGACTAAGCGACACCTCCTGTGTCTCTGCTTTTGTTGTCCTGTTAATTGCGCTTCATTTGATCAAGTATGTTTAGCCATATAGCTGCCATTGTTTCAAGGGGTTTTTAGTGTTACACCCCACTCGCATGGGTGTAGCTTCATCGAACACCACAGTTTAGGGGTGTTCATAAACCCCTAATAGAGTGGAGGGTAACGTTTCTTTACACCCTACGGTTTCAGGGTGTTTCTAAACACCTTATTTTTAGGGTGTTCCTAGACACCCTAAAGGGTGTTGCCCGTAAGACAAAAATTACACCCTTATTGGTTTTCAAATTTTGAGAGTGTATGGTGGGCCCTTCATGATGCGCTTGCGGCCCTTTTGCTAGCTCCACATGTGCAAAAGTTGGTATAACGTGGCATGAAAAGACGACGAAAGTAAATGGTACGTCCTAATTTGATAATCATGGCTTGCGTGCCATGTACAACTTGGCCAAATGCTGCGCTCATAGCACACTCGCATGCATTTCGCTAGCTCTAAATATACTAAATTTGGTATCACGTGATGTGAATAGATTACGAAGGTAAACGACACATCCAAACATAATATTCATGCCACAGAAGTTATGTACGGCATCATTTATTTCCACCTTGTAATGTTGTGCTGATTTGAAAGTGACATATCAACATCTTTCACTCGTGCTTCGCATATCATCGAATCCCACTGTACGGGAGATCCGCCTTTTTTTATTAAATGTTTTTCAAACAATGGCACCCGGAAATCCCCGGCTCGTTTTTCCCAGCACCATAGCGTTCGGCGCGTTCTTTGGCCAGCTTTTCAATTTACAAGCAGGAAAACTCGAAGAGTTTCATTCTCTTCCGCTTTAAGTAAAAAACAGACTAACTAAAAATTGGCAGATCCCACGTACAGCGGGAATGGATGATATGCGAAGTATAAATGAAAAATGT
Source organism: Rhipicephalus microplus (assembly GCF_043290135.1). NCBI lineage: Eukaryota > Metazoa > Arthropoda > Arachnida > Ixodida > Ixodidae > Rhipicephalus > Rhipicephalus microplus. The sequence goes on from NC_134701.1 coordinate 122,673,440, forward strand.
TGATGTGTCACTTTAAAATCAGCAAAAAGTTACGAGGTGGAGGTGAATGATGGCGTACAGGACTTCACTGTCCTGATTATCATGTTTGAATGTGTCATTTACCTTCGTCATCTATTCACATCACGTGATACAAAATTTCGTACATGAGGATATAGCGAAACTGCCACGAGCACGATATGAGCGTAGTATGTTGTCATGTTCTTACATGACACGCATGTCAGGATTATCAAGTTTGCACCAGTTATATATTTCGACATTCACCGACGTCACGTAACACCAAATTTGGTATATGTCGAGCTAGCGAAAGGGCCGCGAGTGCATCATGAAGGGCCCAATATACACCAATGTAGCGTTGACGCGTGTCAACGGCGGGCACAGCGACGCTACGTTAGCAAAACGCGAGCACTCTATTCACCTTTTCACAGAGGGGAAAAAACACCGCCATGATGGGCTGCGCGGTGGAGTACAAACGCTAAGGGCGCAGCCTTGTCAATGTATTTTTGAGAGGAAACGCCAATTTGCACAGCCCAAAGAGGACTATGGCGGCGCCCAGGGAGGCGTTTTCGAAAAGGTCTGTAGTATGACGCCAGTCACGACCGGCGTCCTTCGACGTGGCGCGATGGCGATTGGCGTGAAATGGGGCATGCTGCATTTCGCGCCGATGCGCTACCGAGACAACACTGCGTCTCTCTCTTTCCGTGACGGAGGGACAGCGGACGCGCTGAAACACGCATGCGTCAAAACAACGCAGCATGGCGCATGCCTGCGAGTATTGGCAAGACCGGCACCTGGCGTGGCAACGCCGGCGTGACGCCACGTAATGAACACCAGTAAGCACGCGCACCGTGTCTTGTAGAAATGTATTGGCGCTTTGACTATGGCATGTAGTCATGTACTCACATGACACACATCTCATGATTATCACGTTTGCACCAGTCATATACTTTCGTCATCCATAAGCGTCACGTAATATCAAATTTAGCACATGTGAAGCTAGCGAAATTGCCGCGAGCGCATCATCAGTGTTGCATGTAGCGATGTTGCATAACACGCATGTCGTGATTATTATGGTTACATGTGTCATTTACCTATGTAGTCCGTTCGCGTCGCGCGATACCGAGTTGGGTACATGTGAAGCTAGCAAAACGGCCAGGAGTGCATCATGAGCGTGGCAATTAGTCATGTTGTTACACGACATGCATCTCATGATTATCATGTTTGCAGCAGTCACATATACCTTCGCCATCAATTCATGTACTGTAATAACAAATGTGGTAAATATGACGCTAGCGAAACGGCCGCGAGCGTATCATGTGCGTGGCATGTAGCCACGTTACGTGACACGAACGTCATGGTTTTCATGTTAGGGTCTTTCGCTTGTGTTCGCCATGAAATCATGTCATGCCATACCAGTTTTGCAATGTCATGCGAACGAAACTACCGCAAAGCTGCAGCACCATGAAATGTAAACCATGACGTTCATGACATCCTTGTCATAATTTGCATGTTTTGACTGAATAGATAGATAGATAGATAGATAGATAGATAGATAGATAGATAGATAGATAGATAGATAGATAGATAGATAGATAGATAGATAGATAGATAGATAGATAGATAGATAGATAGATAGATAGATAGATAGATAGATAGATAGATAGATAGATAGATAGATAGATAGATAGATAGATAGATAGATAGATAGATAGATAGATAGATAGATAGATAGATAGATAGATAGATAGATAGATAGATAGATAGATAGATAGATAGATAGATAGATAGATAGATAGATAGATAGCGTATTCAAGTCGTCCCCGTTGGCCCACAAGTGACCAACGTCACCTGCCTGTTCCTGCCATCGTTCGTCTGAAACGAAGCTCTCGTTCAAGCTTTGACCCTATATGGCAAGATGCCCACTCTCACCGGTGGTTTGATGAGTGGGCGACGCGGCGTACTCACTCGAACGCGGTTTGTTCGAATGAAGTTGAACGCCACTAATCTTGTGCCAAACTACTTGCACATCTCTGGACACCGGGCAATGTTTGACTACCGTGGTCTCCAGCGTGTATATCGAAGATGCGGCTCACGGGAGCATCTACGAGCCCAGTGCACAACACGGTGTTATGGTTGCTGCGGTGTGCACGGACACCTTGGTGAAGGATGTGACCGCCCATGCTGACGCTGCGGAGACGGCCCCCCAACTGTGGTTTGCCCTGTCCGGCGCTCTTACTCAGACGCTGCTGCTGGTGCCTTTCCACCACTAACACCGGCAACGAAACCAGCTACCGACTGGGGGGTGGCGAAGGAGACCACCGACGCTGTGCTGGCCTCACCCCTACAAGTTTCTTCGAACGAAGCGCACAATGAAAGCGTGATTGTCGATGCGACGCTCGGCGCGTCGGCCTTCTGGCTGGTGCAGGAACCGTGCGCTTCGAAAGACGCACCGCACTGCTCTTCAAACGGCGTCGGTGTCTCTTCTCTGATGCCACTTCATGTTCAGTGCACAAGTGACCCCAGATCTCAGGCTGCTGTTGTTGGAGTTGACCCTACGACCCCTGTTACACCGGAAAACAGTGCCGAAAATAGCACAGCCTCTTCTGCTGCTGCCGCTCCCACCACTTCAAGTCCACGTCGTACACGTGAAAAATCGATCACACAAAAGGTGCCTACAGCGGCCTACCGAGACGTGGACAGTGCTGCCAGCATCGAGGACGTGGATCCAAGCTTGCCGGCGGCTCAGCCCCTACCTCCACAGGACACGTCTTCGGAAGACGGCTTCAGCCTGGGACAGAGGAGTGGCATAGGACTGTCTAGCCTTGCCGAATTCGACGTCGAAATGGGAGCTCCACGTGAAACCAAGCCAGGGCACACTTCCAGCTTTTGCTCCGATAAACACCGTGATGGCCGTGGTCAATCCCAATGGTCCAAAAAAATGGCAGCATATCTACGGAGCGAATGATGGAAACTGGGGCGAAGCATCCGTCCGTCCATTCGTTGTTGCTTCCGTTCGTCCATGCGTAAGTCTGTGTGGACGCCCGAGCGCCCATCCGCCCGTCCGTGCGTGCGTCCGCACGTCCATCTGTGCGTCCGTCCCTGCGTTCGTCCATGCATCCGATCCTGCGTCCGTCCTTGTGTCCTTCCATCCATGCAGCCATCCATACGTCTGTCCAAGCATCTGTCTGTGTGTCGGTTCGTCCAGCTATTCAACACTCCGAGTACCACCATCTCGCATCTTTTCATCATATATTCCTCATATAGAAGCACCGTCATCCAGTGACATTCCAAGGACTGAACGAGAGGAGGCACACGCACACTTTCTTACGGCATGCGCTTCGTGTCTACGTCTCACCTTTAACCACCTCGAGTTCATGGTATATAACATTTCACTGTATTCATGGCACTGCGGTCCAATGCTCGGTAAACCTTTCTAAAACCAAAAAGGCTACGCCCAGTGAGTATAACCTAGAAACTCTTTCTTGTCAGATAGTGCTCAATGTACATGCTAATGGCTGCGTGTTGGGAATGAGAGACAGGAGCATTCGGATTTTAGTTAACGCGCACGCTGCGAATGTTTTATTGTTCAACAACGCACAGGAGAAATCTCGCACCGGCACCACCCTCGAAGTCAAAATGTAAGACTGGTTACTCACTACTACTACGACTACGAGGGACGAACGGGTGCCGTTATAAGGAGCTTCGCCCCTAAAACCTCGACTCTCTTCCGGAGGGTCGAACAGTGCGTTGTGATTTGGTTGAGGAAGTGTCCCCTGGACACTTTGCAGGATACCGTCTAGAACTATGCATCCAGGTTAGTCGTTGCGTTTCATTATGGCTACGACACTGCTTATTTTTTAATTGAACGTTCAAGGTTTTCACAGTCCGGAAAAGCAGGGTGAAGAGATGGGTGTCGCCCGTGCTGCAAATTGTGATGTTTTGAGTCTGCAGGAAATAAATTTCTTCTTGCTCAACCTACCCACTAAACCAATTTTGACCCTAAAGGGTGTAAATGAGCATGTCGCCAGACGAGCACCCTTTGCTCTCTATTGGGTGTTCAAAAAAGGATACTGAGAAAGGGTGCAGAGCTCAGCACCCTTAAGAAAAGGGTGCAGAGCAAACATTTTAAAGGTTGTAATGAGTGCACCCTTTAAAAAAGGTGCTGTGATGTCATAACACCCTTTCAAATGGGTGCTGGAAGGGTGCTCCACATCGACGTACCAGTGGGCCAAATCTAGGATTGATGCTGGAGATGGCTAAAAATGCAGATTGCTGAATACTCTGTAGACCATGGTGAGTGACAGCATGCATACGGTTTGTTAGTACTTGAACTTATGTACTATGTCGTCCATTCTACCCTGAACACGTGCACCATGCACGCGGCCGGCCCTCCACAGAGTGCCTTTCGCAGGCGCTTATGAAACATGCACTGAAACACAGTGACAGCTATAGGTGGGGCTTTTACATATCGTCTTTTAAAACAGAGTGGCTCTGCACTGAAGCTACTGGTAAGTTGGCTGCAATGCTTTGCTTTCTCTATATGTAGGCAAATAGAGAATCCGGCACTGTTATCGAGAAGTGCTGCAATTGTGCCTTACCCTGTCCAGGTGCTGCTCCTCGGGTTTTTTGCTTTTTGCTGCTCTGGATAGAACAAGCCGCACTTACTGCACTTCTTAAGAACAGTGCCGAATTTTAGATAAGCTTCTACTAATGTAAGAGCAAAGTTAGCTTCACCGCAACGGAAGTGTGATTTGGCAAAGCCGCTATTCTCCAGCAGTCAGCAAAGTGGAGGCCCCACTTACAGCTGTCTGTACGTTTGTGTACTAGTTACCAAAGTACCCTCGAGAAGCGCTCAGCAGAGTGCCGCATGCACGGTGCAATGTTCATGGTGGAAATAGACAATATGTAAATATATACCTTAACGCAAGCTATATTGAATAAATATGTATGTTTCCATAATGATGAAAATAATCCCAGAGTGCGTATGTGGCCTGTGCTACCCATTTTTGGTCCAGAATGAATGTAATTTATTCAAGGCCCCATCCTGCACACATGCATGCCCAATTTATGGATGCTTGGTCACCATACAAACATGCATGCCTCCTAACTAAATATTCATACGTTTCAAATACCGGTGATTATTTCAAAAGCCATATACTCACTTTAAAAGACACACGAATATTATGCACTAAATGCAGAACCTTACCACATTGCGCTCTTTCAAATTATGTGTAGCAGAAGTGAGCTTTTATGTATGTGCGAATGCAAGATATTAGGCCCAAAGAAAATTTTACAAAAAAATTTACATGATGCAAATAGTCACTATTTTATTGTACATAGCATACAACGCAAAAAGATTGACAATATTAAACATGAGCTATGACCTCCTGCATCGATTGTAATGGTAAGATCTGTGTGAGTGAGGATCAATCTTCTGTTTTTCTAATATTTTTCTTATGAGTAGACATCTTTTTTGTGACGAGACTTCTTTTTTAACTTTTAACATTCTGACTTCCCTCCTTGTATAGCAGGTAGCAAATAAATTATTTAGAACAACAAAATTTAAGTTAGAGGCACCAGCATTCGAAAGGCGCTCATTGAGGGTGTTGCCAGTGCCCACACAATTGAAAAAGAAAATGGATAGGAAAGTAGGTGTGTGGTAAAACATGTGGGCTTATATAACATGCTTTAGTTGTCATTCTAAAAGCATTGACTACAAACTTGCTCAAGGCTTATTTACAGCTCTCCTATTATACATGTGTGTGTGTGTTTCTAAACTTGTGCGTTACAAAATCATAAATATTGACAAGGTAATGCAAGTGGCATTGGATTAATATAATGCGATCATTCAAAATCTTGCACAATCCATCTTCAGCTGCCCAGGCGACTTTGGTTCCTTTGACAGAAGTGTGGTCAGGGCGCTCCTTCTCTACAGCACATCCTCACCCGTAAGCCTAAAATAAGGACAGAAGTAATCACCAAGAGCTTCACAAGACAGACTATCCAAGATACAATATGCTTTGTCATGCTGGAGTGTTCTTAGTTTTGTGTGAGTAGAAGTCAGCATCAAAATACGCTTTGTTTTCAACGAGAAACATGCTTGTTGGGGGTCCCCCAGGCAAAAAGCTCTGTAAACAGCTTGACAGTACCTGGGGGCCAGCTTGACAGTACCTGGATTCCTAGAGAAGCGAAGCGGGTTAGTGGGAGACAGGAGGTTAGGTGCGCAGATGAGATTAAGAAGTTTGCAGGTATAAATTGGCAGCAGCGAGCACAGGACCGGGTTAACTGGCGGAACATGGGAGAGGCCTTTGTCCTGCAGTGGACGTAGTCAGGCTGATGATGATGATGATGATGATGATGATGATGATGATGATGATGATGATGATGAAAAAAGCTATTCAAGTAATTGCGCACGTTCGATTTGAACAAACCAAAGAAGGCACGGAAGTTAATTAGGGTTTTTAAAGAATTGTAAAGTGCCCATAAGCAATATTCTAGTCTAGCTCTACTATAGTGTGTCATGTATGTAGTACTAGTATTTGCCTGTTAGGTATGCTGTAGTCATGAATATATTGTTTTCTTAATACCTAACTTAGTACGTTGCAGTCCAGCTTTTAATCTTCAATAAATGATTAATTATGGTAGCATTTAGGTTACAAAGCTGATGCTAAAAATTCGGCAGATCCCACATACTTTGGGAATGGATGTTATGGGAAACACGCGGATGCAAGGTGAATCTATTCTAATTTTTTTTATTGAGCGATCTTATGAAGTGGAGCTCAATATATGTACAAATTCTCGCACACACATACACTAAACAGCCGCATACGTTTCATTTGTTATGAGGAGATGTTACACCCATGACAACATTAGAAGTTATTTGCAGTTTCGTAACGATGCCAACACAAACATGGATATTAGCCACACTAGAAGTGGTAGGCTGGTATGAAGCATTGCTGTTTGCGCTGGGACTCGCGAGGATGGTAGCCCTCAACACTGCTGCACAAATACCTCACAGGTTGGTGCCTGACTACAATTGACTTTGAATCTACCTCACGGCTGCATCATAGGAGTGCATATGTAATAGTTATAAAATTTGATAGCCAGTACTGCCACGACAGTTGATGTTACACAAACATTGGAGACTATTTGGAAAGTATAACCAAGGCCTGGCATGGCTCTGTGGTAGAACACTTAATTGCCAAGCAGAATACTAGGTTTCGATTCCTGCTGGGACACTTAACTTTATTCTTTGCGTTCATCTGGTCAATGCTGCCTATGTCAGCTTTTCAACATGATAACGCTGAAGAGCTCGTGCCGCAGAAAATCCGCCGCCGGCATCTGCCCCGTTGGCTGTGAGCGAAAAATTGTCTGTGCAGCTGTGACCGAAAAATCAAGTTACCCAGTTTACAGAAACTCTAAAAATTTCTACTTATGACCTAATGGAGGCGTGCTAATTGCTGCAAAACAAAACCCTCAAGTCGTACTACTGGACACTCAACACAGAGCTTAACACACGGAAGTCCATTGACATCGGCCAAAAATTAACTTCGGATGTACAGCGCTATTCCGCTTTCCCATTTCATGAACCACACAATGCCATGATAATTGTACCCTGGCATTTTTGGTGGGCTATATTGCACGAAAATTACAAAGATTCTGTTAAAAGAATGGCATAAAATTTTACCGACATTTCATAGAAATAGAGACGCAGGCTACTAGTCTTATTTATAATGCTAAGAGCATTTGAGGTATACGCATTGAAGATAGCTGGTGGCCTTTTTCACTATCTAGGTATCATTTTTTCACTATCTGGGTATCGAAATTTTGCCATGTCAGTCATAGTTTACCGACATTCCAAGCTCAAGAAAAGTGTGGCTCTGAAGGCATAAACACAGCGTTTTTCCAGATCTTCTAAGAAGGCAGTACTCAAAATTGCTAATGTTCCCAATTTTTTTGCTATAAACTTTGTGTCTTGCATCCAAACCAACCTCCATCCTACTTGTTTTTCTGCATTCGTGCTCTCACTAACTGCTTACCTTGTCTTGTCAAGCGCTTGTTGACATAAATAGGACTACTTAATCTAAAACGAAAGGCCACTGTAGACAGACGTAAGTTTTTTGTCTTATCCAGGACATTTCATTTGTGACATCAGGCATAATGCACTACTTTTTTTTAAACTAGGCTTGTTTGTTCCTACTCTTTCTGTAGTGTCAATATCATCACGAGTAATGGTTTTTCTATCATCGCACAAAAATTTTGGACAGCGTCAAAACAAAAGCCTCATCTGGGATGTCTTTGATGTCAGATAGTTCAACCTTGAATGCAGTGTAAATTCCTCAATTTTCTTCTGGAGTTGCTTATTTTCACCTGGAAATTTTTTGTGCCTCTTTCAAGGTGCGGCAGGCTCTTCATACAAAGCCATTATTTCAAAAGAGAGCGTGTTGACACTGTCACCATCTTCGTTCCACACTACTGGAAAGAAAAAAGTTCAGCATAAATTTTGTGCTTGAAATCCTCTGCTTACCATGACAAACAATTCACAGGAAACATTAGTACTCTTGCTTGGCATGAGTGCATGCAGTAATACTAACACAATCAAAACAAGAAATAGGTGTCTCACCTGTGCAAAAATGATTTTGGCAAACGCTGTGAAGACCACACACACTGCTGCCAAACTGAGGGGAATATGGAGAGCACTTCATATAAGTAGGCAGCGTCCAGTAGCTTGGTGAGGCACAGCGCATAAGCAGGGTGAACACAGCTGATGCTTGAAACAATGGTTCAGAGTTTGCTGGTGCTTGGGCTCCTTGACCTTGTCAGGAATTTTCCTTGAGCAGCCTCACTCACATGGAATGACATACCGTGCCGAAAAATTTCCGCACCAGTGCAAAAAAAGTATTTTGGTGAGGTTTGTCTAGACTGCATGCGCTGCTTGCCAAATTGTTGTGAATGGCTAGAAATGCATGGCCAATATATATTTAGTGGCACGCAACTGAGAAATACAAAAAGGGCATGCTGCCGTATAAATACAACAAAAAACATGCTGTTGCAGAGCTTTTCATGTTGATGTCAGATATGTGAATTTTCATTCATTTTTATAGCTCGCTCATGCACAAAGATGAAGTTAGAACTCTTAGACGAAGACACCCCCTTTTAGCGGTATCGACAGCTTGTTTGACAGCTTGTAATTAAGAGATAAGCATGCGTGAGTAATGTTGTTGCCTGCGATCAATAAATTCTGTTCTTGAAGCTGGCCAAATATATGCACAAGTGCATCCATAGAGGCACCTTTGCATTTTTGTAGTTATGATACCCATGTGATGTGTTTCTTAGGTAAGTGCCATGCAATATGCATTATATGAATATTTTATTACGTAAAATTGCGATACCACTGCATATACATGTCAGTATGTACATATGCATTCACTGCAGATAAAACATAAAGTTAAAGGAATACTGACACCTGAATTTTTTACCAAGGTAGTGGAGTTCAGCAGAAATTTCGACCACTTGGGGTTCTTTAACGTGCACCCAAATCTGACCACACAGGCCTACAGCATTTTCACCTCCATCGAAAAAGGAGCCACCAAAGCCGGGATTTCATCCTGTGAACTTCGGGTCACAAACCGAGTACCTTAACGACTAGATCACTGCGACAGGACTTCAATCTCCCTGTTCCCCCGTGTAGGGTGGCAGAGCAGCTTTGCTGGTCTGGCTAACCTCCCTGCCTTTCCTTCTCTACCATTTCTTCTCATGAGTTCAAGGAATGGAGCTTCCTTCAAGCGGTTAACATTCGGACGTTTATAATTTGCCTGAAATTGAGTTCACTAAATGAATATTGTGTGCTGCTTCAATGTGATCATTGATCTAAATTGTTCTGGTTGGCTAAAAAGGCACTACTCCTCACTTCTCATCAAACAGCTCAAGCTGTCTAATGACTCTAAGGGGAAAAGTGGAAACGCTAAGACAACACATCAATCTTGAACCATATGCCATCACAACAAAGCAGGCAAGCTTCTGCAATAATGACCGGCAACCAAGATCTCAGAAACGGCAAATAGCTGCATATCGTAATGGTTTCCCAACATGACATAAAGGCAGCAGAATCACATGGTGCCTAACCTGCTTTATTATGATAACGATGAGGCCACAACGTTATTGGCCTCTGTATGCTAATGACAATTTACCTGGCTAATCATGTGACAATAACATTCAATACGACGTCATGAATCTTGCATCCTACCATGTGGTCTAAGTACCAACAAGGTGGTTTTAGTGACGTCGGTGCAAGCCAATAAACAACAATCACTTGGTGAATATTATTTTTGATATTATTCCATTGGTCTGATGCGTACATCTTCAAAAAAGGCAGTTTAGATTTGTTCATTCTTAGATAAATACAATGTCTAATTTTGCATGTCAGCAGCAACATATGCACACCTTAGGCACGCATACCGTGATGTATAACCTTATTGTGTTTTGAGCAATAAATAAGGTATTCATACACTGCACATACCACAGGTCACTTGTAAATCTGCAGCGACATAAAGAGTTTATGATATCAGATAAAGCGTTACACTTCTTTTCGAAAGTGTCATTGGAAGTTGTGGTAGTACTTTGTTTTAGAATGTATGTAGACGTAAAGATATTCGGCAAAGTTAACCCCAAAGCGGGCTGCAGCGCCCACAATTCCTAAAAACCAGAACAATGCAATGATAGGTGAACAGGGGGGAACAAGCAGTACCACCAATATTGCGCTCGAACGATTGAACTACTGCTCAACCTAGCGCTTGCACAGCTAAGGTACGGCTATTTGGCCACTCATAGAAAAAATGTACTGACCCAGGCGTAATTGCACGCTTTGAAAACCGCACCTACAGCACGCTGTGTCGAGTCTACGCACACTTAATTTAGCTGATTATCATGGTAATTTAAAATTATACGTGCCCGGTGGATGCAAACACATTCGATCACACAAGAAAACACATCTACCTTATAGTAGTCACACATATTTATTGATCATATAGCTGTTGAAAAGAGGACGCATAACATATAAAACTTTTTTCAGATATTTCTTTGGCACAGAAAACGAACAAGGCCACGTGAATACCAACGTGGACACCACGTCATTCTTCTAAATGAAATACGCAAAGATCTAATTCAACGCGAATCACCGGAATACTCCAACGCACGCCACACTTAGACGACACTTACGGCTTACGGGTGCAGTCCCCGAACGGCGTTCGACGGCATTGCAAAAATATAGTGATTCATAGCGTGCAAAGCATCGCCCGAGGAATCAAAGCCACACAGCGCACATTGCTGTAACCCCCCTCCACACGGGAAAAAATTCGTCTGCGCGTAACGTTCTTGAGCTTACACTTGAGCCTAATGAAATCAGACACGCCAACAGGCTCGCTACGTTAATAAAAACTCACTTATCAACTATTAGCTCGAAAAACCTTAGTTCACAACGTTATTATACTATAGCGCTCCCGGTGTTAACCGAGGGAGAAGCCCACGACGTGAGCGGAAGCACAGCAGCCTGGATCGGGCGCGCCGCGGCCTTGGTGGGAGAAGCAAAAAACCAAGCGTCGACAGCAGGAACATCCACCTACCTTTTTATTTTGGCAAGCACTCGACGGTACGAGGCAGCTGGTTCTCTCTTGAGTACAGTGCACCTTCGTAACAAGCAGCACCGACAGAACACGAAAGACAGCGCAAGCACACTTTGAACAACATAAAAAATTTACTTTAAACGCTCTGGACACGGCCGTTGCTGCCTCCAGGAAGATTCTGCCGTTTCTGTCCTGCTGACGCCTACGATCTGCATTTGCGCACATAATCTTTTATATGTTGGGTACATAGACTGTTTCTGCTTAAAATTATAGTGTAAAGTAGTGAAAATAGAAGATACGCTAGTGTGTAATGCATAGGATACTTTTTAACTTTGAAAAAAAAACATAACGCGTATTCGCGAAATTTGAAATGTCAAAGAGCGTGCGAAATTTAAACGTTTGCTTTCTTGTGTATTTCTTATACCGATACCTTGTTAACATCTGTACGTTGGCTGAGTGGTTAAGCTGGCTGTTAAAAACAGTGTTAAAATGGCTGTAGATTAGTACAAATTACAGGCAGCAAGCAAAATTCGTCACAACAAAATAAGCGTACTGGTTGGCAAACACTACTCTAGCTGTCTTTAGTGAGTTTTCTTTAGGAAAAGGTTTTAGTCAAGGCTCATTTTAACTTGCTTTAAAGAATATTTCTATGAACAAAACCAAGAAAACGTTTCTTTAATGTTATAATATTAGAACGTCAAAGTCCATAGCTCGCAATTAAAGTTGGTAACACGTGTCAACTGATATATTGTAAGATTAACAAATATTTGTACAACACAAAAACTATTTTCTCTCCCCTGGTCTTGTTGGTTTGTATTTCTTTGCATTAACAAATGTATGATTTATATATACTGTCATGGACAAAGTTTTGTTTGCAATGTTAGGCGCAAACGAGGCCGAGAGCTCTATATGTGTAAGTCACAATCCTGTTGCAGCTCTACAAGCTGCGTACTCCGCCATTGGCTTGTGAGCTTGTAGCGCATAGCTTGGTCAGCGCCGGCCATGAGGCGACAAGAAAAAGGAAGCAATAATGCCAAAACCAGTGCAGAACTTACGTTCAGCCTGGCACTACCGCTATTCAGATATTCGTTACTGCGGTGGGGCTACTAATGAGACCATGGTGTCTAACTAGGAGACCTCTAAAAGCTGTTGGTTATGCTCTATGACCACGTTGCTCACAAATTTTTGTCGGTCACTGTGCACCCTAATGTGTGCTCATCAGCAACCATTAGTTGTTGCACCCTTTTTCACCCTAGTTTTTTCCCTTTTGATGTGTGCACCCTTTTGGTTCCGCTTGTAGAGTGCTGAGGCGCGAATAGGGTGGTCGAAGGGTGTGCTTAGGGTGTCGGCATCCTTATTGACAACCTTATGGGTCAGAATTGGTTTAGTGTGTAGATTGTTGTTTCTCTTTCGCTACATTTCGTTTTACAGGAGTAGGTATTAATATTTTTAATCAAGCTTCATTATGGAATTATAATGCTTTTTATGAGGGTGTGGGCAGGATTTTTGCTTGACACTGCAGCTGCTTTTCTTTCAGTATAAGAATACTGTGTGTGTATAGGCCATCAGAAGCTGGACAGCCTAGTGAACTTTTTAGAGACCTCGATGTGTCTTTTCTCGATGGTCATTCTACTTAGCAACTTCAACTGCATCCTAAATACGCTAACCGATCCGAAAGATCATGGCTGGTGCTGGTCTGCTTGGAGTTCACGCGAGCTGCGACGCCTTTTCCTCCACTTTTCACTACTAGGCATACACAATGTAGTGCACGGAAATACCTCTGTTTGGACAAGGCGACGCGGATCCTCCAGCAGGCTCGACCGGGCTTATATCCCCCGAGCGTTAGAGGCGTTTGTCGCCTATTTATGCGTTCCGTCCTTCCCACCTTCTCCTGTGTACGTATTTCATCATCGGCGTATTATCTTGAAACTGGAAGTTCTTTTTCCATTTTCCGAAAAGCCACGGCGTCTTGATGTTCGCGTCCTGCAGGACGCACGCTCAAGATGAGATTTGTCACGCGCAATACATGTGTCACGCATGGCATCTGTTCCTGGAGATTGGGATGCGCTTAAAACACAGTGGCGCCTGCACTGCGCAGTAGAGTTGCGTTCGCTTCGTCGACGCGTTTCTGTAGAGCTTGCTGACACTGCGAAGACGTTACGCATTGCTTTGCACACCGAAACGCCTCCTCCTCTGATGCGAGCTTGGCAGTGTGAACTGCGTAAACGCTTTCAGCGCTTGACTGCGGCTTGGTTCCTGGCGGCAGCAGCATGGTGCTGTAGACACAAACCTTGTAAGGTCCCTAGATGAAACAAGGTAGCGTCACTCATTGTTCTAGAGCCGTCCTCCTCACTCTCTCGATTACTCCTCTTTTTCTCTGATATCCGCGTCTGTAATTGGTGCATTACTTGCACGTGATCTTGCGAATGGCTGGTGGTGTTATTTATTATTATGCAAAAGGTTCAAAACGAGTACGCATGCGCATATGGCTCCAGCCGGAGTCTCGCCGTGACCAAAGACAAAATCGTAGCCAGAACATAACCGGAAGAGGAGGAGGGTTTCGGTGTGCGCTAAGTCGACCAAGATTGTTTCGCCATGCTCGTTCAATGCAACATCTGCGTTTTTCAGCAATGCTGCGTTGCCGTAAACAACACAAAATGGTTTCGCTCTCTTCAACTTACCTCGTGCTTTCCGAGATGAAGCGCGCCATGAAGTGCAACTATGAACCATTTCACGCGAATGCTTTCGTGAAACTCCGTCAACGTATGTCGACGCGGATCTGCAAAGCGAGTTCACTTGTCGGTTTTTATTGAAACGCCAGGCGCGCGTCTAATGCGTGTCTAGTGCATGCCAGTTGGTACAAATACATGTGGGTATGCACGTATACAGAACAGCTGTAGGTTGTAACCAACGCACCTTCAGAAACATTTCACTCTTGACCAGTTCCCGCTTGAGCCGAAACGCGCTGCTTCGAGACACTTCACCAGTAGAACTCTTACTTTTCAGGAAGTTCCCAGCACCACATCAGAATCACTTGGCATCACGATTGTCCAAATGGGCACATTTAAAAAAAACGTCATCGCAGTGCTGCTGGACGAGTGTTCGTACCAGTCTGGTCGTAGTTTTTTTTTCTTGCGTGTGCACAAGCCAGTTGTAATCAATCGTCACAACGTCACGCCCTGCGGCCACTTACAGGATCCAGCAAGAAGCACGTTCACTGTGTCACAGCACGAACAAAACACAATCGGAGAAGTGGACTAGTTAGAACTGGACGAAATACCGCGGCCGTGGAACTAAAATGTACTACCGTACTACTAGTCTACTACGCGAGACGCCATGGCTAGTGGTGTAAAGTATAGAACTGCCCAACGTTGCCGGTTGAGTAACGCACATCCCGCTTGCTCTTGTGTTGTGCCGTTTATGTTCATAAAGGTAACTGTTTATTCTACGTCTTATTTCGTTCCATTTTGTTTCATTTACATCTATTCACCGTAGCAACAGAACCCAAACATTCGCTTTTGGATGAAAGTTTTAAACTTTCTAGGGGGCGCTTCAGGCAAATAAGCGAGGAGTAAAAGGGAGGGTGTCGCTACTTTGGAAACTTGTTTCATCTAGGGAACTTAAACCCGTGTGCACATCCCGAGACACGGGATGTGCACAGAGGCTGTGTGCACGCGAGACATTAGTTTTTTCGGCAATCACAGCCAT
Source organism: Rhipicephalus microplus (assembly GCF_043290135.1). NCBI lineage: Eukaryota > Metazoa > Arthropoda > Arachnida > Ixodida > Ixodidae > Rhipicephalus > Rhipicephalus microplus. Next base: position 122,688,766 of record NC_134701.1, read on the forward strand.
CTCTCTCTATGGCAGCACAAATACCACCTGCGCAGCCACTTCCTACGCGTGATCGATCTGTTTTCTTGGCGCAATTTGAAGCAATGTCATGTTCAGCCATGCGGACCAACTGTGATGAAACACTACCAACGCTTAGAAGTTTGCCCCGTATTCCTCAAGAAGCTGTGGATCGCCTGCACATCCCTCCGTCAGCTGAAGAGGTAAAGGCGACACTGAAATGAATGAAACGTGGAACGGCCCCTAGCCTAGATGATTTTCTTGTTGAGTGTTACTTGACATTTCGGAATGAGATTGGTCCTTCCTTTACCACTGTTATCCGGCGATGTTGCGAGGATGGTGTCTTTCCATCCGGTTTTCGAGATTGACGCATTGTGCTTATTCCAAAAGGTAGCGCTTCCTCTGTTAACCTTGAAGATTGGAGACTTATCACGCTCCTTAACGTTGACTGTATAAGATAGTCGCGAAGGTAGCCGTTCAACGTTTGAGGGGTCTGTTGAACGTCCTGGTATGTCATCACCAGACTTCATCAGTGCTTGAACGAGACACACACAGCTTGTGATTTACCACACGTGATAACATAGCTTATACTCTGTCGCGATCTGCGCGTGGTATCCTTGTGTCTTTGGACCAAGTAAAAGCATTTGACTGACTAGAGCACACGCATATTTTAATGTGCTCACAGCTTTTGGCTTTCCACATTCGTTTGTGGAAATGATTAGAAATACCTAAACTGGTCTGAAGTTCACCCTAGCTCTGGATGGCTGGGAAAATGATGCCTTTTTAATATCACGTGAAGTCCGTCAGGGATGTCCATTGTCTCCTGTGCGATTTGTCCTCAGCCTTGAGCCATATTTGCGTGCTCTTGACGCGGATTCACGCGTCCATGGTTTTGGGCTTCCTGAAAGCAGTGTCGTGAAAGTTACACCTTTCGCTGACGACATAACCTTGTACCTTTTAGATGAAGATAGCCTTTCACGTAGCCTATGTGTATTTTCCCAGTGTGGTGACATTTCAGGTGCAGCATTGAACGTCTCCAAATGCCAGTATTTCTTCGTTGGCTATCCAAACTCCAGGTTTAGCGCCGGTTTTCATATTCAGCTGGCCACCTCCCTTCGTATTTTAGGTATTTTATACAATCACTATGGCATCTCCGAATCCGTTTGGTTAAACGCTCTCGAAGAAATAGGACTACAAATTCATGATCTACGGGTTTTTGAATTTCCGCTTCTTGAGTGGAACCACCTTGCGCAGATTTTGCGGTCGCATTCGGTACTTTTCTCACGTCGTGCAGCCGTCTTTAGGTACTGTGCGATCACTGCAGTCTGCTCTGTGTTCCTTTTTCTGGTCAGGCAGCACAGCGTTGGTCTCTCATGCGGTACTGGGACAGCAGCGTCCTCGGGGAGGCTTTGGTTTCCCCTCAGTATCCATACGCTGTCGGCTGCTCGCGCTGCGGTTCCTTTTGCACCTAGCGCAAAGGAAGGAATCGCCCGCACGAATGCTTGCACACCTCTTTCTGGGTACTCGCCTTCGGCATTTGATGGGGCCGCAGTCAACATTAACACTTTCTTCATTTTATGTAACTGTTGCATTTTTAGAGGCGAAGCTCCTTAAAGGGGCACCCGTTTGTCCCTCGTCTCGTCGTAGTCATAGTGCGTAACCAATCTTACGCTTTTACCTGCAAGGTGGTGCGATTGCGAGATTTCTCCTGTGTGCTGTTGAACAATAAAAAAATGGCAGCATATCCACGGAGTGAATAATGGAGAGTGGGGCGAATCATTCATCCGTCCATCCGTCCGTCTGTGTGACCGTCCATGCGTCTGTTCGTGCGCCCGTTCCGGCGTTCGTTCATGCATCCACCCCTGCGTCCGTTCATGCGTCCATCCATGCATCTGTCTCTGTGTCCGTTCGTCCACCTATTCAACATTCCAAGTCCCACCATCTCGCATCTTTTTATCATATATTCCCCATATAGAAGCACCGCCATTCAGTGGACATTCCAAGGACTAAACGAGAGGTGGCACACGCACACTTTCTTACGGCTTGCGCTTCGGGTCTACTTCCCACCTTCAACCACCTTGAGTTCATGGTATATACTAGCTCACTATATTATTGGCACTGCGGCCCAACGCTCGCTAAACCTTTCTAAAACCAAGGAGGTTACGCCCAGCGAGTATAACGTAGCAACCGTTTCCTGTCAGATAGTGCTCAATGTACATGACAGTGGCTGCTAATGTGAAATGAGACACAGGAGGACTCAGCTTTTAATTTCTTACGGCTTGCGCTTCGTATCTGCTTCCCCCCTTAAACCACCTCGAATTCATTCACGGTATATACTAGTTCATTGTATTCATGTCCCTGCGGCTCAACGCTCGCTAAACCTTTCTAAAACTAAGGAGGTTACACCCAGCGAGTATAATGTAGTAACCCTTTCTTGTCCGATAGTGCTCAATGTACATGCCAATGGCTGCTAATGGGGATCGCAGCGTGCGCGTTGACTGAAAGCCGAATGCTCCTGTCTCTCATTCCCCATTAGCAGCCATTGACATGTACATTGAGCACTATTTTTTATTGTTAAACAACGCACAGAAGAAATCTCTCACCGGCACCACCTTGTAGGTCAAATGTTATACCTATTTCGGGTATGCGCCACTGGTGGTTACGTTCTACGAGGGACGCACAAGCCACACCATAAGGAGCTTCGCCCCTGAAATTCGCAGCGTGCGCGTTAACTAAAAGCCGAATTCTCGTGTCTCCCATTTCCAACACTCAGCCATTGGCACGTACATTGAGCACTATCTGACAAAAAAGTGTTACTCACTGGGCGTAACCTTTGTGGTTTTAGAAAGGCTTACCGAGCGTTGGGCTGCAGTGCCGTGAATACAGTGAAATATTATATACCATGAACCCGAGGTGGTTAAAGGTGGCAAGTAGACAAGAAGCGCAAGCCGTAAGAAAGTGTGCATGTGCCACCTTTTGTTTAGCCCATGGAAAGTCTGCTGGGTGGCGGTGCTTCTATATGCGGAATATATGATGAAAAGATGCGAGATAGTGGTACTTGAAGTGTTGAGTAGATGGACGAACGGACACACAGACAGATGCATGGACTGACGCACGGATGGCTGCACGGACGAATGGACGCATGGACAGACGAAACGACGGAGGCATGGTTGGACGTGTGGACGCACGAACAGATGCACGCGCGGACGGGCAGATGGACGCATGGATTGTCACACAGACGGACGCATCGACGGATGGAAGCAAGAACGAATGGACGGACGGATGCTTCGCACCACTCTCCATCATTCATCCCGTAGATATGCTGCAGTTTTTTTCGCCATGTTCAGTTGACATGTCTTGCATAGATGTGTTAAACAACCACATAGTTGAGACAACTGCTGCTCTGTTGCTTCCGTTGGTTTCCCCAGCCAGCCGTGCTTGCTCTAGTTGGGTGTCTTTGAGCACGTTAATGGCTTGTTTTACGCCTGGACACCTCCGGGACTTCATGTTGCGCCTGGCATTGGGGTGTGTTTCCCACCCTCGACTGCCTCGAAAGGTGGAAACTGGTTCAGTCAACAACATGCCTGAAATGTTCTCTTCGGGAAACAAATAAGCACTTCCTGAGGCATTGTGTCATTGCTAAAGTTTTAGGGGCGAAGCTCCTTACAGCGGCACCCGTTCCTCCCTCGTAGCCGTTGTAGTATGCAACAAGTATAACATTTTGACCTCCAGGCGGTGCCGGTGAGAAATTTCTTCTTTGCGTTGTTGAACAATAATAATTAGTGCTCAATGTGCATGCCAATCGCTGATAATGGGGAATAAGAGTCAGGAGCATTCAGCTTTTATTTAACGCGCACGCTGCGATCCCCATTAGCAGCCATTGGAATGTACATTGAGCACTATCTGACAAGAACGGGTTGCTACGTCATACTCACTGGGTGTAACCTCCTTAGTTTTCGAGAGGTTTAGCGAGCGTTGAGCCGCAGTGCCTTGAATACAATGAACTAGGATATTTCATGAATGAACTTGAGGGGTTAAAGGTGGGAAGTAGATACGAAGCGCAAGCCGTAAGAAAGTAAAAGCCGAATTCTCCTGTCTCTCATTTTTCATTAGCAGCCATTGGCATGTACATTGGGCACTATCTGACAGGAAAAATTTGCTACGTTATACTCGCTGGGCGTAACCGTCTTGGTTTTAGAAAGGTTTTGCGAGCGTTGGGCCGCAGTGCCATGAGTACAGCGAACTAGGATATACCATGAACTCGAAGTGGTTAAAGGTGGGAAGTAGCCCGAAGCTCAAGCCGTAAGAAAGTGTACGAGTGCCACCTCTCGTTTAGTCCTTGCCATGTCCGCTGGACGGCAGTGCTTCTATATGGGGAATATATGATGAAAAGATGCGATATGGTGGTACTTGGAGTGTTGAATAGATGAACGAACGGACACACAGACAGATGCATAGATGTACGCATGAACGGACGCAGGGGTGGATGCATGGACGAACGCAGGGACGGACGCACGAACAGACGCACGCACGGACGGGCGGATTGACAGATGGACGGTCACACAGACGGACGCGTGGACGGACGGAAGCAAGAACGAATTGATGGATGAATGCTTCGCCCCACTCTCCATCATTCACTCCGTGGATATACTGCATTTTTTTTTTTGAGAGCCGTACATGCTGGATTTCGCTGTCTCAGAGTAAATCACTTCGTTTTTTCTGGGCTTTGTTTACTAGGCCGCTTCGCTTGTCTTATCATTGTTGCCAGCTCTTTCTGCCTCTGGCGACACCGCTGCGAGGCGGTTGCAGTGGGCCGCCACTACCGCGCGCTCTACCCGATCCTAGAGCGATTTTACACAGAGCTGCTGTCTGTTTGTCGGGGAAGCTCTTCTTCTTCGGTGAAGAGGAATTCCTTCGGCACAGGTCTTGGCCTTTTGTGTCGGTCTTTGACGGACGAGTGAAACTTGTCTTTCGGCCGGCCTGGTATTGGTAGGCTGATGTGTCGACGCGGTGGCATAAATGACATGCCAACATATAAATATGCAAATAGTACATATTCATGTTTGATTTGTTTCTCTTGTTTACCTTGAAATATTTTTGTGGCTCTGTTTGTGTGAACCATCGAATATACGTGTTCTTTCAACGTCATCTCACATCCTTGTTCATGCAAATGACGTCTGTCTTGTCCTCATCGTTATTGTAAGTATAGAAAGAAAATGTTCTGTTTAATGTTGTTGACGTTTCTGCAAATAAAGTTTTCTAAACAGGTTGAAAAAAAATTGCTGCAGCGTGAATTCTTGCCCTCCAGTGAAGCCGTGCCAACCTTAAGATGGCGGTTGTGCCAGCCATTTTACCAAGGGCGTGATGATCTGTTGGCGTTTGCCAATTGACAAGTAGCGTTTTCCTAACACAGCCAACGAGTTTAACGAGGCAACGTTTTTGGCAACATAGTGCACAAAGTGCACCTTTGTGTTACAAGTTTTTGTTAGTAAGGCAAATAATGTAGGAGATTAAGTTGCCAATACTAGTCTCTGCGGAATATTTTATTGGAAACAACTATCTTTTAAGTTTTAATAATGTAGCCTTTAGACTAACAAATCAAAGCTCTTGACGTCTAGTGGGCACCACCAGAAAACAGCATGTTTCTGAGATTTTTGGAGGGCAAAAGCTGCCTTCACTGCTGCGGGCAAATCATCGCGCGAGCTTCCACTCCAGCTTTTTCGGGGGACGAAGCTCCGTAAGCCGTGGTTCGTGCATCTGTGATGTATGTAGTAGTAGTAATTAATTGATTGATATGTAGTGTTAACGACCTAAAACCGCCATATGATTATAAGAGACGCCGTAGTATAGCGTTCCGGAAATTTCGACCACCTGGGGTTTTTAACCTGCACTCAAATCAGAGTACACGGGCCTACAACTTTGCCGCCACCATCGAAATTGCAGCCGCCGCAGCCGGGATTCGATCCGGCGACATGCGGATCAGCAGCCGAGTACTTTAGGCACTATACCACCACGGCGAGGCATGTAGTAGTAGTAGTAGTAGTAGTAGTAGTAGTAGTAGTAGTAGTAGTAGTAGTAGTAGTAGTAGGTAGCAACTCCACGACCGGTCTAGAGGAGCGGCCCACGTGCGCCTTTTCCAATTGAGGAGGGAACCCGTGCACGTTAATCATATCTAAATAGAGTGTTGTTCCTGATGAAATAACTCACAGAGACGAGTATTGATGACCTTAATCTTCAATGAAATCTGCTTTGATTTTGATGTTTACTAAAAAAACTAGTATCAGAAGGACGCACTTTGAGCACTATCTGACCCAAAAGGGTGGCCACGTTAAACTCGCTGGGCGTAACTTCCTGTGCTTTAGCAAGGTTTAGCGAGGGTTGGGCCACAGTGCCATGAATATAGTGAACTGGTACGTAGCCATGAACTAGAGGCGGCGAAAGGTGGGAAGTAGACACGAAGCGCCGGCCTTAAGAAAGTGCATGAGTGCTACCTCTCGTTTAGTCATTGGAAGTACCGCTGTGTATATCATGAAAAGATGCGAGATTGCGGTACTTTGAGTGCTCACTAGATGGACAGACGGGTGAACGCTTCACCCCACTCATCATCATGCACTCCGTGGATATGCTGTGACTTTTTAAGCCTCCTTGCTATTAGCTGCTTTTCGCCAAATTGGGGATGTTGAGAGACCCGTGGTGACCTTAAATTTCGAATGGGGACATGGCAAAGTTTGACAATTTTCGGCTTAGTTATCGACTGAGTGTTACAAGCTGCCACTCTAGCGTCGCCAACGCGAAGTCGGCGACGGGAATTACAGCAGGTTGGTTCGTTCCGTACGCAAGCAGAGACAGTGAAGAGATCAGAGACGTGAGAAAACAAAACAACTTTACTGTAGTGATATTGCAGCACACGGGATCTAATACAACACTTCAATACAACTAAGAAAATACATCGATACTTGATACAACTGAAGAAATATAGAACAATAAATCAGCTTACGAGAGAGAACTATTACAAACTACACAAATAACAAGAATACAACGACGGAGGAGAAAGTTCGAAGATATAAACAGGTGAAGGCCTACGTGTGATGACCGGCAGCGTTGTGTCCCCGACGATCGGATGCGAGAAGTCGAAGAGAGTTCTGGCACGACTGCGATGTCGGCGGTGTTGCAACGCTGGTGGTTCCGGGAGGCTAGTGCTTGCAGGTGACTTCGAGCAGGTTGAGCTAACTCGAGGCGAAGTCCCGATGTCTACGTTGCAGACGTTAATATCGCGTCACAACTAGACGAACGGCTAAGTTTAGGTGGCCAGCCGATACAGAGCCACACTAAAAACTTCTAGAAGAGATGCTTGTTGATCTGTTTCTACACCATGTTGGTCAGCGACTAGTCTGCCTAGCAGGGCAAAATCCTGCGCTTAAATCCCCCTCGTGTCTCCTCGCTCTCTTCCTTGGGGACAAGAGACCTCTACCTGGGTCCAATCATGCGCGTTTAATTGAGGGGAAACTCCGCCCCAAAAATATTTTGACCCCACCCCTTTTTTAATTGGGAGAGGGCCTCAACTAGCGAGAGTGACAACCTGTCGGGTTGTTGTCATACGGCTTGGCCACCAGAGCGTTTCCCACGCTTTTCCCCATGGGAACGGTCAACCACTTAGCTCTCAGTCGGTGCATCTTGTAGTCTAATCCTTGTTCGGGGTATACCGCGGCCTTCTACGACCTTGCAGACGTCGCCACAGTTACAAAAGGATTAACTGTCGGCGGCGACGTTCTAAGACGGGCACCCCATTTTGCACTTTTCGGATCCCTTTCATGCGCCGCCGTTTCTCACGGTCAGTCGGGGAGTACGGCGCCCGTTAATTGCCGTGACGCGGTGTCGCCAAAAATAGCCGTCCGTGACATTGCCCCCCACTTTCAGAATGTTATTCATAACATTTCTTCACACGGAGGGGAATTTTTTCGACAAGGAACAAAACACCACCAACAAGGGAGGCCTGAGGACTGTCCCTCTCATACACAACATACATAGGCAGAGTGCATCAAAGTAACAACAAAAGGAAAAACAAACAATTGTTAGAGTACCAGCTTTATTTACACGCAACAATATCAATGCGCCATACAAACAAGAAGAGGAAATAGCCGTGTACGGCAGCCATCAATACAGAATACACTGCACGAATGTATACTACGAAACAACACGGGACAGGTGCGCTCCTCTACTGTAGTGCCATATTTCAATGTACATTACAACAAGTAAAACAACCAATGCACCAAGCAAAAAGAAAATAACTCAAAATACACTTCTTATACAATGCGATACGCACATACAAACTGAAAACAACCGACGAAAGGAAAAAAAATAACATGCTCATAGACCTCAATTCTCCATGCGCGCAACGACAACTGTACCGGGTCACGCCAATCTTAATTTACGAAATCATTCGGTTTATGCTAACATCCTTCTCAAATGCTCATTCATGCCACATCCCCATGGCAGTGGAGGCATACGATGCCACACTAAACCTTTGAAACAACTAGAAAAATGACACATTTTCTCGGTTTTTACCTTATGCAAATTTTCGCACTCATGATTAAACTAATTCGATGCTAACTTTCAGCTTTTGGCTCGGCGGTTTTCCTTTTGAAAACTTTACATCAAATCTTGTAACCTATACAAAATTAAAACGACTCAAACATGAATCTCCAATGTTGCCCTGAATAATTATACTTAGTACGCGCGTGCAACAATTACTCAACTGACCGTGCCCCCTTTTCTACAATAGATTCGCCTGAATCGCACCCGATGGGGTCGCGGTCCCGGTGGTTTTTCGAACACGCCAGAGGATACAAAATGTACAAACTCTAAGCAGTGCACTGCCGTCACACCTCATTTTCCACTTTGGCCTGTTTCCCTCAGGAATTTGAAAGGGACGCCAGAAACAGGAGGAAAACTGGGGCCACTGTCCCTTTGTGTTCGCCCCGACGCGGTTTTTAGCTTTTGTGATCTTTCGACGTTGACCCTTCGGACAAGGTCGCCTTCCTGAAGTTGTCGAACTAAAACGCGCCTTTCTTTTGGGTAAAGCACCTCGTTTCTCCCCTCTACACCTGGCTCGCCGCTTGTGCTTCCCTGAACGCCACCATTGACGTTCCTTGAAACGGATTAACGGCCTACCCTCTCGTCTTTCTTGCGACTGAGTGGGACCTGTCCTAGGCTTGCGCAGCGCAGTGCACTTCCGCTTCTTTCGTTTTCGGCGATGTTTGCTTGCCCCCTTTCTCTCGATGCCATCATCACGTCGCTTCGGGACCTCAGAAGTTGGGAAGCTCGTTGGAGCTGGTGCTAGGTCTTCCCTCCCGATAACGCTTTTTGAACTCTGCGTCACGACGGACTGTCGGGCCAAATTAGCTTTGTCAACACTAATGAAGCCATCAGCTGGGCCCTCTCCGACGACATCGCTGCATTCCTGAAGCGTCGCGTCCTCGCTCTGATTCGCCACTGTGCTAATCATGCCCACATTTGACGATGTCGAAACGTACTCTTGAGGTACGAAGGAGGTTTCCAGCATCTTACTGGGCCCATTAGGGCTGCTGGCACTCTCCTCATCCACGCAAGGAGCGTCTTTCGACATCGTCTCTACCTCCAGACAGGCCAAGGTTTCGTTCTCGGCATACTCTACCTTGATGCATTCTAGAATACGCGGGCCCTTTTCTGGCGCGATCTGTGGTTCTAGCGCTTCCTGCCACACTTTAACGTCCAGCGCTTTCCGACGCGCCTCGCTTTCAGACTGTTGTCTTTCTGTTTCGCGCTTTTTTTCAGACTCTTGTCTGAGCTGCTCTTCTTTTGTCCAGACCGAAGTTCCGAACGTCCGGAACATCTCTGCCTTAACTACCTCATAGTTGTTCGCGTTCTGCTGACTGAGTCGCGCAACAGCTTCATTTGCCTCGCAAGGCAGAACCGTGAGTAGCCCTTGACACCATGTGTCTCGCTCAAATGAAAGTTCCTCGCCGGCATCGCCGGGCTCACTGCTGGATCGGCTCACCCTGCTACCCTCACTGAGGCGAATCTTTAATTGCAGTAACTGCACTTCCCGTTCTCCGGCTTCCCTTGCCGCTTCTCGTTCTTTCGCCCTTTCTTCCCGGGTCCATGCTCGCTCTTCTCTGGCTAACGCCTGCGCCTGTTCCTGCTGCTCCTTAACCCATTGTCTCAGTTCGGCGCCCTCGAGGCCTCACTGTTTACCTTGCGTGATCCACTTATCAAAATCCATACACTGCATACTGCAACTGTCACTATAACGCCACTAAAAAACCAGCGCAATCATATGCAGGATGCAACCGCTTCAACTGTGCGGCTCTATCACCACGCTCTCCGCACGGTTCTCGTTTACCCCTCACTGTCCTACTCTCGTACGGAACGTCCTGTCTCGCGGACGCCAGTTTTGTTACAAGCTGCCACTCTACGGTCGCCAGCGCGAAGTCGGCGACGGGAATGACAGCAGGTTGGTTCATTCCGTACGCAAGCAGAGACAGTGAAGAGATCAGAGACGTGAGAAAACAAAACAACTTTACTGTAGTGATATTGCAGCACACGGGATCTAATACAACACTTCAATACAACTAAGAAAATACATCGATACTTGATACAACTGAAGAAATATAGAACAATAAATCAGCTTACGAGAGAGAACTATTACAAACTACACAAATAACAAGAATACAACGACGGAGGAGAAAGTTCGAAGATATAAACAGGTGAAGGCCTACGTGTGATGACCGGCAGCGTTGTGTCCCCGACGATCGGATGCGAGAAGTCGAAGAGAGTTCTGGCACGACTGCGATGTCGGCGGTGTTGCAACGCTGGTGGCTCCGGGAGGCTAGTGCTTGCAGGTGACTTCGAGCAGGTTGAGCTAACTCGAGGCGAAGTCCCGATGTCTACGTTGCAGACGTTAATATCGCGTCACAACTAGACGAACGGCTAAGTTTAGGTGGCCAGCCGATACAGAGCCACACTAAAAAGTTCTAGAAGAGATGCTTGTTGATCTGTTTCTACACCATGTTGGTCAGCGACTAGTCTGCCTAGCAGGGCAAAATCCTGCGCTTAAATCCCCCTCGTGTCTCCTCGCTCTCTTCCTTGGGGACAAGAGACCTCTACCTGGGTCCAATCATGCGCGTTTAATTGAGGGGAAACTCCGCCCCAAAAATATTTTGACCCCACCCCTTTTTTAATTGGGAGAGGGCCTCAACTAGCGAGAGTGACAACCTGTCGGGTTGTTGTCATACGGCTTGGCCACCAGAGCGTTTCCCACGCTTTTCCCCATGGGAACGGTCAACCACTTAGCTCTCAGTCGGTGCATCTTGTAGTCTAATCCTTGTTCGGGGTATACCGCGGCCTTCTACGACCTTGCAGACGTCGCCACAGTTACAAAAGGATTAACTGTCGGCGGCGACGTTCTAAGACGGGCACCCCATTTTGCACTTTTCGGATCCCTTTCATGTGCCGCCGTTTCTCACGGTCAGTCGGGGAGTACGGCGCCCGTTAATTGCCGTGACGCGGTGGCGCCAAAAATAGCCGTCCGTGACACTGAGTTATGCATTTTGGTCAGGGCGGCCATCAGTGGCTACTTTTTGCCAAATTGGTGATTTCGAGAGGATCGTGGTGACCTAAAATTTCGACTGTGGACATGGCGAATTTTTCGCAATTCTTGCTTAGTAATCAACGGAGTTATGCGCTCTATATTTAGTGTCTTCAAAATGCAAACAGGACAACGTTTTTCTTTCCATTTTTCGTTGTTTTAGACACTCCATTAGCAGGCGCACTTCACGAGAAATTCAGTACTTCTGTACGACACCTATCATGCAGGCACTGGCGCACTGGTACGTCCGCCAGCAACCTACCAGCCAAATTTAAGTAAGCGCACTTTTTCGTGCGCCGCAAGGTGGTGGCGTTGTATTAAGTTCTTTATGTGCTTTAAGAGCCCAAAGATTTCGTAATTTGTTTCTCAAATGGATAAAGAACAGCTGAGCCGCATGTTTTGTGCACAGTTTTAACTGTTCTGATTAGCTTGTCGACTTCTCCCCTGCTGTAGTGCCCCTGTTGCGGTACCAAGTGTTAACATTTGCGATTAGCATACTTTTCTCGCCAGCAAAGAAGTCGGATTTCAAATGCGAAAGGTGTTTTTTAGTCGGGCCATGTCAGGCATCTGTCGAAATTTGTCCACCGCCCTCTTCCATGGCAACACCTGTGGGCACGTGCGTCCTTAGCAACCGCAGCCCCCCTCCGCATGTCACGCTTCGGCATCGGTAGCTGTCATCAACAGCTGGATGCGCACGCGCTTATCCTCGCCCCTAGCATCCGGCGGCCCGATTTCTTTAACCTGAACGTGACTTTCCACCACCTCGATGCAGTGCGTTTATAACGCGTTTTAGTCTTTGTGCTCTTAGCGTTAGTGACGTTTGCGTTCATAAGACGCTGACATTATCGCCATCAGGTACAATGACAGGTGCAGTGCTTCAGTGCTCCTTCTCTCGCCGTTCGTTGCCTGATGAATGTGCAAATAAATGATTACTGTACAAATCTTTGTCTCTTCGTTAATTTACACCATTGAAGTTGCTAAGTCGTATTTTCTCGGCACAAGAAGTGCTTTCGCCTTTCCTCACGATTCCCTTCGGTGAGGTGGGGAATATTCGTTAGAGCAGGCTTAAGAAACTGCACGGAGGCAAATACGTATAGCATAAAAATCACCGCACAGAAAGCGTGTGGGAAAATTGCGACAGTTATGCAGTACTTCCAGTTTTATTTGCATTGTTTCGTAATTTGGTTTTTCAATATGGGAACACATGATTCCTCCACAATGAAATTTTTGATATCTGCAGAAAAACTACGCACATGGTCCTTCTCTTGTAGCAACTGCTTCACCCTGTATTTGCTACAACTGCAACCATCACAAAGTTTTGTTATAAAGCGCTAGCATTCAGGGACGCTGCTGGTGTATGCATGCGGTATCTCAGTGCTTCCATGGTGGAGCGGGTGATGCAACTGGCATTAAAAATATCAATACAACTTAACGGTTGTATGTGGTATTGCACTGCACCAGTCTGTACATAATCAACAATATTTATTACTAGGCTAGCCGCACAGGTGTTGAGTGGCGACTCCCTCGGCAAAGTTTGAGTAAAAATGGCGTTTTTAGCGACTTTTCGCTCATGGTTTGGCGGGTTTCATTTGAAAGTCAGTGGCAACATTGTGTCACGTGGACTTATTGTTGTGTATGAGTGTGGTTCAGAGAGTCGCCCGGGTCTAGCCATTCAAGCCAACGCATTGCCATTATAGATGCAAACACGCCATTACTTTTATACGTAGTTTTTTTAACACATTTTACTGCTTTCTAGAACCAGAAATAATTCGCTCCTTAGCTTTTCGTCCACCAACCATATTGAAAATCCTGGGTTGGTGGATGCTGGAATCGTTGGTGGATATAGGCAGTTTCGATAGGCAGTTGATGTGCAGCGAGCAAGAAGTGTGGTCGTTGGTGTCGCGAGTCTCGCGTAGGCGGTGAGCATGGAGTGACCCACGCAACGTATTGAGACGGCTGCAATACTGGGCACCCTCGTCGTCTACTAAGCTGGCGAGATCTTCAGCGACACACCGTCCACTCCCCTACTTGTACCAGGAGCAGCCCCGCCGCGGTGGTCTAGTGGCTAAGGTACTCGGCTGCTGACCCGCAGGGCGCGGGTTCGAATCCCGGCTGCGGCGGCTGCATTTCCGATGGAGGCGTAAATGTTGTAGGCCCGTGTGCTCAGATTTGGGTGCACGTTAAAGAACCCCAGGTGGTCTAAATTTCCGGAGCCCTCCACTACGGCGTCTCTCATAATCATATAGCGGTTTTGGGACGTTAAACCCCACATATCAATCAATCAATCTTGTACCAGGAGCAGGCCTGGTCCATATGAAACTTTTTGTGGCTTTTTTAAACTCTTATTTTATTATAACCTGCTTTCTATAAGTGTAGTTCTGTACGCTGCGACGCACTTAGACGTTCCAAAGCGCGAGTCTGAGCATGATCCTCTCGTAATTTTCTTTGTCTCTCCTGTAGTTTCATCATGTCATTATTTCATCATGTGAAAAGAAATCAAAACTTTCTCGGGGCGTCCCATCCCATCTCGAGGTCATTTCTTTTTCCTCGAACACCTGTTTGTCCTTTCGGTACAGGTGGAGGGAAGACGCGGAGGCGCCGCTGCTGCGTCGCCAGTCGCCGGATGTCGTCTTTCCAACACAAAAGCGCCCTTCCTTGGACGATGGGACGCGCGGGTGAAACGAAAATTGCAGTCGTTCGGGACAAATGAAATGGAATGAAAAAAACTCTAATTCAGTCCTGCAGGACGCGCTTAGCAGGTAGCGGGCGTCTCCCACGTAGGGACCAACAGGGAGTAACTGACGGCCGCTTCGTGGGCCTGCTGGACGGCCCATTGTTGGTCGGCGAGAAGTGAGCTTCTGAGGGACCTTTCCCCCTTGTTTGAGGTAGAGCCGGGAGGAGTTGTTCTACACTCCCAGAGCATGTGTGCGAGTGTCGCCGTGTGTCCACACGAGGGACATGGGCCGCTGGGGTATGCATCAGGATAATAAACGTGAAGCTTGGCAAGGTTTAGGTACGCGTGTGTCTGTCATCCTCAGACTAGTCACCAAATTTGTCGAGTAGCGACAAATACTACCGATTAACCAAATTGGCTTCCACCTGTCTATGTCCACACAGGACGTCATGATGATGCTGAAACACGAGCTTCTGGAGGAATTCGCTAGGTACACGAGAGCCATCTTAGCACTCGGTCTTGGGAAAGCGTTTGACCGAGTAAAGCACTCACACATTCTTGCCTCTATTAAGGAGGCCAAACTACGAACACGCTTTCATAACTATGCTAGCCCGTTTTTTCGCGACAGGAAAGCTACCTTGCCGCTAGGCTCACTGGGCTCACAGCAATTCAACCTAGAGCCGAGTGGTACACCCCAAGGGGCTGTAATCTCGCCGCTCCTATTCAATCTATCTATGTGCGCACTTTCGCTGCAGCTTTCACAAATTGCCGGCATTGAGCATGCCTTCTACGCCGAACGACATTACAATCTCGTGTACGCGGGGCAATGGCGGGAACATAAAAGAAAGACTGCAAGATGCAGTTAACACAGTACAAGCGTTTCTACGGAAGGCTGGTCTCTCCATATCGGCATAAAAATCGGAGTTATTACTTTATGGACCCAAATACAAGGCACGTAAATGCGTTTACTCCGTAATCAACATTCATACGGCCGACGGTTCACTCATCCCAATGGTAGGGTAGGTGCAAATTTCGGGCATGATTCTAGAAGCCATTGGCAGTAACGCCGCCAGCGTGACACGCATCTCAAAAATAGCCAAAGAAATGGCAACTCATCAAAAGAGTGGCCAACAAACGTGGTGAACAGTCTGAGGAGCATCTCCGAAGACTTTTCCACGCGTTTTTTATGAGTCACGTCAACTACGCAGCCCCGGCTCACCTTTGGCAAGAAAAAAGGACGAGAACCATGTGGTCGTAATCATTCGTCAGTGTGTTAAGCAGGCCCTCGAATTACCAGAAAACAGCAGCATGATGAAGCTCAATGAGCTGAGTATGGACACATTCAACTAAATTGTCAGAGCACAAAAATCATCCCAGCTTGTAAGGCTCTCTTCCACTGAGGCTGCGCGACGATTATTGGCACACCTTGGGCTCAATTCTCCCGTTACCCAATAACGGCAGTGCCAGCTCCCCGAGAAGTTACGCACTGAATTTACAGTATCCCCGATGCCCCGAAACGTGCACCTCACGCATAATGTGGGGAGAACGCGGGCGTGTGGGGCGCGAGCCCTACTTAGTACTGCCGCCTCTATGGAGGATCATGTGGCCTACGTAGATGGAGCGCCGTACGGAAACTCAGATCACTTCCTGTTGGTTGTCTTGGTTGTCACCACACTTAAAGGCGGCCATTTGTCATCACTAACTTTGTTGCACGAAAGTGCTGATAGCGCTCAACAAGTTGCAGGAGCACTAGCTCTTGCTACCACCAAGCGCTCAGCTATCTACATAGAATTGCGAGCAACTGCCCGAGCCCTTATGACGGCTTTGGTATGCCGTGAAGCTGCTCGAGTTTTCTCTGCTGCTAGTTTTACAAACAAAAAGTACATTATCTGGTTCCCGGCCCATGTTGACCGACCCGTTCATGGAACCATCCTTAGTGCCAACGAGTTGGCGCACTCCCGGCCGTGCGGTCTAACATTCCACGCCAGCACGAACCACTCGGAGGCAGAGGACACGCTTTGGTATAACTGAGATCCACTCCTAACTTTTCAAAAAATTTGTGAGCACCATCGATCAGAATGGCGGAGGTTCCCCCTTCTGCATCCAACTTTAAAAAGAGCTCACTCTATCACGTTACGTCTACTGCAGACTGAGGCACACGTTTCACTCTGAAGTGTTCAAATATATATACGGTACACAGCCTGGCTGCCCTCGCTGTGATAACCCGCGTTGCACTTTGCAAAACATTCTATGGCAATGTCCTACCCAGCGCGAGAGCTCCGAGTCTCCCTCAACAAAGCAGGACTGGCGATCTCTTTTAACAAGTAACGAGAAGGAACACCATTGACAGGCTATCCAAAGAGCCCCTGACATGGCCGAGAAGATGCATCTCCCCGTCCCGTCGTGGGTTCGGGCCGCCGATGTCGCCCCCTAAAAGGGAGTGAGCGTTGTCTCCGGATAAAATAGAGTTCTTTGCCAGCCTGCCTGTAATTGTATACACTGGTATGTGAAGTTCCTCAAAATAATCACGCGATGTTGCGATATCTCTAACGATAATCTTGGCTGTTATGTACGCATTCCCGTCTAAATTATGCTTATATCACCTAAACTGCAGATGGTGGAAACAAAACTATGGAATATTCCTGAGTTTTTCCGTTTTGATCTGTGAGCACTGCACCCTGTTTTGAAGAACCAAACTAGCAAAACATTTTTACTGCGTGTCCTTATCAGAACAGGCGTAATTATAAAAACAAGGAGATGGTAGACGAAGAAAGAAAAATTAAATGCGGGCTGATAAATCTCATGACACTCTTCAAGATGGAGATATTAAACTGTTTTCTATTTGTAATTACGGAATTTGTATATTACCTTTCGTAATTCCTCAAGCGTTAAACGGGAAAAATACAAAACAAATATATTTACATCAATATTATTACGAAAAGTACAATAGCGCAAAACCCATTTTTTGCTGGTGTAGAGTTTTCGATTAAATAGAGCCTTGTCTGGAAAAAATGAAAAAACAAAATTGATATCGTATCGCTTTAACAAAACAACCTAATCACGTAACTACGATTACTATGAAATTATTTATTCGCGAAGCATGCAATGCGCTATGTTTTCTGAGTTACCATAATAGCTGAGACAACATGCGAAGGTAATCAAAATGATGAACTTACGTCAACATTTACCTAAACTCCTCTTTCACGGAGCCTCTTATTCCAGGTAACTTAATTACACATTAAGGCCACCACGTCAATTCGCACTTCTTTTGGGAAAAGTTGTGAAGAAAACCTTGCCCGCAAGCATGGGTGCTCGTTTCTTTTTTTTCGCACGAAAAGTTGATGATCGCCAATCCAGCGGCCTGCACAAACACGCGCGCTCAAAAACATTCCAACGTCGGTCCACAATTGTACTACCTACAGCGAAGTAGATTCCTGAGAAGTGCGTAATAGTCTTGGGTAAATTACAGCAGTAATTGAACACGAAATAATAGTGATAGGAATGGAAAGTGACGAACGTGCTCCGCACTGCACCGATGACTCCAGCGAGCGAAAAAGCAACATTGGCACGGATGGATACACTGCAGGCTACATAGTGTAACCTACATTACCCTTGAGATCAATGATATACGCGCTTTTTGCTGGAACTAAATTTACCTAAGCTTAATGGCGATCACAGTTTCATTTGTTCACAATTCGTGACGTAATGTTAACACCATACAACTGAGTGTTTGCTCAATGTATTTTCTGCACCGTTACTGGAAACGGGTCGCGATGCTTTCTTTTCTGCTGTATCGACCGACTGCTGTATGCAAAAACTGTTCCCCGAATTCGTCACCCCTCCGACTGGCGCACTTCTACATGTTTTACTGGGAAGATGGGAATGCTTACCAAATTATCACTGGAGACCTACCGAGCTTTTAAGCAGGAAATTGCAAGGGAAAAAATCCACGATAATTCTCGGGGAGTTCTGTGCTCTTCGAGGCTAGAACGGGAGTATTGCGGGCCAAGACGTACCGAGCAAATTACGAAAGCACAGACACGGTATGTAGTGCATGTTTAGAAGAGGAGAAAGCGGCTGACAATTTGATAATGCTGTGTAAAGGGCTCCACCCTATGGTCGAAGATAATGGCACCGAATTTTTCAAAGCATTTGGGTTTAGGGAAAGTCAAGGCAAAATGGACTTTGAACGAGTAGAAATAACCAGAAGGAGGCTAACTCGTTGGTGGCTACAATCTAGGCGCGAGTGAAATTCAATCCTTAAACACACAGTGATAGTACCTGACTTTAGGGCTAGGTGGTGTAACCCACCACCTGACCCAAAGGGCACAGTCGGCTCCATCCATCCATCCATCCATCCATCCATCCATCCATCCATCCATCCATCCATCCATCCGTCCGTCCGTCTGTCCGTCTGTCCGTCCATCCGTCTGTCCATCCATCCATCCATCCATCCATCCATCCTTCCATCCATCCATCCATCTATCCATCCATCCATTCATTCATTCATTCATTCATTCTACCGTGCGCACCCTTTGCAAACTTGCAAACAAATGCAGGGCGGTCAGGCGAGTTTTTGGGGACAATAAAGCTCAACCTCTCTCCGCGGGCCCAAAAGCTGCAGGTGCATGAGCTTTGATACAGGCATTCGATGAAGCCGTCATCACTGCTTCGTATACACTCTCCACCAAGACGCGTTCGAGCCAGATTTTTGTCTCATTTTTCAAGGATTTATAATAATATTATTATTATTCAGTCAACCAGCCATCAATCAATCATTTATTTAACGTATCCAGGAACAACCATAGTGCCTTTTATGCTGGCGCACGCAATAAAACAATTATAAGGATCAATACATTACAAACTGTGTACAGAAAATCAAATAAAAAAAAGAACGAAAACGCGCGGACAAAAAGAAATTAATGCACAATTGTAACAATAACTAAAAGAAAGTATATTCATGGAGTCGGACTCAAATATATTGTGAAATATAGACAGCTGTGCGGAAGGCTTTCTGAAAGACGGAAAAGAGAAAATCTGTACATGTGCAAATCAACGTTACGACAAGACAAGCCTTACTGATAAAAAAACTCACGGTGTACAAGGAAAAACATAATGAATCAAGAACGTTGACCTTAGAGAGACTCTGTATTCTATGAAGGATAGAGTGTTGGAAGAAGCTGGCAGATACTTGCAATGGTCTATTGTCTCTGAATAACTTTCATGGGGTCTAAAAATTATTACAACCGAGAAGGGCAGAATATCTCACCCTGAACTAGCATATTAAGAGATAACAGCTCAGCACGATTTTCTCGGGCATTAGGTTACGGCAAAGACAATATTTTAGCAGTGCTTAAAAAAATCTAGTGAAACGATGGATGTAAATGCTTATGTTTTTTTCTTGACTCGCTCAGTGGCGTTACTGCTGGACTTAGCAATGCCATTTTAGATGAGACAGGCATATATACTCAAGTTGAGCAAGACATATCGCAGTGTACAATTTGTAGAAAGCTATAGGAGAACTGAATTCTCGAGAGATATTCTGCCAATAAGGAGAGAACGAAATTCTGGCATGACAGCGCATTCATTGCCAGTAGAAAAAAATAGGATCCTATCAAAAATAACACCAGGATTACTGTTCTCATAAACCTTACATAATGACAGAGTATTGAGAGGGTATAGAATTGAAACTTTGGACGTTTTGCAAGAAACAATAACAACAACAACAATACTAGTAATATTAATAATAATAATAATCATACACACATAACATTCTCACATGGCCGAAAATATTTCACCACATTGAAACAAATGCTAGTGTCCGGGTGCCCATCAATCTCTATACGCGAGTGTGTAATTGCGCATTTCGGTGGCTGTGTACCGGCCTACATATTTTACAAGTATATGCACGACAGTGTCTGCAATGAAAAGATATGTTCGCAAGCAGTTATATTAAAATGCGCTTCCACAACGGAGGCCTGCGTACATAATGAGGTTTTGGCTTAGGCATCACGCCAGCCCTTATTCTCAAAAATGTGTAAATTCTAATTGTATTCACAGGGTATCGTGTAAGCTAATTCTAATGAGGCAGCTGCGCATTAGCGACCTCGGCCAAGTAATGGCACAAGCACACGGAATAGAAGCTTTGTAAATTCGGCAGCCTACGTTAAAGGTTGCTATAAAGCTTCAGTATTTCAATACATGGTCCATTAAATCTGTATCATGTGTGTGTAAGCTGCACCCTTCTTAACGTGTGCCCGTTAAGTGTGTATGACGTAAGATTTGTTTGACGCTGTCTGCGGCGTACGCTCCGTGGCACTGAGGAAGCAGATGTTGGCAAAAAAGGAGTTAATGCTAGAAGAGGCCGAAGCATTGGCACTGTCTGTTGAAGCAGCTGAAAATGGTGCCGAAAGCATGACCTCAGAAGCTACGTCTTTGCTTAAGCTACGCGCGTCTGAGGCCAACACTGCTAAAACATCTCCGACTCGGCACGCGGCACAGCGTTGTGATAGATGCTGAAGCAGCAAATACGACGGCAACCGCTGTCGTTGGATTAGAGCAAGGTGTTATCGCTGCGGTCGTCATGAGCATCTCGCAAAGATATGCCGCACCACTGCCAGTTAGAGCCCCGTCGCAACACATGCGGTGGAGGGAAGAGCTTTGACTCTCGAAGAAGCCGTAACTGAAGACGACGATAAGGACGAGACACATATATTGACTTTACTTTCTGCACGAAAAAGCCGCCTCGAGCCACCGATGAGGCGCAGTTTTTCGTGGAATGGCGTACAACTCACAATGAAAGTAGATACTGACTCGCCTGTCTGCGTAATTTCCAAAAACGTGTTTGACAAGCATCGCGAACGGTGGCCAGCGCTTTAACCTTCTCAGGTGAAGTTGTCAAGCTACGTTGAACCACTCCCACTGATGGGAAAATTGCAACTTTGTGTGCAATACAGGGCCGTTTCAGTTTACTGCCGTCTTATTGTACTGAACTGCTCGGGACCTAACCTGTGGGGCCGGGATCTGATTTCCTTGCTTCACAAAGCGGGGGTTCCAGTTTTGCAGCCGTCGGCACAAGACTTGCTACACTCAACGCCAGAACCCGCTGGGGCAGTTCACAACATTGTCGACGACTACCACGACGTCTTCTCCAAGGATCTTGGCCTGATCAAGAAAATTCCAGCCACATTGCAGCTGAAAGAGGGAGCGGTGCCGAAATTCTGTAAGGCAAGATCCATACCTTACGCTCTAAGGGACAGGGTGACGCAAGAGCTGGGCAGGCTGGTAGCCGTCGGTGTACTTTCACCAGTCCAACATTCCGAATGGGCCACTCCCATCGTGCCGTTACTTAAAGACGGAACTGTTAGAATTTGTGGTGATTTCAAAGCTACCCTAAATCCAGCCTCTACAGTTGAGCAGTACCCTCTCCCAGGGATTGAAGACGTGTTTGTATCTAAACGGAGGGGAGAATTTTAGCATTCTTGATTTGCGAGATGCCTATAATCAAGTTCTTTTGGATAAAACCACAAGGAAGCTCTGCGTCATTAACACGCACAAAGGCTTGTTTTCGTATAATAGGCTTCCCTTCTGAATATCCTCTGCTCCGGCTATTTTTCAAAGAAAAATGCCTGCTATACTGTCAAGGTTGCCTGGGGTTCAGGCTTACCTTGATGATGTACTGGTTTCGGAGGCTCGTGGCGATGAGAGTGAACGCTTGAAGAGTGCGTTGCAACGGTTCCGTGAACACGGAGCTAAGCTAAGGTCTGACAAGTGTAGCTTTAGACAGCCTTCTCTCACATATCTCGGCCACCGCATAGACAGAGGGGGTGTTTATCCCACAGAGAAAAATTTGGAAGCAATCGCTCAGGCTCCTCGCCCACAGAACGCGGCGAAGCTGCCTTCCTTTTTAGTAATGCCGACGTTTCATGCAAAATTTCTTCTAAATATGTCCACTCTACTTTTTCCGCTCAACAAACTTTTGGAGAAGGGCACAGTATGGCAGTGGGGGCGGCAACAAGAAGCTGCCTTTGAGAAGGCAAAAGACAGCCTAATGCAAGCTCAGGTTCTTGTTCATTTTGACCCGTTGAAACAGTTGAAGCTCGAATGTTATGCTTCCCCTTACGGTGTGGGCGCGGCGCTTTTTCACATGAGTAACGGCATGCCAAAACTCATTGAGTTCCGGTCCCGTACACTGGTGGCCGCCGAAAAAAATTACTCTCAGCTGGAAAGAGAGGCCCTGGCTTTGGTGTTTAGCGGCGCTAAGTTTCGTGATTAACTTCTAGATTGCCAATTCACTCTCGTGACGGACCACCAGCCCCTCTTGGGCTTGTTGCTATCCGACCGCCCGACGCCACCCCTGGCTGCAGCCCGTATCCAGCGCTGCGCACTGTACTTGAGTGGCTGTCACTACAAGCTGCAATGCACGCCGGAAAAACAGCTGCTTAACGTGGACGCCCTGAGCAGGCTGCCGCTGCGGTCTACGGAGGCTGATGACGTGGGTGAGCCACCGGAATGTGTCCTCGCTCTGAATAATTTAGACGATGGCGTTATCAACACACGGGAGGTTCAGCAGCTATCGGCTACAGACCCCACAGTAACAGCGGTAAAGAATTGTATATTACATGGCTGGCCCAAAAGTGCAAACCGGCTGGAGGAAACGATGCGGCCGTTTTTCGACCGCAACTAGAACGGTCCGTAGCCCATTGTCTAGTGTATTGGGGGCATCGCGCAGTGATATCCGAAAAAGCGCGGGACCGACATTTGAAAGTGTTGCACATGACCCACCAAGGCTCGTCAGGGATGAAACCAGTGGCAAGGTCAAATTTTGGTGGCCCCGACTAGACCGCGACATTGAAGCGTTTTCACCCGGTTGCATGAACTGTGCCAAAAACATTTCAATGCCAGCAGCATCACCACCAGTAAACTGGCCAAAAACGAAGGAAAAATGGTCACGACTACATGTCGATTTTGCCAGACCCATAGCAGGCAAGATGATTCTAGTTGCAGTATATGCTCATGCCAAGTAGATAGAAGCCGTGCCATTAAAGCATGCCACAACAACAAGCACAATCACCTGTCTGCACGCTATGTTCAGTCAATTCGGCGTCCTGCAAACCATTGTTTCGGATAATGGGACACAGTTTTCTAGCCAGAATTTTGCTACCTTCGTGGCAAAGAACAACATTATGCATCTGAAAACAGCACCCTTTCATACACAGCTTAATGGAGCGGCAGGACGAGCAGGACGTACAATAAAGGATGGACTTCAGAAGATGAGGGAGGGTAGCTTGGAGGACAACCTTGTGCGGCTCCTGTTCAACTACAGGAAAACACCACAGAACACGGGAAAATCTCCGTCAGAAATGCTGCTAGGGTTCCAGTTACATTAACTATTGGATGCGTGTTTTCCCTCAGCTGTTGCAGACTCGCTGCCAGCAGCAGATGACTGGGTGGCCCCCTGGAAAGCAACGTGCACGTGCGGAACTACGGTGTCAGAGAAAAGTGGTCACCAGGGCGTGTGCAGTCCACTTCAGGATCCCGAATGGTGACCGTCCAAACTCCTCATTCTGTAGTCAGACGCCACGTTGACCAAGTGCGCCCTCGACGAGCATCGCAGTCCCCAACATCGCCGGGCTCTGCATCCTGTTATGCCTGCGAGTCCACACCGCACGTCCATGCCTCTGGAAAAGGCAATATGTGTATGGGCCAGCACGCGAGCCCGCCTGACGCGAACAACTCAACGGCGTCATCACGCGGCGGTGCCTTTCTGTCGCGCACGCAAAGCGAGCCCGTCGAAGCAATCGGCGCCTTCCTGTCTGGCGAGTCTGACGCAATGCGTGGCGACGTCACTCGTCCTTGGGTGCAGCCACGTGCAGCGCAGCGGCTCCGGATTCGATGAGAATGATGCGGCCCAGCGGCGACCCCATTGGAGGGTTCTGACATCACTGCCAGCGGCAATTCTGGTTGGACATTTGGTCACTCACTGAACCCTCCCGGTGCATATAAAAAAAGCCCTGTGGCGTGTCGTGAGCAGTAGATCTATGTGTCAGAGAAGAGAGCTCAGCTCTTCGAGTCTCTACGCTGTCGGCCCCAGTGCCAAATTTGTAACGCCTCTATATATATGCTGTACATAAACCTTGTTTATTTCACCGTCGTCTCGTCCGCTCGTCTATCAGCTCTGCACAGAAGCAGTAACGAGCTGAGAAACCTGCGCTACGAAACGGCTGGTGACCTCCTCGGCGGAGTTCGAAGCAGTGCGGCGTTCGGGACCGTGTTGGCTTCGCCGGCTTTCGTAACAGTGATGGCAGCGGTGGGATTTCGTGGCGCCCTTCGTAACGTCGTCGGAGGCGCGCGTCGTAACAATCCTTATCAAAGTCTAATATGTCCATGCTGCCGAAACGATCGCCGGGACCCTCAACTATAAGCTCCACCGTGCTGCCGCCAGAACCGCTCACTACCGCAAGCCCCCACGACCATCGGGAGACAACCATGCCACAGGCCGGTTCTACACAAGCGGCGACCCCAAACGCGGAGCCAGTGCTTCGGCGTTCTACCAGACAACGCGAGCCAGTACAACGGTTCCACTTTAGTAGTGGTGCAAACTGCACTCTCCTACATCTACGTCCCCCCCTTTCCCCCCTTCGTGTTTCTGTAGATGGCTGAAGCGATAGCTGTTCCCGCCTGCATTTTCCCCCTCTCCCTGCTTCGTAAGTGAAGCTACAAAAGAAGCTAGCGGGAGACAACGTTCATATCGTTGCCCTAGTCTGCGGTTGTCTGCGTATGCTTGCCGTGGCTGAGCGGCTAGCTATGTAACATATATACTAAATACTCTTGCTGTTATAGAGAAGAAGCAGGTCACCTTTGCGTTAAGATTGTTATATATGAGAATGGCATAAAATTTCATGATCGTGGTGCTATATATATACGTGGTTTATCCCATATAAGCGAGCACTTCCACATATAAGGATTTACTTGATATGTTCACGGCCAGGCTAGAGAGCAAGCGACGTGCGCTTTCATACGGCCTCCGCAGAGGCGGCGAAAACAAAGGGGAGTAGCCTCGACTTACAGTTCTGCCGCTCTCCGCACGGGGCTACGCAAGCTTACCCTTGCCTGGCACTTGCGCGCTTGCATTTGCAGGCTGCTTTCGATGCGCGTGCGGGCTGTTTTTGCAGCTTTTGTACTTCTGTGATTTAACAGCAATCACATCGTCTTACTTTTCTTTAGTCTGAGGGAGGCTGTAGGCGTGAGTTTTCAGAAATGCATCGCAGTGCGCTGCATGTTGTTCAACATAGTAAAGTGAATTCCGTGTATATGCTTCGACCGGTGCCGTGATGGTGTACTGTTATGTCCCGTACTGCAAAGCGCATGCCGGGCAAACGCCGCGGGTTTCGTTCCACCAGTTCCCTGTGGATCAAGAACTGTGCTCAAAATGGCAGCGAAACATTTCAAGCCAGAAACACGTAATAAACGACAACTCGCCGTCGACCGTCGTATGCAGCATGCACTTCCGTCAGATAGATTACCTTTCTGACTGCAGGATAAGAAAGCTGCCTCCCGGAGTCGTGTCAACTGTCTTTGAAGAATATCCCGCATACTTGGTGCCAAGTGCGTAGTAGCCCCGGAAAGAACCAGTCGTAATACAATCTTTGCCCCCTCGCAAACCAACTAAGCGGAAGGCAGAGCCAGAGGAACTACCTGCTGATTTGAATGCTTCGGAGAGTTCCGACAAGCAGTCTGCAAATGTTTCCACCCAGACCACAAACAATGATGCACAGCGAGCAAGTCGGTATCTTTATGTGGTTGGAAGACTGTGTTTTTAAGCCGCCTATCACCGTTCTCAAAGTCAGAAGTCTCTGTCACTTCTGAGAGCTGAAAAAAAGGCAAGCGAGGCATACCATGCAAACAGGCACTTGGCTGCACTTGAGGAAATTGTGGCAGACGCTGAGCGAGGGGAAAATAGGCCGTTTTTCTTCTACATCAGATCAAAAGGTACGGGAAAAAGCATGACAGTTACCCTGAAAAGTTCGTTCGAGAGTGCGTCACATGGCGTTTCATTTCGCCGAAAGCATATGACTACGCTAGCACGTCGGGCCTTTTAACCTTGCCTGCAAAGTGTACTCTACAGACAGAGGTACATGGTTCCATTCCCGACGACATGCGGAATGAGCGCCGCGATGAAGGAAAGGCTCGTTTCCGAGGCGTCGATACTGAGCAGCAAGCATCATATGGCCTCCTTGATAATCGATGAAGCAAGCATCAGACCCAAGTGCATCTATGGCAGGAAGGCTGACGCTATGTTTGGCCTTGAAGACAAGGCCGGCGGTGATACGCCCAGCAGCTCGAAGGAAGTGCTCGCGAACAGTTTTGTGCTTTGTATTGCAAGGCGGGTCAAGCAAGTACAAAATACCCTGTTCGTATTACTTCACAAAACAGCTGAGCGGCAGGGACCTGTTCACGTGGACAAAAGAGGTGATCGCTGCGGTGGAATTGTGTGGCTTCGTTGTGAGCCGCATTGTGACTGACAATTACTCAGCCAAAGTCACCTTGTTTAAAAATTTGGGGAGTGACTCTCTGCAAACAGTCGTGAGGCACCCACACGATGACAGCCACATCACTCTGCTCGGCTTTAATCCATGCCACGTCCTGAAGAACGTGCGCAACCACTTCCTTGAGCGACAGCTTACGGATGGCTCAGGTGTGATCAGTGGCACCTTCGTACAAGAGCTTTACAAGAGCTTTACGAGTACCAGAAAAATGTGACAATCAAGCTTGCCAGGAACTTGACAAGGAAGCACATCTACTCTACAAACCTGCAGAAAATTAAGGTACTTCGTGTGGTTCAGATCTTCTCTCCACAGGTTTGTGCAGCACTGCAACACCTCGAAAAAAACTCCTACAGTAACCCTGCACTCTCCGCATTTAGGCGAGCAAGTTCCATCATGGACTTTATGAGGACAATGAAAGATTGGCTTGATATGCATGACAGCTCTTTCAGGGAACGGGACAGAATGCACCTATTACAGACATGGACGATGGCCGGCTGTTGTCGCTAGAAAATGACTTCCCATGCTATGTAAAGAAGGTACAAGCAAGCTCAGTCGCCTATGGGAACGGCGCTTTCACCGGCGAAGCGTTCGAGGCCCTGCTTTTCATTACAAAGTCAACAGTGTAAACAACTCGATACCTTCTAACCCAAGGCCTCAACTACGCGCTAACAAGAAAGCTACACAGTGACCCGATAGAAGCAGTATTCGGCCGAGTCAGGTACATGTGCGGTGGAAACGACATGCTCGGCGCCCGGGCTCTGATGGCTGCTTTGGACCAAATTGTAAAATTCAAGTTCGCAAGGCCACCTGAAGTCGTGACGTGCGGCACTGATGTCGACAACTTGGTCAGTAGCCTGTCGGTGACAATCTCTGACGACCTGAAAAAGCTTAAGGAATGTACTTCCACTCCTCCATTGCCTGTGACATGCTCTGGTTTGGCCTGCATCGGCGGTTACATCGCGAAGCTGATCACGGACTTAGGGTGCGAATCTTGCGCCATGCTCCTCACTACAAGCGACAAAGATCAGCCACCGTACGCGCTTTTGAGAGGCCAGGACAGAAGCGGGCTTGCCTACCCGAGGCCAGAGTTCCCTGGACGTTTAAACAGGATCGTCACATTCTTCGAGAAAATAGCAAAACACCTGCCACGCACGCGTGTTCATGAAGTTCTGCAGCTGCTCGTAGAAACGCATCGGGACGTACCTCTGCTGATCTGCCCCGAAAGTGTTGACAATAGTCACGGAAGACGGTCAGCAAGTTTGATTGCTGACAAATTCTTCAGGATCCTTTTAGTGAATCACTCCATTCGAGTCACCGACGACAAAAAAGCGCATGAACTATACACATAAGCTGTCGGGGAAGCACTTCTGACTGTAAAGCTTCTCCAGCTCGAACAACGTTTCTTTTGTGCAAGGCTGTTTTGTCACGCTGAAGATAATTTTTCTGGTGCTCGAACTGCGTAACACCATTATCTATGTGTTTAAATGGTGCAATTGTGCGTTTTACTGTTCACTTTAATGTAATGCAAACTTTGTAGGGGTAATTACCGAATGTTTACTTGCTATCTTCGGACAAGCTCCTGTGCTGTTGTGCATATTACAGTAAGGTCTCATTGTTTCTCTCCAAATAAACTTGTTTCCAGTTTGCGTGGTGCCTTTCAGTTCACAGATTATCCCCGATGCTTTTTCTTCGGCATGTGTTTTTAAAGATCTCTTAACTAACGCTCTGCAAGTTTTAAGTCTAACCTATAACAATTCAGAGTACGCCACTAAGTACTTCAACCTGCATACGAAACCGAAACATTGGAAATAGCCAAGGCGAATCAATTGCGCTGCGCTGAGAGCAAAATTTTGAAGCAATTCTGTTTGTTGCACTCGATGGCGGGCGCCCACGACAGCGGAGTACTTAAAATTTCGGTTCAGAAAATGGGGAGGGGAGGCAGGGAGGGCAGCATGAAAGACCAAAAAGTACACAAAAATAAACTACACAAAGGAAATTGCCAAAGCTTGTAGTTTATTCTCGATATACTAAAAATTTAGGACGGTTCCACGTTCTGTCAAATTTTGTAATTATTTCAATAATTTCTTTCGAGAAATTGCAAAATGGCTCATCGTCGCTTTGAGAACATACATCAATTCACGCATGGCTGGTGCGTAGCGTTCGACACAAATAATCAGCCGAAGATAAGAAACCATTATTCGGTGATGGGCACGGAGTCTTCGTTTCGTTCTTCTTTGCCGGTCCCCTTTAACCCCCTTCTGCACGCGCCAGTAGCGGTGATTGTAGTGAAAAAATGAAGAAAAAAAGAGCAGAGGCCGCGCATAGCTCGCCCGCCCGTGGAGTGGGAGAGGAGCGCGTCTGCATGATTAAGGTCCCTAGATGAAACAAGTTTCCAAGGTAGCGACACCCTCCCTTTTCCTCCTCGCTTATTTGCCTGAAGCGCCCCCTAGAAAGTTTAAAACTTTCATCCAAAAGCGAATGTTTGGGTTCTGTTGCTACGGTGAATAGATGTAAATGAAACAAAATGGAACGAAATAAGACGTAGAATAAACAGTTACCTTTATGAACATAAACGGCACAACACAAGAGCAAGCGGGATGTGCGTTACTCAACCGGCAACGTTGGGCAGTTCTATACTTTACACCACTAGCCATGGCGTCTCACGTAGTACATTTTAGTTCCACGGCCACGGTATTTTGTCCAGTTCTAACTAGTCCCCTTCTCCGATTGTGTTTTGTTCGTGTTGTGACACAGTGAACGTGCTTCTTGCTGGATCCTGTAAGTGGCCCCAGGGCGTGACGTTGTGACGATTGATTACAACCGGCTTGTGCACACGCAAGAAAAAAGAAACTACGACCAGACTGGTACGAACACTCGTCCAGCAGCACTGCGGTGACGTTTTTTTTTTTTTAAGTGCCCATTTGGACAATCGTGATGCCAAGTGATTCTGATGCGGTGCTGGGAACTTCCTGAAAAGTGAGAGTTCTACTGGTGAGGTGTCTCGAAGCAGCGCGTTTCGGCTCAAGCGGGAACTGCTCAAGAGTGAAATGTTTCTGAAGGTGCGTTGATTACAACCTACAGTTGTTCTGTATACGTGCATACCCACATGTATTAATAACAACTGGCATGCACTAGGCACGCATTATATGGACGTTAAACCCCACATATCAATCAATTAGGCACGCATTATACGCGCGCCTGCCGTTTCAATAAAAACCGACAAGTGAACTCGCTTCGCAGATCCGCGTCGACATACGTTGACGGAGTTGCACGAAAGCATTCGCGTGAAATGGTTCATAGTTGCACTTAATGGTGCGCTTCATCTCGGAAAGCACGAGGTAAGTTTAAGAGAGCGAAACCATTTTCTGTTGTTTACGGCAACGTAGCATTGCTGAAAAACGCAGATGTTGCATTGAACGAGCATGGCGAAACAATCATTGTCGACTTAGTGCACACCGAAACGCTCCTCGTCTTCAGTTTATGTTCTGGCTACGATTTTGTCTTTGGTCACGGCGAGAATCCGGCTGGAGCCATATGCGCATGCGTACTCATTTTGAACCTTTTGCATAATAATAAATAGCACCACCAGTCATTTGCAAGATCACGTGCTAGTAATGCACCAATTACAGACGCGGATGGCAGAGAAAAAGAGGAGTAATCGAGAGAGTGAGGAGGACGGCTCGAGAACAATGAGTGACGCTACCTTGTTTCATCTAGGGACCTTATGCATGATTGGCCCGCAGCGCCAGCTTCTAGCATTGGCCGCAGGCAGGAACCAGGCCTCTTGCGAAGGCCATATAACGGCGCGCGCCTCTCCCTCTCTAGCCCGGCCGCGATATGTTATAGATGGTGTGGCCGTGCCTCACAAGGCCGGATTTGTCTCTTTATATGGACCAACCCGTGCCATTTATGCCTGTATATAACCCCATATAGGAACCGACCCCGCAAGATATTTATTCATATATGGTAAACGGAAAGCGCATATGGTGACATATATGCTTATATGTGGCCACATAAAACTTATATAAGTGCCATCTATGACATTTCCGTAAGGGTTGTTTTTGATCACCTATTAACTGTGGCGTATACACAATTCAGGCATAAATTTCTCAGCGTCGTCAGCCACTGCATGAGCAATTGGCACAAAACTCTTTGCAAGTGTTTAGCGGACACAATGCCTCTCAGAAGAATGACGAAAAATACCATAACGAATGCTGGTCTGCTACACAGAAAATGTTATTATTATTAATGCAGTACTGTGCACCCAGCAAGTGCGCTTGGAGCACTTACCAATGAGTGTTGAGAAAAGGCTCAGGAAGGCCGCTCTTTTAGCTTTGGCTGTGACTATGCTGCGCCTTCCGCGCAGGCCTGGCGTTTTCTCTTCAGGCTATGCGGTAAATGAGTACAACCGTGTTGCGGGTGAGCTTTCGTAGGTGTTGAGCACCACACCCCCAGAGAAATTATTAGACATCTGTATAAGTTTCAGCCAGCACACATACCAGGGAGATTGCTATTTTTAACGAAAATGAAAACGCTAACAACACGGTACCACGCGTAAAATGACGTAAATACCCATGGTGGTCATTTGCTTACATTTCCGAGAGTGTTGAGCAAGTTCGCAACTATTGCGCTTCCTTAGGCACGCAATAGACGAATAACTGGAGAGCTGCGTAAGGACCCATTCAATAAGTGGGGGTACCAACTGTACAAATATTTTACACTATTTACTCTTTTCGCCCCGCGGGTGCCTGTCCGAAGACACAGGTGGCGGAAGTGTCGCGGGGTTCGCAAAGCCGCGAGTGGGGCCGAACGGTTGAATATGTCTTCGAAGCCATACTTAAGTTCCCTTTTGCAAGCCCTCCTTGTATCGAGTGCGTTTGGCTGTTTTCCTCGGTGGACGGTATTTGGCAATATATAAAGAGCATGCGGTCGTAGGCTTGTCAGTCACTCGGACGTTTTCTTTCCTGTGCTGGTAATGGTTTCACTGATGCCTCAGACATATGAATGAGTGGTGTTTCTGTTGTCGTGTTGACACATAGGCCGAATGCTGAATTTCTTGAGGAGTGTCGCCGTGCTTTCAAAATTGAGATTATTTGGTAGCTGTTCTTCCTTAGTTCCTTAAATAGCCCTCGCTTTTCATTCGTTTAAATGTGCATGCCACCACTTGTACTCGTGCCTCTATAATCTGGCGTCATTGGCCGACTGGACGAATTTCGGCCGGGCTGGGCTCCCTGGGCTCCGCATGCCTACGTGCATTGTGTAGGGTGTCGCCCATGGTGTAGTTTTGTTTATGAGCCTTTTAAGAGGGAAACAGAACTTTTCTCGTGTCAGTGTTTATGCTACTACCTATCTTACGTTTTTCAGCTTTATAGCTCTGTATTTTATTCAAATTTTCAACATGTCACAGTTTCGGGATTGGCCGGACGCTCTTATGTACGTTTGTATAGACTTCATTCATTCCTATGTAAACCTGAAACTGATGTGATGAGCTTGGCTTTTTTTTATTCTAATTTGCCAATGCCAGGAAAAGAGGGTAGGAGCCTTGCAGAGCCGCCAACATTGTAGCGTTTTGCTTTATCCATGTATTTTCTTTTCGCAAGTTGTCTAATGAAAATGCGGATTAAAGCTGACTTTCAGTTTGAACTTGAGTTATGCCCTGTCGCTCTTAGCTTCTCGTTCTCGTATTCCCTCTTTTTTGTTGGTGCTTTCTCCTGTAGAGTGACCATGTTTTATTGATTTACTAACTGATTACATCATGCAAGTTGCTATATGGTTCTTCATGAGCACCTTGGTCGATCGATCAAGTGATTGATTGATTGATTGATTGATTGATTGATTGATTGATTGATTGATTGATTGATTGATTGATTGATTGATTGATTGATTGATTGATTGACTGACTGATTCGTTGCAGGCATAGTCCAAAAATACTGGTACGTTTTCTGCTGAGCACACTGCTATAAAGCGTACGAAGCATGCATCGCGAGAAGTTAAAACGAACCCGCAATTTCCTTCAGGTTACTTATTTGTGAAGATGAAGGCGCAATTGCAACAGCGACGTTGTTTTTTTACAATATTAGTTTGTCAAAACGTTGCGTTGCCAAGACCATAGAAAAAACTTGGCGAGACTGTCGACAATTGCCGCAGGTAAGTTCCTTAAGACTCAAATAAAATTCGATTGATTGATTGGTTGGTTAAATTTTTGATTTATTTATTGATTGATTGATTGATTGATTGATTGATTGATTGATTGATTGATTGATTAATTGATTGATTGATTGATTGATTGATTGATTGATTGATTGATTGATTGATTGATTGATATGTGGTGTTATACATCTCAAAACTACCATGTGAATATTAGAGACGTCGTAGTGGAAGGCTCCGAAAGTTTAAACCACCTGGAATTCTTTAACATGCGCCCAAATTTGACCGCAGCATGTGAGCACAGCCGACATCATTTTCGCCTCCATCGCGAATGCAGCAGCCGCAGCTGTGGCTCGATCCCGCAAACTGCGGGTCAGCAGCCGTGTACCTTAGCACTCGTCCACCGCGGAGGAGTGAAAATAAAGTTTGTCGACTGACTGACTGACTGAG
Source organism: Rhipicephalus microplus (assembly GCF_043290135.1). Lineage (NCBI taxonomy): Eukaryota > Metazoa > Arthropoda > Arachnida > Ixodida > Ixodidae > Rhipicephalus > Rhipicephalus microplus. The sequence goes on from NC_134701.1 coordinate 122,722,208, forward strand.
TAGCTGCCATACGCCACAGCAATGCGCTCGATTGATGCCAATGGTTTGCTTACTGCACGTGGGCAGGATGGCAGCGAGGCTTACTGCCAATACTAATTTCAATATCAGGGAACAGAAACAGCCAACAGGACGTTTTACTGAACGCATTATACAATTAAGCCGCCGTTACCACTACGTGAACTTGCGCGGCTATGGAGAAATCGACAAGGTTTTTTATGAGCATTCCTCCTTGCTGTAGAGCGTGTACCTATTCGAACCACAGTTCTCGTCAAACTGCTGCAGGCATTCTTCTGGTACAGAATCTTTGAATTCAGGCGTCACTCCCATGATGCATTCTGAAATAAGTGAAGGATATTGTTGAATATGTATATCCACTACCAGAGTAATTACCTAACGCGCCATTATGTGTTAGTTTTGGTCACAATTACTGATCTCTTCACTCCGCACTGTATTTTAATGAGAATTTGGGACAGTCGTATCTATATACACACGACTTACAATATCCCCGTGCTTCCAAATCCCCAATGATTTACCTCAGTACCTTTTCTCGTCCCGAAAGACATAAATCTATTTATATGCAGGCAACGGACCCCCACTGAACACTAGAAAAAGTTATTGTGAAGGGACGTGAAGGAAAGAAAAAGTTCTCAACTCTGTTAGCTTCAAAGCTGGGTAGGGGTGAACATGCAGTTTAAGTCGGTGTTCCCTGCAGCAACTTTTTTACATTCCACAACTTTTTTATTTATCTTTATTGATTTATACTGTTAGCCAAAGGCCAATACAGGGTGGAGTACTGAAATATTCTTCACACATTGTTCAAAGACACAAGCACTATGCAGTGAAATCAAGGCACATAATGCATCTGACAACTTGAAACAAAATACACCACACAGACCATATCAATCTGCAAACGAAAAGCAACTCTTACCAAAAGTATAATGCACAAAAGTATTCAAGTTTTACACAGTAGTAACCAACAGTGAGCAGAAAGCAACACAATTGCAGACACCACACTCAACATACACTGCTACACATGCCTGAAAATTAAGAGCATCCAAATCAGGAACTTTTTTAAAATCATTATCTTTAATTAGTTGAACTGATGTCAAAGCACACAAGCCGTCTCTAAATGAAAAAAGAAGGTACTACCGCTTTTATACAATTACCTGGAAGAATATTCGGCCAGTTCAAGTTTCTGGAATTCCGCAGAAGAGTCAATTTGGGCTATACAAAGTGGCAGCACATTCCCCTCTTCAATCATTTTCGGGAAGAAGGAATAATTGAAGGTGTCAATCTTTGCGGTTATGGGCACAAATTGATCTGGATTGCTCGATCTGACAGATCGTGCAGTTCGTGACATTCTGACTTACATAGTATCACTTTGAATATTTGTCGAAAGAATTGCTGTTTCAAGCAAAAGACATTACCACAGAAATGCATGCGTGCATCTCTGGTTTTATACAAGAAATTTGAGCGCCTTGGTAAATTTCTACGTGAATTCTGACGCCGCTTCTATGCCAAGCAGAAAATTGTCATGCAGTAGCGACCATCCTTAGTCATACGTAGCATGAACCGGTGGCGAGTAGTAGGGGTTGTACTATTCTTCGGAAGCACACCCGTTTACAATGAACAGTGACCACGACAACACACGCTGACAAGCCTAGACCTTAAAATGCTTCGCTCCTAATACGGCGTGTCCCACTGCGGCTTCCAGGGAATATAATTATGTCGCGTTTTTACCCTGAAATCCTATCAATGTAACTCTCTTCAGCGCACCCTTTCTCAAAAGAGCATCTTATATACCTCTTTCGTCACGGATAATGATGCAATGTCCGGAAATGGGTCAAACTTGGTTGACATGATTCTGAAGCACTCAGTGCTACATACGGGAAAGGCTATGACGGAATATTTTATCTGTGAGTTTCAGTAACTACAGTTATTAGCGTGTAATAAATGGATAATCCTGCTATCCGTCAACTCGTATACTTGCATAAAAAGAATGAACTGTTATGCACAAATTGTATGCAGTGTTTTGTATTTTTTTTTAGATTGAAAAGAAAAAATGACTGATCTACCTATATAAGAATCGGTATAACGCGAAAGTAAAACATGCTTTTACAGAGCCAGATGAGCGTTTACTGTGCATTGTTTCAGACACAGATTGCAGTCACGTTAGGAACGGCAAGCCACTCGAAAGTTGAAGCGCACACCTCAAGCGCAAAGCACGCACGAAATTAGCATACACAGTACGAATGCGTACTAGCAACTGTCACAGCTCCACACCTAAAGCACACTGTTCCAACAAAAAAAAAGCGTGAAACGAGCGCACAAGCATAGAAAAAACAAGCATGGACAACTGTCAATCTTCTACCTGCATCGTGTGTCAGCAGTGCACTTCGGCAGCATGCAAAGTGGCCTTTGTCTTGTTTCAAACTATGAGCCTCATAAGCACGCGTGCAGGAGAGACCACACTCGGTGGTGGCGCCGCTTCGTGGAGGCGACGACCTTGAAAGCATGCCAATCTTAAGCAACCTAGACCGACGCGAGCTCGTCGTGCCGTCTTTCCACTGATAACAAAAACGTGCTAAAGTTTCGAAGCGCCGTAGAACTGCTAAACGGTGTATGGTGTATATAAGTGTCTTGCCGTTAGTGTTCCAGTCGAAGTACGCTTCATGGCACAGTGTTTGCGTCACGTGCTCCAAAGTGAAAGGTTGCTAGTGCGATTCCACACGACAAAGTACATTAGCGGAACCATAGTGAACCACATCATAAAACATTTTCATGCATTAAAAGCCTTGACGTTGGTCCTGAAAAGCCGCACGCAGAACAATTGTCGAATATGATGGTGTATTCAGCACACTCATTCCTTGCAGCAATGTGCAGCATAATGAAGTCACACTCAGGAGGCCTGCACGATTGTGAAAGTTTGAAGCCGTTTGATTAAACACGGGGTGCCTGACGGGCTATTGAAGTTCACTTGTGCATTTGTACACACCATAACTGGAAAGACTATATTCCACAGTTTATGACCCCGCGTGTCATTTGTCCAAGAAAGTATTTGGGAACTTTGTGGAGTGTCAATTCTCAACGTGGCAACCAAACATTGAAATTTAGAGTGTATTTTCTCTAGTAACAACCATAGTAAATCAGTTGACGTTCTGTCATTTACTATATTTTCATAATTTATAAGCTTCAGGTAGAGATGCACTTGCAAGTTTCCTCTGTGCGAAAAATTGCTTTACCTAAATTCAACTAACCGCTACCCGTCATAATGGTGTACCAGAATGTGGGCCACCGCCACTGTGGAAACATGCCCAATTTGGCAGAAATTTCATTGCACAGAAACTTCACCGACCATGTCCTGACAGTCCTATTCACCGTTTCTTCACGCTGGATGGTTTTTTTTTCTACGGCAGAACGCCGGAGAATAAAAAGTGCGTGTCAATTCACTTCAAATTGATGTAGAACTAGTGACTGCAACAGTATCCGAACACTCAAAAGCGCAGTGGTTCTGAACACTACTGTCCAAAAACTAATTATTGTTATCGCACAAGCTTTTGTGGTCGAACATGCCTATGCATTCGGCCTACTCAATCTTAGAGATGGTAAATGATGGGACAAGGAAATACAATGCACATAATTTTCAACGTTGAGGCAACTACGATACTGATAAGGGGAACTGAAAGACAGCTTCGCCAACTAATAGGTTCCGAGGCTTCATCGTGTACCGTGAGTGTGCGCTCAGCTCTTGCTCAATATGTCTTCAAGTGGCATTGCAGTGGAAAACTTGTGGCACATGCGTGTTGTCCTTTCATGCGTACGTTCTTTTTTAATAAAAAAAAAGTCCAAGCTTCCAGTACCACGCAAGGCTTGAAACAGCGAACTGGGACTACATTATAATGTACTAACTTCTAGGTTATTTCTAGGCCTTAGCTAGGTACTACAGTTTCTAGACTGCTTCTACGTTGTTACCAAGTTTTAGCTAGACGGTGATAGGCTGTTTCTACGTTGATTCACAGTGCAGAGAGGCGGTAGTTAGGTCACAGTCAGCCACACACACGACACAGGAGTTCAAACTCCAACGACCGAACCGTGCACGGAAGCCAAACGTTCACACATCTCATAGACCTGCGGGCATGATGTTCACCTGGGGCTTCTACCGAATTCGCGCCTTATCGCAGCTACCGTTGCCTTTCACGTTCCCTACAGTATTCGTTGTTGTATGTATCCGGATTCTTCGGCTTACCGCCTTCGCTTCAAAGGCATTTGTCGGGCTAATTGTTGCCCCTTCATTTTTGTAGACCACTGGTCCGTACTGGAATTTCATTATTTACCCTTGCACTTAGTCACTTATAATGTCGATAGTTCTCTGATAAACCACACATTCCTGAATACCCGTTCATAGAGTTTTTCAGCGATCTACGCACAAGACAAAACTAAAGAAATAGCTTCGCTATTTTTTTCTGCGATCTCCGCACAAAGAACAACTGACAAAGCAGCTTCCCTGTTGTAGATAATGTTTGTTAATTGTTGTCTAAAAGTTGCTTCTGCACGCCCCGTCGTCCAGTGTGCCCTGGAATAAGACAGAATAGTGCCATAATTTTGGCGACAGTTGCCTCTACGTATAGATGAACTTCCTGAGGCTTTGCGGGCGTGTATCCAATATGTAAACGCACAGTCTTGTGCAAATGCGCAAACACTTGCATTTAATGGCCACGCAGACTTATAGCCGTCTTGCGCACGCTGCCATGCACAGTAAAAACTGTTTACGCACACCAAAAAGAAGCGCCACGTGAGTCGCCAGACCATTCCTTCTCGTCCGGTGAAAACTAACCACATGCAAGACTCAATGGCTTTTTTTTTGGGGGGGAAGCATTTTTAGCGAACTTCGGCGACTTTGAGCGTATAAAACTATCTATCTATATATGTTTTTATCTATCTATCTATCTATCTATCTATCTATCTATCTATCTATCTACCTATCTATCTATCTAGCCGCCTACGACTTTTAGCTTTCCTGGCAGTTTCGATGATGGTATCACTACCAAACTTGGTGTGGCTTAACACGACTGTATGAAGAACATATTACACTAGTCATAACATGAATATCATTACATGTATGTTAAGAAAGCTCTGACTTGAATTTCATGGTCCTGCAGCTCTTGCGGCAGTTTCGTTCACACGGCATGTTGCAAAACAGGTATTGTATGACATGATTGCATGGCGAACACAAGCGACAGTACCATAACATGAAAATCATGACATGCGTGTCATGTAACAACATGAATACGTGCCACGCTCATGATGCGCTCACGGCCGTTTCGCTAGCGTTGATTGGTATTACGGTACGTGAATGGATGACGAAGGTATGTGACTGGTGCAAACATGATAATCATGAGGTGCTTCTCACGGCCACGGTGATTTAGTTACAGGTACTCGGCTGCTGACCTGCAGGTCACGGGATCGAATCCCAGCTGCGGACGCTGCATTTTCGAGGGAGGCGGAAATATTGCAGGCCCATGCGCTCAGATTCGGGTGTACGTTAAAGAGCCCCAGGTGGTCGAAATTTGCGGAGACCTCCACTACTTCTTCTCTCATAATCATATGGTGGTTTGGGGATGTTAAATCCCGCATATCAATCAAGGGGCTTGTCAAGTACCAACACGACTACATGCCACGCTCATGATGCGCTGGTGGTCATTTCGCAAGCTTCACTTATACCAAATTTGGAATTACGGGACGTGAAGAGATGACGAAAATATGATACTGGTGCAAACACGATAAACATGATATGCGTTTCATGCAACAACATGACTACATGCTGCGCTCATGATGCCCTCGCAGCCGTTTCACTAGCTTCTCATGTTCCGAATTTGGTACTACGTGACACGAATGAACGACATAGGTAAATGACACATCAAAACATGATAATCATGACACGGAATGCATGTAAGGCATCATTTACCTCCACCTCTAAGCATTGTGCTTATTTTAAAAGGACATATCAACCTCTCTCATTCGTGCTTCGCCTATATTCGATACCCAAAGTATGTGGGATCTGCCAATTTTTTAGCATTGGTATCCAAAGACCAAAGAAATCCTGAAAATATCGATTCAGGAAAACAGTCAAAACGCATGTGTCGAAGTGATTAGCAAACAACTGCTTGGAAATCAACGGCACTACAGGCTTCGCGTTCAAACACCGTATTCGGGACTTTCGGAAGGGTTCCTGAATGTGTGAATCATTTTTCTTATACTGCTAAATTGATATTCCACACTTCAAAGATAGCCACACCTGCAGCAAGAGCCCGCTTAGTAAGTGAGAACACGTGGAACAGAAAATGCGGGGGACGAAGCTGCCCTGGAATTCTAGCATCGAACGTCGCGACGTGCTGTATCTTCATGGTATCTACAAGCCTTAAGCGAAACTTCAACCTTTATTTCCCTTCTATCAATAAATATTTATAGGCGAAATGAAGGACATGATGGTTCTTACAATAATATTTATTAGTTTAAGCAAAAAATTGTTTAGTGTCCCTTTAAAATATTCTGCATGTTCATTCGGTGTACTATCGGCTTCAATGAACCACGAGAAGCAGAGCGCGTGGCCCAAGCATTAAAAACGGTATAGTGCGCTTCGTCCATTCATGCCACTGACACTTGCGCAGCACGATGGCAGCACAGCACGATGACTCTGCAATGCAATATTTTTTCCTTGCATTCTAGTTCTGATATTGCGCTGATAGGAGCCCACGTGAGCGTGTCAGGCGCTTTTGTCGTTTCACAATTACTTTTCTTTTACTTTCGTTCCTTTCTTTTTTTTCAAAATATCATAACTAGAACAAAAGCGAAAACATCGCACTATATGGGAATCCCTCAGGCCTGCAAGACGGGATTTGCGGAGCGGACCTGTTTAAGGTGATGACTGGAGGGCGCACACTTTTAGTGATGCTTGTGGGATGCGCCCCACTGTTTGTGTTCTTTTCACGCTAATCGCATAGTCATAACACTGAAACACGTAAAAAACAATAAAAACAGTAGAAAATATTCATGTAATGGCTCGAAAGGTCACCATCGGACTGCTAATTATCTGTTTAAGAAATAATTCTTGGCCTCTATTTGAGCGCGCAAGCTTAACTTAAGCTGACTTTATGTCCACTCAGGCAAACAGGAAGGAAAGAACGCCCTTTAATTCCGTCCCCGTTTATAGTGAATGTGACTATGCATCCATGCGGCACCGACGTCATTCATGTGTGCGTATACGGGCTTGTATGCCTGAGTACATGCGTATGGATGTGTCTCTTCCTTCACTGTTATTAACCTGGTCGAACCAAATGACTTGGAGCTGGAAAAACACTACATTAGCAAAACAATCGCAGCATATCGACAAAGTGAATGATGATGAGTGGGGCGAAGCGTCCGTCTCTCCATCCATTCGTATGTGCATCCGTCCGTGCATGCGTCTATGCGTCCGATCTCGTTCGAGAATGCAGACGGCGCGTGGGTAACACCGACGAGACTCCAGCTAAGCAAGCCGAGTGCAAGCGTCTTCAACGCGCCCGCCGCTCTGCCCCATCTATGCCCCACTAACGATCCGCCACGTACGGCGACCATCCAGGAAACTCAGAGAGGCGCTCGTCCGCACACTATGCAGACGGCGTGCGGGTAAAACTGACGAGACACGATTCAAGAAAGTCAAGTGCAAGAGCCTTCAACGCGCCCGCCGCTCTGCTCTGTTCATGCCCCACCAGCGATCCACCGCGTAAGGCGACCAATCAGGAGACTGCAAGAAGCACTCGTTTGCGCACTCAGGCAAAGCGCGCGCTGAAGCCAACCGAAGAGTAGCGGCAGAGTAACGTCATCTATGAAATTAAACGAGAAATGTTCATTCATTTCTCTTTCTGGTCTCTTCTCTTGGTAACGCGTGACTATTGACAAGGTTACACTGTAAGGAGCTTCGCTTCTAAAGCAGGTTTCTACAAGTGCCTACCGCAAGCGCCTTCATAATGTCCTTCTCATTGATCTTCTGGTAACTGGCAGGTCAATGGCCCCCCAATTAGGGGTAAGAAATTACAGTTCCTAAAAATTCGAGCTTTATATGCTTTAGTCAATCTTACTACCACCACAGACAGGAGCTACATAGCTAATGAATCAGATCAATAAAAATTGTTTTTTTTTCTAAGAGAACCAAATTCTGGGGCACCAGCCTACCCGGTGTTCTGTGCGAGTGGCTATGAAGACGTTGATACGGGTTATTCGATAAACCGAAGTAAAATACTTGTCTCAGACAGTACTTGGAGTGTCCCCTCTCCCTTTCGTAGAGCAGGGTATCGAATCAGTTTCCCCTTCCTTACCAACAACTCTCCTGTCTTTTATTTACCTTTCTCTCTGTGTGTCTGAAGGATATATATAAATATATATATATATATATATATATATATATATATATATATATATATCTATATATATATATATATACATATATATATATATATATATATATATATATTGTAGTGAAGAGGAATGCCCACTACTGCAGCGACATCGACACGTTGGCGCGAGGCACGAGCTAAGACTGCCTGGTTGCTGCTGCGACGCTGCCCGTATACTCAGCCTGCTCTTGATGCTTCGGTACCGACGCCACTACCACTGTTTACCTTGCATTTACATTATATTTTGGTGGAGGTGCTGCGGTCTTCCCCAGTCCTGGAACTCCGTAGCCGAAAGCTGCCGTCCGTCATGCCTGACGACGCTGTCTTCACACCCCCACCGGCTTCGCCACGCAGGGGCTGTCCCGGTGCCCAGCTCTTGCGAGAACCAGGCATCTTCAGCGGCACCGATGAGAAAGACGTTGAGGATTGGCTGGAATCTTATGAACGAGCCAGTGCTACTAACAAATAGGACGATCCCGCGAAGCTTGGTACCGTGATGTTTTATTTAACGGATGTTGCCAAGCTGTGGTACAGAAACCATGAGGCGGATATCCCCACTTGGACGACCTTCAAAGCCTGCATTACAGATGTTTTTGGACGCCCTGGTGTGCGGAAACTTCGCGCAGAACAACGTCTACGAAGCCGGTCCCAACAAACTGGTGAAACATTCACTAGCTACATCGAGGACGTCCTCGACCTCTGCCGGCGTGTCGACCCGAAGATGGCGGAAACTGACAAGGTACGACACATCATGAAAGGCATTTCCGACGACGCCTTTGAAATGCTGCTCTCGAAGAACCCTATCACTGTCTCTGAGCTCATCGAGTTGTGTCAGAGTTTCGACGAGCTCTGACGACAGCGTCTCCTCACGCGACACCCTAACGTCGCGGATGACACACTCTCAAGCCTAACCACCACCTCTGACCTTGAGTCCCTGCTATCGCAGATCAAGGAGTTTGTTCGTGCTGAAGTCGCTCGTCAGCTATCGCTGCTATCGACAGTCAGCCAACCACAGTCACCTCTTTCAGCAAACCTTCGCCAGGCCATCCAGGAGCAAGTTTGCGCGGCTCTGCCATCTGCCCGTGACGCTTCATCGTTGCCGACCCCCGTTGCCTGTGCCGAGGTAACTGCACCTCTAAGCTATGCTGTAGTGGCCGCTCGACCACCTCTTTAGACTTTTACGTCACTGCCATCAGCCATGCCACCACGACCTACTCCGCGGTTCGCTCAGCCAAAGTCTCTCCAGAGTAGTGGACAATGGCGTACAGTCGAAAATCGGCCAATATACTTTGCCTGTGGCCTACCTGGCCACATAGCGCGATACTGCCGTCGACGCGTTCCTATTTACCACCACCAGAGCTACCACCAGAGCTTCGAACCTGCCCCTTATGTGTCACCACGCCCATCGTTCACAGGATCTCAGCCTCCTGACCAGATGTCATCGTACGCCGACTACCGCCCTCCAGTTAACCGTCGCTCACCATCACCTCGACGCCGCTCGCCATCCCCGATGCGCCGTCGTCCTTCATCGCCGGAGCAGGAAAACTGATTGCCGCAATTCCAGAGGCAGGAACTGCGTCGCCCGCGAAAAAACCAAAGCTTCACTCTTCCCCAACGAATGTTCTCGACGTATATGGGGACGGCGTCGCTGCACTCGCTCTTGTCGACACTGGTGCCGCAGTTTCAGTGATCAGTGCCAGACTCTGCCGCTTGCTCAAAAAAGTTATGACGGCAATAGCAAGTATATCACTTCGTGCAGCCAGCGCAGAGCACGTCACGCCAGCCGCTGCCTGTACTGCTTGAATCGCGATTGATGGCCTCATCTATGTCGTCGAATTACTAGTTTTAGATTCCTGTTCCCATGATCTCATTTTGGGTTGGGACTTCATTTCCGCTAATAAGGCCGTCATCGACTGCTCTCGAACTGAGGTTGAATTTGAAGTGTTTGGTGATGCTCCGTTAAATGATGCACTTGAAACCGGGGACAAACTATTTGTTGCTGAAGACGTTATCATACCGCCGCACTCTTTCGCACTTACCATGGTATCTTGCAACTCGCTCGCCGAGTCGAGTGCCCTTTTCACGCCATCTGCCCTTTTCGTTCGCCGCAAGTGTTCGCCGCTACCTTATGCCCTTCTAGAACTTCATGACGGCGTCAGCAGACTGCTCATCTCGAACCTCTTGTCATGTCCATTAACACTACTTCGGGGCGAGTGCGTCGGGCGGGTTTACAGTCTCGACCCTTCTGCAATTTTCGACATGTCGACTGGTCCTTCCGCCAAACACGAAGTCGCCGGAGTGACTTGTGCCTCTTCGCCGCAGACTACTAGACCTGACGTACTCAGCAGCTCCATCACCGACACGTTAACCATTTCGCAACGTGCTCAGCTGCTACAACTGCTGGAGAAGTTCCGTTCTTCTTTTGACTGCCAGCATACTCCCCTCGGCCGCACGTCCGCTGTGTGTCACCGCATCGATACGGGTACCAATGCGCCATTGCGTCAAAGACCTTATCGCGTGTCCGCAGCCGAGCGCCAGGTTATCGATGACCAAGTAGCTGACATGCTCAAGCGTGGCGTCATCCAGCCTTCGAATAGCCCCTGGGCATCTCCACTCGTTCTCGTTAAGAAGAAGGACGAGTCAATTCGCTTCTGTGTTGACTACCGTCGTCTTAACAAAATAACTCGAAAAGACGTTTATCTCTTACCGAGAATCGACGATGCCCTTGACTGCCTCCAAGGTGCGGAGTACTTCTCTTCTATTGACCTACGGAGTGGCTACTGGCAAGTCCCTCTGGCCCCTGAAGATCAGCCTAAGACGGCCTTTGTCACACCTGATGGCCTTTACGAATTCTGGGTCATGCCTTTTGGTCTTTGCAATGCCCCCGCAACATTCGAGTGGATGATGGACAATCTTTTGCGTGGCCTGAAGTGGAAAACATGCTTGTGCTACTTGGATGACGTAGTTATATTTTCACTAGATTTTCCAACGCATCTCCGCAGGCTAGATGAAGTACTGCAGTGCCTAACTGACGCTGGCCTTCAGCTCAACCTGAAGAAATGCCGCTTCGGCGCAAATCAGCTCACCATCCTCGGCCATGTTGTCTCTAAAGACGGTATCCTTCCTGACACCACCAAGCTTCGGGCAGTTGCAGAGTTTCCTAAACCTGCGTCTCTGAAGGATCTGTGCAGCTTTCTTGGCCTCTGCTCCCATTTCCGCCGCTTTATTCGGAATTTGCGATGATCACCGCCCCCCTGACTGAACTTCTGCGCAGTGACTCGAAAAATTACGCTTGGTCACCCGCCTCTGACGATGCTTTCGAAAAGTTGCGCCGCCTGTTAACCTCGCCGCCAATCTTGCGTCATTTTGACCCGACTGCTCCGACTGAGGTACACACCGATGCCAGTGGTGTTGGACTCGGCGCAGTGCACGCGCAGCGCAAATCAGGATTCGAGGAGTACGTAGTCGCATACGCAAGCCGTACCCTCACCAAAGCGGAGAAGAACTATTCCGTGACAGAGAAGGAGTGTCTGGCAATTATATGGGCTCTAGGTAAATTTAGACCATACCTATATGGTCACCCCTTCGACGTAGTCACTGATCACCATGCGCTTTGCTGGTTATCCACATTGAAAGACCCCTCCGGCCGTTTAGCTCGCTGGGCTTTGCGGTTGCAAGAGTTCGACATGCGTGTTGTCTACAGGTCTGGTCGACGTCACACTGATGCCGATGCCCTATCACGTTCACCTGTGTCCTCCGAAAACTCTGCATGTCTATCTGCCGTGGACGAAATGGTGTCGTTCCCAGAAAACTGTGACATGGCGTCTGAGCAACGTAAGGATGACTGGATCAGCACTCTTCTGCGATTCCTTTCAGACCCGTCGACTTCTCCATCTTCTCGAACGTTGCGCCGTCAAGCGGCTCACTTTGAGGTCCGCGATGGCCTCCTTTATCGCAGGAACTACAAGTCCGACGGCCGAAAGTGGTTACTCGTCATACCTCGCCATCTTCGTGCTGCAATATGTTCAGCTTTCCACACTGACCCTCAGTGCGCACATGCGGGCGTCTTCAAAACATACGCTCGGCTTTCCTACCGGTTTTATTGGCGAGGCATGTACACCTTTGTTCGCAAATACATTCAATCATGTTCTCAGTGCCAACGACGCAAAGCTCTCCCTCATCATGCCCCTGGTCCGATCCAGCCAATCCCTTGCCCAGCCAGGCCTTTCGACCGCGTTGGAATTGATCTGTATGGGCCTCTACCATTCACGGCTTCCGGAAACCGTTGGATCGTTGTCGCTGTCGACTACTTGACGCGATACGCGGAAACAGCCGCTTTGCCTGCTGCCACAGCACGTGACGTCTCATCTTTTCTCCTGCGGAACTTCAATCTGCGTCACGGCGCACCACGTGAACTTCTCAGCGACAGAGGACGTGTATTCCTCTCTGAAGTCGTCAACGCACTCCTTGCCGAATGCCGTATCATTCACCGGACTACCACCGCCTACCATCCGCAGACGAATGGATTGACGGAAAGATTCAACCGTACCCTAGGGGATATGATATCAAAGTATGTTGCCTCAGACCACTCCGACTGGGACCTCATTCTGCCTTTTGTGACGTACGCCTGCAATACTGCTCCACAAGCGACTACGGGCTTTTCACCATTTTTTTTCTGTTATATGGCCGAGACCCTTCCACCACACTAGATACCATTCTGCCCTACCACCCCGATTTCTCCGAGTCTACGCCCATCTCTGAAGCTGCCCGCCGCGCCGAGGAATGCCGTAAGCTCGCCCAGTCGTTCACAACAATCGACCAATGGAGACAAAAATCTCGGCGTGATGATAACCACCCGTACCCTAACTTTGTTCCGGACACTCTCGTTTGGCTTTGGGTTCCCGCTGTGCCTACAGGCCTTTCCTCGAAGTTTTTTTTAAAATACCACGGACCCTACCGCATTGTCTCGCAGACTTCACCAGTTAACTACATCGTTGAACCCGTTACGCCATTCACAGACCAGCGCTTTCGGGGACGTGAAATTGTTCACGTACAGTGGCTGAAACCTTATTACGACCCGCTCGTACTCTGTTCACCGTGAGTCGCCAGGATGGCTCATTTTTCGACGGGGGACGAAGTGTAGTGAAGAGGAATGCCCACTACTGCAGCGACATCGACACGTTGGCGCGAGGCACGAGCTAAGACATCCTGGTTGCTGCTGCGACGCTGCCCGTCTACTCGGCCTGCTCTTGCTGCTTCGGTACCGACGCCGCTACCGCTGTTTACCTTGCATTTACATTATAATATATATATATATATATATATATATATATATATATATATATATATATATATATATATATATATATATATATATACGCGTTTTGAGAGAACTTTTGTATCTATTCGATATATAGTAACTACTCAACTGCGAACAGTCACGTTCGAGCATTTTTTTTTTGTTAATAATAATAAGGCTTCCGATTTCGAAGCTCTCACGTTATGTGGCTGAACACTTGTATTTTTTCAAAAACTACAATCACGACTTTCTTTCCTACTGCCAACGGCTATTGCCAGTGTTAAAAAACCACTACACCCTTGCGGTACCGCGAACACTTTCTCATGCTTTTCCTCATTCCGTTTCAATTGCTTTTTTTGTTACACCACTAGCAGTTCCAACAACTCCCGTTTGGCGTGTCGACCCTTTTATATAGCAACGTCCTCTGCTTCCTACCTTTCCTGTTTTGCGAACATCCTCTTTTTTCTCCCTCCGTTCTTGTTGTTTTGAGAGACAGATAACAACGCGCAAATATGGGTTACTGCGAATGCGTGCAAATATTACACACCAGTCCAATTGTAGAGGTTGTCTCCCGCGATTCTATTTTCTTATGACAATGTAAGTAGGAGCATCAAAATGACTTTGTGCCCCAATTTTAACTGCGAGGCCGTCCTAAGTCGAGGCTTTCATGTCTGGGGCCCATTCTAGATCGTAGTAGTATTCACCCACTTCACGTGGGCAAATCCCACTGCAGGTATGTGCCACTACTCTTCCTTCATTCACTCTACTTCAGCCCACTTGAGCCAACTCCATTGCTGGCCCCTAGCTTTGCTCTTTCATCAGTGGGCGCCAAGCGTAGCTGGCTTAATTTTTTTAATCTGTGACTTTCGAATTGAATTCACCAAGATGTTAGTTCGTAAGAGCAAGTGGTGTTTCGATTTTTTACGTTGAATAAAGCCTTTTTTTTCGTGTTACCCTAATGAGAGTATTCGCAAAAAACGTTTGCAGTGCTACATTATTCGGGAGTAGATAGCCGTAAATGAGATGTCGCAAAGCTTTTATACCGAAACCATTTCAAGCATCACGCAAAGTACTGGTGAACCACAGTGCGAATATATTGTACGATGTCATATATTTATTGTCTGAGCAATAGCTTCAATACGTTGTTTACTTACGTCGAAATCCAAACAGAACCATGCTTGCGATGATGCAGTTCTTGCCGTTAAAATAGAGCACCTTGGCAGGGTGGTCTGGGAAGATCACTGAAACAAGTCAAGAAAAATTTGTCTTGTTGTTGTGGTCTCCCTACAGTACAGTGGGTACTTTGTGTAGGTGACAATATATAATCACCCACGACAGACAGCGCTTGTATGTGGAACCAACCCGAAAACAAAATCAATACGCCCGACGTTCTCATTATCTAGGTGAAGTTTCACTATTAGAGTTTCAATTGTAACAGAACCGCTTTTTACTGATCACCCAATATCTTTAAAAAGTGCACGCCAAATATTGGGGCTTTTGGCACTCACTATCTGAGACGGCATATCAATTTTTTGGGTACTGCGTTGTTAGCAAGACAAATGTCCTTTACATTGTTCTACATTGTACAAATGGCACACATAAAGTGACCAACGACCTTGAGGGCCCTTTTTCTCCAGCTTTCAGTACGAACTACACTCAACCAGTCATGATGTGCAGTGTAATAATTAGCAGAAATTCGAGGCATCCTCTTCAGTACTGATAAGCATTCCCACGTAGTTAATGATGACAAGTGGGTGATGCTGTCTCAAGCTTCACAATGTCTTCGCTGATGTCGCCGACTAGTAGAAAGGACGGAAGGTCGTACGGACTGACGCACGGATGAATGGATGGATGCATATGAATGCACGGATGGACGGACGAACAGATCACGAGCAGACGCAGGGACGGACAGATGGATAAACTATCTATGGTCCGACCGACGCAGCGGCGTGCGTACAGGCACACGGATAGACGGAATGACAGATGCCAAGGCCTATAAGGTATATTGCTGTCCTATACTTGATTGATGTGCAGAAAAATCAGTTTTTTGTACAGTTGTTTTGGTTTTTCGTTGGGCTCCTTCTGCATGCAGTTTACGAAGGATTACAGACAACCAATCTCAACCAATGCACATACTGTCACATTCGCGATGCGTATTATCGCCTTTCCATCAACTAACGTATAACGCTTCTGTGAAACGAAAACGCCATACTGCCAGGACAGATTAGAAAAAACGGTACGATGAAATAATAAGGAGTGTGACACGAAAACAATGAATTGTATCTGTCAGTACACTTTTTTGAGTGTGTGCGCTTTGTCATTCCTTCATGGCATACTTTCGTTTTAATAGACACCGATGGATGCACTGACTTTTGCCTGAGTAGCTCTGGAACGGGTGTACAATGCGTAGCAGAGCAAGAAAAGTGCTCCTTGCGACCACAGCCTCACAAATTTAACACGTGCATAAGAAGTCTCTGAGCACTCTATTAATGCCTGAATTAAAGTGGTGTTTTTGTAAGACCTGCCGTTAGGTAAATTAATGTTTCCGTTTCAATCCGTTCTAACCATCTTCTAGCAGTGATCCCCCAAAAACATCGCACTTCAGTGTATTCTTACCTCCGCAAGGACCGAAAAGGAATTCACCTGAAGCCGACGTCGTGAGGTTGACGCAGAAAGGTGGTATCCTGGAAAAATACGAGAGACTTAGCAGCGATCGGATATTTCCTTCAGCTCGCACACATAGCCCTCGATGTACAAGCACCCGCTTACTGTTAAATTTATCACAAATAGCTGAACCAATGCATAGAAAATTCGCATAATGCAGAAGGTTCACAAAACAGCTTAAGTACTTAGATGATGAAAGTTTTTTTTTTTTTTTGCTTACGCAGGCTCAAGTACCCGTGAGGAAGGAAACGCATGCATCACTTGCGCTTTTGTTTTAAAGTAATGGTTAAACAGGACCACACGTAGGGAAGTGAAGGAAGAGTGCAGTCTTTTTTTATGTAATGGCCAGCAATGTGAGCTGGGAAACCACAATGTTTAGACGTGCGCAGAAGAAGCGGCTTCTGAAATCAATTTTTACGACATGAGCTCTCCGAAGACCAACAGAACGACGGCGACAGTCAACTCTTCGTCCAGTTTATAGGACGCAGATGTGCACCTAAACGTCGTAGTGTCAATCAGTGCCACCAGTAGCCATGACGCTGAGTGTGGCCTACTTTTTTTGCCGGTTGGCGACACGTAGCAAGTGATCTTATTACGAGAAGGCCACTGACCAACAATTCGCATACATACTACATTATTGCATTAAGTCTACCAGAAGGTGACACTCGCTTTAAATTAAGACACAAAATATAAATTTAGGTGCTCGTTTTTTTTTGTTAGACACAATAATAATGACAACTAAGACACAATGATGGAATGAAAACTATAGGGGACCCTCTTAGCAGTAATTATTATGTAGTTATAAAGAAGGCCTTTGATTCGGTCTCTGCCAATGACAAGTTCTCTTTTTATCCACTTTTTTCACATTTAGATAGCAGTTGCTACAAAAGCATCTGCTATACATTGTATGACATTTGTCTGTTAATGCTATTATATAAATATTGTGTCTAGCGAAGAAAACGAGCACTTAAATTAACACTTGTTAACAATATGCTTAGGTACGACAAATAGACACATATTGCGAATATTATGTATTATAATACACAAAGCAACACAATACCCGTGTCACACGGGCACTTTTAATCGCGATCATAATGATCCGGATCAGTTTTCTTGATCGTGATCAACATCGTTACCACTGCTACCAAGGAGGTTTAACAACAATTGCTGAGGTGCAAATTCTTGCCCTCAAGTGAAGCTATGCTAACCATAAGATGGCGGCTGTGGCAGCTATCTTACTAGAAGCAGAATGAGCTGTTGGCGTTCGGAGATTGAGAAGGAGAGTTTTCCTCGCACACTCAAGGAGTTTAACAGGGCAACTTTTTCGGGTCAGATAGTTCTCGAATTGCGTTCATGTGTTACTAGTTTTCTTTAGTAAGCCTCGAATTCGAGGCCAATTTATTGCAGAGTAAGTCACTGATACTAGTCTCTGCGGATTATTTCTTTCGGCAACACCTATCTTTAATATACAATTAACGTATACTTTACAAAAACAAATCAAACATACTTATGTCTTAGGCACCACCAGAAAATAGCATATTTCTGAGATTTTTCGACAGCAAAAGTTGGCTTAAATACTGCTGGCAAAACATTGCGAGAGCGTCTACTCCAGCCATTTTATTAAAACCTCCCTGGCTGCTACACGGCCCAATCTAATCCAGTGCCAGCTTGAGTCAGGTGAAATGCCTCAGATGGCATTTGCGTGCCGTAACACACGCCACTGACAAAACTCGGCGTACGGTATATTTATAGAGCCCTTTATCAGCAATGTTAATTGTGCAAGAACAGCTCGAACGTCAAGAACTTTGCATGCCACTGCAATAGTAATTTTATAAATCTATCATTCGATAAAATTTTTCTATCTGTATTGCTGAGTGATATTCTTAATCACTGCTTTCATTTCTGATGGCCCCCACTTATAGCCGTGTAGTGGCAGTGAAGCGTAAATCTCGTTGTGCATGCAGTGTTTTACTCCTGGTGCCTCAAGTCTTCTCTAGTCGCGCCTGCCAGCAGCGAATTACTGTAAAGATCTCTTCATTCGACCTCGAAGTGCGCGTGCGTTGCAACGTAGTCGAAAATCTTGCGAAACTCATAATCAGTTTGCTTCGAGGTGCTCCAACAGCTCCGTCGGGGCGAGAGTTGAACTAAGCGCTGGCGGCAACGGTCAACTGCTTGTCGTCTACTTCTCCCGTAACTAGATGCGGTCGATGCGAATTCTAAAACATGCAATACTTCAGATTGTGTTAAAATTTAAAAAGCTTACATTTTGTTTTTTATAAACATCTAGCTGCTTTAAAGGGCTGTTATTGAACTATGCTCAATATTCTTGTTTATTGTGCTTTCAACAAGCTCGGCTAGGGGGTGCAGACGACAGTGAAATCGCGATCTCTCAGGCGAATCGCAATGCGCAGATCGCGATAGTCTTGATCCTGATTACGCCTGATCGTGATTGAAACGGACCGTGTAGCAGCACCTAATCTGGGTCGTCGTTAATCCGGATCGACACTGATCCCATAAAAAAAAAAGGCCGTGTGACCACGACACTCGTACAATGTACCTCGAATGCGGTGTCGCCGACGAACGACTCACCACGAGGAGTCTGTGGTAAGCGAGCCATGGTATCGTCTTCACAACCCTATTGAAAGAGACGTGGCCGTCCATGCACCCTACCAAACTTCAAAGAGCCCGAGTGTTTATCTACACGCACCAGCATAACATCGTTCCCGCCAATCAGCGCTGCTGGCGCCACCCCTCAGCGAGAGCCCCATCTATTGCTCATAGACGAGGCTATTCCCATGCTAACCACCACTACCACCAAAGGCGCGTCTTTATTGAGGCGAGAACGACTCTATAAGAACAATAGTACCACTACAATGGGTTCACAAAAAATTGACAGATCCCACGAACAGCGGCAATCGATGATATGTGAAGCACGAATTAGAAAGGTTGATGTGTCATTTTGAAATAAGCACATCGTTACGAAGTGGAGGTAAATGATGCCTTACAAGGCTCCCGTGTCATAATCATCATGCTCTGATGTGCCGTTTACCTTCGTCATCTATTCACGTCACGTGATACCGAATATAGTATATGGGGAGCTAGCGAAACGACCACGAACACTCTATGACCATGGTATGTTGTCATGTACTTACATGACACGCGTGTCAGGATTATCATGTTTACATCAGTTCTATACTTTCGTCATCTACTGACATCACTTAACACCAAATTTGGTATATGTGGAGCTACCAAAATGGCCGCGAGCGCATCTTGAAGGGCCCAATATACTCCAATGTGCCAATGACGCGCGCACACGCTGGGCACAATGACCCTACGTTAGCAAAGCGTGACCACTCTACAGTCTGACGTCAGGCGAGACTGGCACGACCACCGTCCGTCGGCGCGACCTGACGGAAACCGGTGCGAAATGCGACATGCTTCATTTCGCGCCGATGCGTTACATGCGCCAAAGCAACCCAGCGCGGCGCGCACCTGCGAGTTAATGGCAGGACCGGCACCAGGCGACACAATGCCGGCTTGACGCGTCGAAATGAACGCTGGTGAGCACGCGACCTGCGTCACGTCCAAATGTATTGGCGCCTTGACTGAGGCAAGTAGTCATGTTCTCACGTGACACACATCTCACAATTATCATACTTGCACCAGTCACATACGTTCGTCGTCCACTGACGTCACGTAATACCAAATTCGGCATGTGTAAAGCTAGCGAAACGGCCGTGAGTGCAACAGGAGTGTGGCATGCAGTCATGTTATTACATGACATGCAAGTCGTGATTACCATGTTTTTATGTGTCATTTACATACTTCGTCCGTTTGCGTCACGTAATACCGAGTTTGGTGCATGTGAACCTAGCGAAACGGCCGCGAGCGCATCATGAGCGTAGCATGCAGTCATGTTGTTACATAACACGCATCTCATAATAATCATATTTGCACCAGTCACACACCGTCGTCATCCATTCACGTTCCGTAATATCAAATATGGTATATGTGACGCTAGCGAAACCACTGCAAGCTCATCATGAGCTTGGCATGTAGTCAGGTTGTCCCATGACACGCAAGTCATGATTTCCATGTTAGGGTCTGTCGCTTGTGTTCGCCATGCAATCATATCATACCATACCCGTTTTGCAACATTCCATGTGAACGAAACCACCGCAAAAGCTGCAGGACCATGAAATGCAAATGATGACATTCATGACATCCTTGTCATGATTTTATTGTTGTGACTAATCAAATATGTTCTTTATAGAATTCTGTAATGCCATACAAAGTTTGGTATCGATGCCAATATCGAAATGGCGAGGACAGCTAAAAGTCGTAGGTGGCTAGATAGATGGATAGATACGCTCGAAGTCGCCGACTTTCGCTAAGAAATGCTTCGCAGTTAAACCATGCATGCTACGGTCGAGCTATCTAATGCAATCTGATTCGCTAGAGCCATGGTATGATTGCGATTACGAAAACAGCAACTGTATGATTACGATGAAAATTTGAATAATTTTGAGCCTATGATTTCCTTACTTACACTCACCTAGGGTTTTGGAAGGGCGAAGTTTCTCTCAGTCTAACCTCGTCATGCGTCAAGCGTAACGGAGAGATGAAGAGACGAGAAAGAAAAAAATGGCAGAGCACACGTACAGTGTGAATCGATGATATGCGATGTACGAATGAGGAACGTGGATATGTCACTTTAAATTCAGCACAACGTAAAGAAGTGGAGGTAAATTATGCCGTACAAGACTTCTTTCTCATGATTATCACGTTTGGATTTATGCTTTGTCTTCATCATCTATCCACGTACGTGATACAAAATTTAGTATATGCGGAGCTACTTCGTCACCTGTTGACGTCACGTAACACCAAATTTGGTGTATGTGGAGCTAGAGAAACTGCCACGAGTGCAACATAATGTACCCAATATACTGCAACGTGAAGTCGACGAGCGCGAACGCTCGCCATGGCGACGCTACGTTAGCAAAGCGGGAGCACTCTATAGTCTGGTGGCAGGCGCTACCTGCGCGACCAGCGAATATAGGCGCGGCCCGACAGCACTGGCGCGAAATGCGACATGCTATATTTCGCGGCGATACTTTACCCAGACTGCCCTGCGTCTGCCTCTTTTCGTGACGGAGGGCAACGCCTACTAGAAAAACAATGCCTGAAATGTCGCTCTCTTTTTTATTGGGAGCCTCCTGCCAGCACGCAGTCGCGGAGGCCATGGCTCCTGCCTTGTGTTCCGACCAGCCGCCGCGTGAGACCGCTCGCCTCCATACCGCTCAGTCACGTGACAACCGTACCACTCTGTCACGTGACATCATGGCTGCTCGGAGACAACTCTGAGAGCATTGCTGTGTTCGCAGGAGGCGGCCGACGGAGACGCTCACCTTCGTACCGAGGGAGGTGGGTTATATCAGACGGTAGGACAGCGTGGTCGCTACTCACGTTCCAGGCGTAATTTTTAGGAAACGTTGCGGAGGAACGCCACACATGCTGACACGTGCATGCGTCGAAGCAACGCAGCGCGGCACGCGCCTGTAAGTATATGGCAGGACCGGCGCCTGGCGTGGCAACGCCGGTGAGACGCGACGAAACGAACGCCGAAATGTATTGGCGCCTTGACTGTGGCATGTAGTCATGTTCTCACATTACACGCACCTCATGATCATCATGTTTGCACCAGTCATATGCCTTCGTCATCCATTTTTGCATATGTGAACCTGGTGAAACGGCCGCGAGCGCATCATGAGTGTGGCATGTAGCCATTTTGTTACATGAGACGCATGTCGTGATTATCGTGTTTGGATGTGTCATTTACCTATTTTCTTCATTCGCGTCACGTAATACCGCATTCGGTACTTGTGAAGCTAGCGAAACGGCCGCGAGTGCATCAAAAGCGTGGCATGTAGTCATGTTGTTACATGACATGCATCTCAAAATTATCAGGTTTGCACTAGTCGCATGCCTTCATCATTCATTCATGTACCGTAATACCAAACTTCGTTTATGTGGCGCTAGCGAAACGGCTGCGAACGCATCTTGAACGTGGCATGTAGTCATGTTGTTACATGACACGCATGTCATGCTTTTCGTGTAAGGGTCTGTCGCTTGTTTTCGCCATGCATTCATCTTATTCCTTACCAGTTTTGCAACATGTCATGCGAACGAAATCATCGCAAGAGCTGCAGGACCATGAAGTGTAAATCTGACACACATGTCATGATTTTCAAGTTATGACTAGACAAATATGTTCTTCATACACTCACGTTGTACCATACCATGTTTGGTATCGATACCATTATCGAAACGGACAGGAGAGCTAAAAGTCATAGGCTGCTAGATGGATGAATATATAGAGATAGATAGATAGATAGATAGATAGATAGATAGATAGATAGATAGATAGATAGATAGATAGATAGATAGATAG
The DNA here is from genome assembly GCF_043290135.1 of Rhipicephalus microplus. Taxonomy (NCBI): domain Eukaryota; kingdom Metazoa; phylum Arthropoda; class Arachnida; order Ixodida; family Ixodidae; genus Rhipicephalus; species Rhipicephalus microplus. The sequence continues at coordinate 122,745,054 of NC_134701.1, forward strand.
ATAGATAGATAGATAGATAGATAGATAGATAGATAGATAGATAGATAGATAGATAGATAGATAGATAGATAGATAGATAGATAGATAGATAGATAGATAGATAGATAGATAGATAGATAGATAGATAGATAGATAGATAGATAGATAGATAGATAGATAGATAGATAGATAGATAGATAGATAGATAGATAGATAGATAGATAGATAGATAGATAGATAGATAGATAGATAGATAGATAGATAGATAGATAGATAGATAGATAGATAGATAGATAGATAGATAGATAGATAGATAGATAGATAGATAGATAGATAGATAGATAGATAGATAGATAGATAGATAGATAGATAGATAGATAGATAGATAGATAGATAGATAGATAGATAGATAGATAGATAGATAGATAGATAGATAGATACGCTCAAAGTCGCCGAAGTTCGCTCAGAGATGCTTCACATTTGAAACGATGGCACTATCTAACGAACAGTATAATAAACGGCGCTGCCTCATAGAAGCACATACAAACTGCAATTGAGTGAGGATATTCTAGAACAGTACAATAGACGGCACTGTCTCATAGAAGTACGTACAAACTGCAGTTAAGTGCGGATATTCTAGATTAAATTGTACCGGTACTTTCCGGAGAAAGTGATGCGGCGCGGTCTGTCCCCGGGTACGTGGAGAAGGAGTGCTTTTCTGTCTTTTGAATAGTCGCCGTATGTGGCGGATCGTTGGTGGGGCTTGAACGAAGCAGAGCTTGGGGCATGTTGAAGACGCTTGCGCTTGGCTTCCTTGGCTCACGTGTCGGCGGTGTTACCCACGCGCCTCCTGCATTCTCGAATTGTGATCGGACGCATAGACGCATGCATGGACGGATGGACACATGAGCGGATGGCGGACGAACGAACGTTTATACGGAGAGACAGATGAATGGATGGTCCGAGAGACAGACAGCCAGATGAATGAACGGGCGCACTGACAGACAAACAGACAGACGTATGGACGTACGGATGAACACATGAACGGAGAGACGGACAGATGCTTTGCACGACTCAATATTATTCACTCCATAGAGATATTGTGATTTTCTCACTTACACTGACAGCAGTTAGGAACCCTGTCAGTAGCTCTTCAGGACACAATAAATTTCGTTGTCTGTCGGTCGGTCCGTTCATTCCTCGCTTTTTTGTCTAAGATATGTCATAAGCTGCCCATTTTCTTACTCTCGGCATCACCTTTACACAATCAAATATTGTCAAATTTCGCATGCTGACAACAGCACACTGGCCTACGTACTCAATGTAGCCAAGAGGACTTTGTAACTGGAAATCGTAAGTCGCTAGCTGGTCTTCCGGCACAAGTGATGTGAGGTCTGCCCTAAGGCAATGCTCCAGTGGACTGTCGATCGTACTGTGCATGGCGAATATGTGATACATTATTGAAAGCGCATCTGTGAGTTCAGAGCTTGCGGTCACCTGCGAACAAACCGCATGTATACAGATAGTATTGGCGTAACGTACGGCATTTCCTCAAGGAAGACGCTCAAACACTGGTCCACTAACTACAAGAAAATTCTGGTACTTATTTCAGTCAACTAACTCAGGCGGAACCTTAATAAGACAAGAAGGCACACGCGTGGTACGAAGATCTTGACAACTCAGTATGCCTACTGCCCTCCGGGCCGACTCAATTTATTTTTAAGCGTGCCGTGGTCATTACCTGGCGGTAATTCAACAGTCACTTTTTAAACATTTATTTTTTCAATACAAAACATTCCGTAGATATATTTCAGAGCGTATATTCATTGTCCTTACCCGGAATCTCCACGGCTGCATGTGGCTGGAGGGGTTTATTTCGGCACCCGGCACGACGTCCGAAATACTTTCCTTTCTTTGTCACCTGTTATCTTAAGGCCAGCATGGCAGTTTTCACCTCAAATGGGGTAGATTTTCGTGTGTAGCTGTTTTATAACAAGCAAGTTTGTGAAATCTGGGCTCGAAATACACCTAATACGTATTTTATCTTCACTGTATAGCATTCTTTTTTCTAATCGCCGATATTTCCTTTTTTTTTTTTCTTTGCCTACAACCCCCCACCGTACGACTGCTCTGCCGTGCGGCCCTCGCCGTATCACCTTGAAGCAACGCGGCCTTCTGCCTCAAAAGGTTGACGACCCCTACCCTAAATATTTTTTTCTTGAAAATAACTTCTGGAATCAAAATACTTCCTGGCTTCGAAGAAAGCATGCAAAATCTGGCGAAGTGCTACTTGACTGGCTCCTTGCGCGCCGGTACATCAGCACCCTACCAAAGCGTGTGTGTGTGTTTTTTTTTCCTCTGGTGAACATGACATCCACGTGTTATAGATGTATGCAATTACTCACTTGTGGTTTCGACACTCTATTATTATTGTTTATTCAAGAAATTGTGTGTGCGTTCATGCCGGTTCACTCTAGTAGGTAAGATAATATCCTGATGCTACGTAATTGCCCCTTTCAACAGAGACTTATTACGACATCCCATATGCAGCAATATGGAAACATACACATAAATGTAAATGACAACGCACTGTGTGCCGTTTATTGCATAGCGATCTAGAAAGCGAGCTCTCGCGATACGAATCCCACAGCGAACACACACTTTTTTCAATTCTAAGGCACTTGTTGTGACCGTGCCACGTGCGATCAAATGATCTAACAAGGCTGTCGTTTGCCTATTCCCGCGAAAAATACTTCTCATAGCCTGGACAGTGCTTTGGGATACCAAGATTCTGCTTATCGTGCGATGCCAATCTTCTTATTAATTCATCATCAAAATGCTACTTATTACACTTACGGGCACACCAGCGTCCTGACCAGTAGAAGTTGTGACGGCAATAAGAAGTAAAGATGCAATGTACAGGACCATTGTGAAGTTCTGGATGCTGTGCGTAGCTCACAGCGATGAACCACCGTTTTATATGTACGCATCGCCTGTTTAGTTTTTAGTAGGGACTCTGCTAATTAATACTAGGACTTTTATTACCGCAGAATACAGCAGAATGTCATCTGTGGCTGTCATTAACGACAACAGTAAAAGCCAAAAACAATGAGCTGTCATTCTTGCCCCTCACTCTGAGCTACAGCTAAGCAATAGTGGTCTCGTGAACTCGGCACGGTGTAGCCATGGGGATTGACCGCGCGTGGCAGTATGTAGGCCTCGTGAAACACTTTTGCAACCACCAGTGTCACGGGCAAGGAGGGCCAATCTGCGTTTCTTTCGAAGTCCTCCTGCTCGTGCGCATGCTTTATATTTACTGAATGTTTAGAAACTGTATTTAGGCGGTAAAACTGGTACAGAATCTATGTTTCTGTACCAGTTTACAGATCTGTTTACAATTACAATGTATAAATTCATTTATATTTTATACTTCGATTAAGATAAGGACCGATCAGCTGTCAGGGTAATCAGGTAAAATTATTTGAATCACTTCTTTGAAACAGCAGACGCTTTGAAGCGCAGAGCACTTGAGCGGCCCGGGCTGTCTTATGCTGTCATCGTATCTTATTATTATTGTTTCTAAACACGGAAAAACGAGCCCTTAAATATACACTTCTTTCTCTTACTCTATAACGAGGGTCTCGTACTGGCAGACTGTGTGCCTTAGGTTGCATAGGAGGCATTATTGGTGAGCTGCCAGCTCGTAATAAGTTCACGTGCTACGTGACGCTACAGAGGCTCATAAAGAGTGTGCCACACTCGCCGCCATTGCTACAGATGGCACTGACTGACACTCCCACGTTTAAATTCACATATATGCCCATTAAAGTGGCTGGGAGGGTAGCCGCCGTGGTAGCTCGGTGGTAGAGCATCGAACGCGATATTAGAAGGTCGCAGGTTCGGTGCTTGCTCACGGCAAGCTATCTTTTTACCCACTTTTATTTGTTCACATATTCAATACATTTTGGTCTTATAACTTACCCTATACTTTCCTTGACATTATTGTCTGTTAATCTCATTATATGAATATATATATATATATATATACAATATTCACAGCGTTTTTCGACTTTCATCTTCTTCATCTGTATATAATCATCATCACAAGAAACGTCGTCTTTGTTCGAAGCGTTGATCAGGCAATTCGGCCTATTAAACGCCGTCGCGACCCCAACACTGCTACCGTCTTACAGAGTGGTGGAGGTTTCTTCGAACCCCAAGTCCTCTCCGACGTCACGTTCCCCTGGAGCTTCGTTTGGGTCACCGCTTGCTTTCCCCGTCCGCTGTCATGGCTCAAGAACCGCTGCCCGGCACATCCAGCATCCCTGTCCAACAAACCATTCCTGCGTGAATTCTCAACGCCCGGCAGTGCGACCCACCCATTTTCTCTGGTCTTCCATGCGACGACGTCGAGGTATGGCTGAAAGAATACGACATGACCAGTGTTTACAATCAACGGGATCAGCCTCAAAAACTCCGTCACGTCATTTTTTATCTGTCCGATGTCACGAAAACGTGGTTTCTTAGCCACGAGAGCAGCTTCCCGGATTGGCCTACTTTTGCTCAACAAGTCCGTAGGATTTTCGGGAAACCAGACATTCATACCGAAGTGTCGAAACGAAAGCTCGATTGGCGTGCCCAACATCCCGAGAACACGCACACTTCATACGTTGAAGACGTCTTTGCCCTTTGCCACCGAGTGAACTCGGTGATAACGGAAGCTGATCGGGTTCAATCCATCATCAAAGGGACGGGTCATGTCGCGTTTAACGCACTGGCTGTAAAGAACCCCAGCACCGTTGAGGACGTCATCACCACTTGTCAACATCTTGATGGCCTCCAAGCCTTTCGATTGCACCCAGACTACCAAGATGCCAGTGAAAGCCGACCTTCATTGGATGCGGATTTGCGTGCGCTAATTCGCACTGTGATTCGCGAGGAACTTCAAGCTCAAGGGTTGTCATGTGCACCCGGCCCTCGGCCTCACTCTCCATCTGCTGGTCGGCGCGACATCATCAAAGAGGAGCTTTCATCCATGGCTTGCACTCTCCCATCCATTATATCGACGCCACCAACGCCACCCATGACGTATGTGCAAGTCGCTGCCATGACACCTGCCTTGGTTCAGCACGCGCATCCTGTTTCTGCGCAGTGCAACGTAGCAGCATTTGCACCACACTCGCCAGTCCCAGCGCCAGTACCAGCGCCTGTGGCAGCTGCAGCACTCTACGCCCCCTGGCACTCGCCTCGCCCGATATGTTACTATTGTGGCATTTGGGGTCATATTTCACGACTTTGCCGCAAGCGCCAGCAGGACGTACGCCGTGGCTACGACGTTTACGAAAGAAATACGGTGCCATCCCAGAACCAGTATCAGCGCCACCCTACGACATGTTCCTTCTCTTCGACTTGTCCACTCACCGAACCTCACCCCTGCTATCCCGGACGCCACCGGTTCTTTTCACCTCTGCGACGCTTAACATCTCCTCTGAGACCAGCTGCACCTACTTCTGACTGCCTCTCGGAAAACTAGCTGGTGCAGTTTTTGGAGGGAAAGCAGCATCGCTCGAACACCAAGACCTTCAGAAGGCCCAGCCAATTTGTTAATACTGTATGCTGAAGGGGTACCAGTTCAAGCATTGGTGGACACGGGGCTGCGATTTCTGTTATTCATGAGGATTTGTGTTCTCGTCTACGTAAGGTTACCACACCTTATACTGGCACTCTCTTACGTAGCGCGAATGACTCGCAGATACGGCCATCAGCTCAGTGCACCGTTAGAGTTTTCGTTTATGGGATCCGGCATCATATTCAGTTTGCCGTGTTGGCTTCTTGTGCTTTTTTGCTTATTTTAGAATGGGACTTTCTTTCTGATGCTGCTGCTCCTATGTCTTCTCGACAACGACTCATACATACCCGAGAGACGGATGATATCTCTCCTAAATCATGACGTAACCGGCTACGAACACCCAACGACTTACTTGTGCCACCTAACCACGAGCACGTTATCACTTTTATTTTAGTCACTCCATCAGCCCTTTGTCTATCTAAAGGGATTGCACTTTCGTCGAGTCTAGTCTTCAGCGAGCACTTAAACGGCCCGGGCCGTCTTATGCTGTCATTGTATCTCAATATTATTGTTTCGAAACACGGAAAAACGAGCCCTTGAATATACACTTCTTTCCCATACTCATTAACAAGGGTCTCGTACTGGCAGACTCTATGTGCCTTAGGTTGTATACGAGGGTTTATTGGTCAGCTGCCAGTTCGCAGTATGCTCACGTGCTACGTGACGCCACACAGGCTCATAAAAGAGTGTGCCACACTCACCGCCATGGCTGCAGTTGGCGCTGACTGATACTCCCACGTTCAAAAACGGGTGCGTACGCCTGTGAAGTGTTTTGTTTATTTACTTTTTACGTGTTTTTTTCTCTGGCTAGGGCAGATCATTCTGGCCCGCCTGATACAAAGCGATATGTCTCAAATCATCACCATCATCATCATCATCATCAACATCAGGATCATAATCATCATCGTCATCATCATCGTTGAAATTCACATATATACCCGATAAAGCGGCTGGGAAGATAGCTGCGGTGGTAGCTCACTGGTAGAGCATCGAACGTGTTATTCAAAGGTCGCAGGTTTGGTTCGTGCGCACGGCAAGTTATTTTTTCCACACTTTTATTTGTTCTTTTTTACCTTACAACTCGGCCTAATAACCTCCCCTATACTTTCCTTGGCATTATTGTCTGTTAGATTTTATTATATTCTGGCAAAACACTAGAAAAACTAGCCCTTATGTATACACTTCTTTCCCTTATATATATATATATATATATATATATATATATATATATATATGTGTGTGTGTGTGTGTGTGTGTGTGTGTGTGTGTGTGTGTGTGTGTGTGTGTGTGTGTGTGTGTGTGTGTGTGTGTGTGTGTGTGTGTGTGTGTGTGTGTGTGTTTGTACGGCCGAGTCAAGTCAAAACCACATTTTTATTATGTTTACAAATCGCAGAACCACAGCTGCTGTAGGGCAGTAGAGTGCACGTAACGTGCCTACGTTTGAGCGAGCACAGGTGCCGTCAACGTTAAATATATGTAAAAATAAACAGTAATGGATGACAGAACCACATGACGGAGACTGTTAGAAGACAAGCGCGTTTGAGTGCCATCGGGATTCGCCAGTGCCCGTGCAGAGGCTAACATGAAAAGACCAAGCGGATGGTTTTATTGCCAATAGACAGAGAAGGCAAAAACTGGGCGCACAAGCTGGAGTAATTGTCAAGTCATTTCATTATGCAAAGATGTAAAAAAGTAAATAAATTTAAAAATGACAGAATCAGCCCTACATTGAGAAAAAATAAATATTTGACGCATCGTGTACCGATTATGTCTTCGCTGTTTAATAGTTGCATTATCATAAGGACATCAGGACAGAAAGAGACCAAAACATTGCAAAAGCGCAAGAACGCAAGCAGTTGTGCTCATATTTTGCGGCATTTCATCGCTCTTTTTGTCTCACAGTTTTTATATTATTCACTTCATAACTGCTCGCTCGATTGCCAGCATTAAAGTTACAAACACTAAAATTTCAAAGAGGCTCGAGTTCACTGTTACGAGATCACACACATGCTAAGTATATTTTGTTGCATCTGATACTGCATTGTATTAATACTATAGACGTGTTTGGGGGAAGCAAAAAGTCTATTTTGTTTTGGGTGAAAGGAACACTGGCAACTGTAATTACTGAGGTTACTTATCCTAAATGAAATTATTAAATCTGAAGCGACGTTTTCTGATGTGACATACTCACAGTTACTGTAATTAATTTAGATGCATTAGAAAGGTGTAGCTCTTCCAGATATGTAAGTTGTGATCTTGTAGGATCCGAGTAAAATGGGCTTACAATTCTTATTTCCGCGAAAACTGATCGGTGTGCAAGGTTCTACCTCTGGTAAGGCAATACCAACAATTTACAATAATAGCAGGTATCTAATAGCAAGGTCAGTAACTACCTGGTGGGCACACGGCAGACGGGTATTAAAAGAAGATTTCGCGGGTGCCTCAAAGATGCACGCGCTCATCGTAGCTACCACAAGCGCACCGTGCATAAGCGCTCACAAAAACTTCACCCTTCCCACCGCCTTCCCGCAACGGTGCCGCAGAGGTGGTCCGTTTAAATAGACCTATCACGCCGGTTTTGAAGCACGTGGCGGACCGTACCCGTGCGCTCTTTCATCCAGCGGCTGTGGTTATTCACACAGTCATGTCTTAATATTTTCTCTTTTTTATGTTCGCATTCTCTTTCTCGTCTAGACAGGCCTCATTTAACCTTCTTCTGTAACTGTCTTAATGAAACGAGTGCAGTTCACTATTTTCTGGGGTTTAGCACGCATATTGATTGATTGATTGATTGATTGAATGATTGATTGATTGATTTATTGATTGATTGATTGATTGATTGATTGATTGATTGATTGATTGATTGATTGATTGATTGATTGATTGATTGATTGATTGATTGATTGAATCAATCTTGGGTACATTTTTTCTGCTCGGGTCCGGTGCGACACCGAATGATTGATATGTGGGGTTTAACGTCTCAAAACCACCATATGTATATGAGAGACGCCGTAGTGGAGGGCTTCGGAAATTTAGACTGCCTGAGGTTCTTTAACGTGCTCCCAAATCTGAGCACACGGGCCTACAACATTTCCGCCTCCATCGGAAATGCACGAGGATTACTGTTACAAAAAACTCATATGTAGTGGTCGTTCACCGATGTAAACCTCCACAGGCATGCATAGCCAAAGGACTCATGGATGTCACGCTGTTGTACTATGCATGACGTTCACTAGCAAACCTACCTCAGAATTTTGATGTCACTGCGAGGGAACACATACATGAACTGCCCCCATTCATACAAATCAGCAGCCGCAGGCTATATACGTGGACTGGTGCAGCAAGCGAAAGATGGACAAGTTTTTCTAGGCGCATTCATTTTTGCTGTACAGCATGTACCTTTTTGGACCGCAGTGCTGATCAAACTGCTGCTTGATTCTTCTAGTACAGAATCTTTGAATTCCGGTGTGACTACCGTCATGCATTCTGAAACAGGCGAAGAAGAAAATTGAACAGGTATCATTGTTACAAATGTAGTTACGTGGCAGACATCGTAAGACATTGACGCATGTTAATTTGTGTGATGAGAAACCGTGATGCCAACCGTTATGCACCTGGTGACATCATTCCGATTCAGGGCAAAATATTCCGTCACCAGATTTTGCCTCAGCTTGTGATGCGTCAATTGCAATATTAGCTCTAGGCGTATTCAGATGTCCTCACAAGCACCTATTTGATACGCTGTAGGGTAGTAATTTCATGTTATTTCCAAAACAATTCGCAGACAAAAGACACCTTTTTCTTCTCACTCAATTTTATTCATCTTCATCAGGCTTTTTGGCTGGTTTTCTCGATAACCATTGGCGCCACCAGGCCGTATACCAATCTATTACCGTAAGCAATATAAGATGGAAGCTTTTTTTTTATTTATGCGGCTGCTACGCTTGCGTAGAGGAAGAGGGAATGCGTGGAAGCCCGCTCGGAACCGGACAGTGGAGTCCCAGCTTTAACCTACTGTAAAATTTAAAAGTGGCTCAGCGTACGTGTTACCTCTTTTGATGGAGAGTGCTTAAATTTTACAGTGGCCCTTAACGCGTCATGTTTACTGCCGGTGTCCCTACAACTACCTGCGTGGTGCCAGATGGGTACAACGGACCACCTATCTTACAGCGACAGCTGTTATGATATCACAACTCTGGTCTTGCACAGCGCCGTAGCTATCACCGCCACCACCCGTGTCCGTAACCACATCGTGCGAAAAAAAAACAACCAGTACCAATGACACAGAGCGGCTTGAACCCAGATCCGCTGGATGCCAGCTCAGTCTTTTAGCACTGAGCTACGCCGGTGCTTGCGACTTGTTGGCAAACTTGCCTTAGGCAGGTTTGATGTCGGCAAAGCAATGGCGTTAATACGACTAATAAAACGTTTTAAAACATTGGAACAACAAGCAGTCGTCGCACAATGAGAAAACTGTAACGAGTGGGTCGTTCAATGCTGAAACCCATTACAAAATCTTGTTTTTGTTCGATTAACTGTGGTGCATACCCACTTATGGTATAATTCATGATCTTCCCCCCCTGCAGGAACAATTAGCACAAAATTTCTCGCTATAGTTTTGCGGACACCACGCTTCTCAGAAAAATGACGAAAAACAGCATAGCGATCTCCAGCCTCCTACCCTAATTTTTTAATACCGTAGCGGGCATCAAGCAAGTGTGCTTGTCGCATTTACCCAATGATTGTTTACAAAAAGGCTCTCAAAAGCCGTTTTTCTAGCTTTCGCTATGACTGTGCTGCGCCTTCCGCGCAGGCCTGACGTTTTTATTTTTTTACACGTTGGCACCTTTTATATTTTTGGGAACCGGCTAGATATCTTCTATAGGACACCGATCTAATGCCTGAAACAGTTTTGAAATCTAAAACCACATTAGCTGAGACAAAGAGGATCAGAAGAGCATACATTTTTGTTATCGCAGAAGTACTGCAGACAGAACTAGATAGTGCATTATTCTTTCTTTTTCTGAGGAGCGCCAAAAGATGGGGAAAATAAAAAATTCACCCAGCTTCATTTAACGGACACTGATGATTGAAACAGCGAAACTGGGGCTTACACAGGTGCTTAAACCTAACCAGTTCTTTCCGCTGGTGGAATGGAGTAGGATTTTAGCGCAGTGAGACCAAATGATGCGGCAATAGGTGAGTTGAACGAAGCAAGATGAAGTGGGTGACAAAAGAGTTTCGAAGGGTGGGTACAGTAGGGGGCGTAGTGATTAGTTGTGGCAGTAGTGATTAATGGGAGTGATGGAATTTTATCATGCAATTTACCCACTTCCTGTTGCACTTTTGGACATGAAAAGCTCAACTAAAAACAGCTTCTTAGTTAAAACAGTGCAAACGTGCTGACTAACGCCCAGATTTTGATTCCTAAAGCCATATTGATGCAGAGAAGAAGACCCATGTGTGTAATCATTCCATCATTCAGTCTAATTGAACAAATAACTTCATGAAAAGCTTGAACGTTTAATTACGTGTCATGTGCACGCTCTACGGTTTCTCGGTGCTTCTCCCACGTGCCATCGCAGCGGCCGGATCGCCACGCGGGCGCATTGCTCTTTCGTATATGTGTTTTTGCATGAAACAATAGTAAATTAGTTTACGCCTGTGCAATACCTTTTATGGCCCTCTCGTTCAGCCATCTCCAGAAAGTCAAAATACTACCATCATTTTGGTGACAGCTGCTTCTATGTATATGCCAGGGTCAGCGTACTTATTCTAAAAAGACATGTGTATAATATTTCGGCGTTCTGCTTCATTCTTTTCAAGCCAGTAATCAAAGTAGGGCAATTTACAATAGTATAGACCAGTTCACTCAAGGCTCCTTGGACGCCGTCATAGTCCTCTCTTGGCTGTTGTTAGTGCGCATGACCGCACGAAAAATGTACTGCCGATGGTGCGACATGGGCTTTTCTACTCTCGTGCAACAGCCCTGAAAGGAATAAATCCTCCTCTCCGTAAAAAAGGCATATAGGCTGCATCGTGGGTGGCCACGTGCCGCAGCGGCATTCATGGGAAGAAAAATAGTGAGAAAATGATCATTCGGCAAATGCTCAATTCGCAGCGCCCAAGGCTTATAGGAGGCGCGCCGTGCAATCCAAGATGGCTTCGGAGCGATGATCAACCCGTGAACTCGCATACGAAAAGATAGGACGCTCGGACGTACTCTCCGTGCCGCTTTCAGCGGATGAACTCTTGATCGTCAAATGAATGTATATCGGACCAAAGTACCTTCTCAAACTATAGGAACTGCTTAATGTTCGCTACCTCATTTTTTGCCGCAGTGCGAAGAGTGGTGGTGTCAGCTGATCGTCCATGTATCAACGATGCTTTGCGTAATCCTATGATTGAAACAGAAAACTGCCCTAAGTAGAGTTCACGTATGACCTGAACGGCACTCCAAGATAATTTGTGCCGAGCCTGCCTGGCGAATTAGCCGCAAGTAGTAGGCCACTATAGCGAGTAGCGCGCCGTCATGGTGGCACAGGACTGAATGTTTACCGTAGCGACGGTTTACAAAAATATTACGCCGTCGTCATTACTTGCGCTGTAAGCATCGTGCAGCTGCTTTTTCAACGCAGCACAGGCATTTAACTTTCCATTAAGGAGCGCTTGTGTCACAGCTATAATCAGACTCCAACAGTGCGCAATTTGCTGCACTCGGATGTTGCAGCCCATCATTCGATTCTGTTGAGGGTTTCATCAGCGCGATCGAAACAAGAATATCGAAACGAATACATGCGTACGCTTTTCGCAACTTCATTTTCGAACAACAATGTCGTTCGGACGGCACCGGTGAAGTGCAGGAGAAGTTAGCGTGGACTGTAGTCGTGACTGCATATTTCATTGCTCTAACCAACTTGCTTCGCTGGTCGAGCTCGAGTGTGTTGGCGGCATGCGGCATTTGACTGCATTTAAGCTACATGCAATGCACAAGAAAAACTTTTTTTTTGAGCTCGCTGGAGGATATTACACAATAAATAAAAACAAGGTTACTTACGAGGAAGAAAACAAAACGCACGACGGGGCGGGAAGTGCGACCTGCTGCACGTGAGATAGCAGCTGATCGTTCATCATCGCTGTCAGTCTCAGTGCGTTGATAACTGTCTACGTCCAGTGAAAAATTGTCAATGACAAGAAGGTTTCTTTGAACATCACTGCTGAAAGTACTCTGAGAAATTCTCTCCGCCGAACGACTGCGTTAGCACCAACAACGCGTCATTGCACAGCCCCAACACAGCGTCACGCACCACGTTTATTTGCGGGTGTGGAGAACATTTCGCCCCGAACCAGGCAAGAAACGAATTGCTTGCATTGTGCTGCCATCTATCCACGAGCGTAAAAAGAAGCGGAGCAGCGTGGATCAAGGTTTGGAGCGCAAATCGTGAACCTGCGCAACTTTTTGCGTATAATAAATGTTATGAGACCCATTCACTACAAAAGTACTGCGGAATGCTATACACAGGTAAAACAAGGCGAGTTTCAACTGCGAAGGTCCGACGATAACATTTAACTATCCAACGTGGCTACAGAAAATCTCGCGAAGCTGATATTGGTACACCGCTGGCTTTGGAAGCGCGAGTTGCCAAGTATTTTCACAAAAACTTTGCGTCTCACAAGAACGAATCATATTTATCGTGTCACGGATGGTCCGGTATATTCACTGATTCACAAAACTAACAAAATGGTTTGTCTTCGTTTTTTGCTAACGCGTTAGCACTGCAGCTAGCACCACCGAACAAGGGATCATTGGGCGCATCTGCCTACTGATCATTATTCAGAGGACCCTCCTGAATTTTTCTAGGTGGTGCGACACTTTATAAACATTGCCAATGCCCCGCGTTCCAGCGTGCGTTTTTAGCGTTATCCCACCCAAAAGTGACCCCTCCGGTCACTTTTGTCGTGGTTAGTGTCTTGTATCTTTGTCACCACTCTTATTATTAGCGCTCAGCATGTCATGCAGCTATATGTTTCAAGAAGTTGGCTAACGCTGATGCGGTTCATTTTAGAAACTGATGCCATAAAAAGTCGAGGGGAGGGCAAAAATATTACCGCAACGAATACTTTTTTTAAGTATGTTAGAGACAACGTGGATAGATAGCATTGTTGTTTATGAAGTCCGTCTGGAAATAGCCGCACTGACATTCGATTCAACGGCAATTTTATGATCATCCAGCAGCATTGTGGGAAACTCGTTAAGCGTCTGATTACGCGCCATTGAGCGCTTGACATAATTAACATCGCAACGTTCCAGTGGCATCGAGGCCAAACAGACCACGAGGAAGATGACAGAGGGTAGAATGGCGCGAGCTGATTCTGTCAGCAGTGCTGCACGTTTCAGCAGCTGTAAATACAACTGTGCATACTTCTTCGAGTCTGTATTTCTTTTCATAACAATATCAGTCTATTGTACCTGCTGGTGTAGGTGCCACTGACGTAAAAGTTAGCGGGACGGGAACTGACACTAGAAGCCCATTGTTTAAGTGCAGTGCAGCATGCGCGGTGTTGATTCGACAGTGCACAAATGGCTCAACATGTGACAAAGTATATGAAGATCACGAGACCGTGTTTTTTTTTGTTACTATTATTTCGAAAGTCTGCCCTTTCTCTGCCCTTGGTTTGCAGACCGTATACTGCAAGCCACGCAGGACAAAGGACCATTTCATGGCTACGTTCTGGCGCCTTTCTATCGTCATAAAGAACTTTTTTACAGCAAACTTGTTCAAGCCGGCCGTAATTTCTATAACGTGACCAAAAAACCCAGAGCGGGTATGCACCACGGAAATCGGGCAATGCCCACTGACCCAGTCAAACAGTTGCGGGCTTTAAACGAAAACTAACACGCTAAAGAGGAAGAAAGAAAGAAAAAAGGCAAGAGAAGGAGCAAAATAGAGGAAGAAAAGAAGATATAGAGAAATAGTGGTAGGGCGCATAGGAACACCATCACCATGGACTGATTATAAAGTATACTTTAAACTATATTGTTCCGCCCAACGCACAGCAAAGAGCAAGTAGTTTGCAATCGACCTACCATAATTACTTCAGAACAATCCAAAAAAGTTTTCGAAAACATTGAGCCCAAATCAAGGAAGCACCCAAATTGTCTTGCACAAAGATAATGCAGTCGCTCTTTCTGGGAGGGAGTGTTCATTTTTTTTTTTTCACGTCCGTGTTCACAAATGAGAATAGCTACACGGTCCCTTTTTACCGGATTTGAATAACAAGTACATGGCATCATTTGACATTACGATCTAGGGCTCGAACGAGGGGGGCTCGGTGGCATTGCCATGATACGGTCCACTAATCCTATCCTGTTCATAATGCAGATTATGACGTCCTTCATCATGCGAACGTTGCTGCCTCTTCTCGTGGTATCGACGAGCGCTCCTTTGGCACTGAAGCACCCATGCACCAGCTGTGTCATGAATTGGCAAATTGGAAGGGACAACCAATCGTCCCGTTCAGCGGCACCACAAGTCCAACCATGGATCCTCGACGAGATGCCATTCACCATACCGTCATCGTCGACAGCCAGCCAGCTGCCTATAAAGAAACAGCGACTACCCCCCGCGCGCTGTGGGCTCGGTATCTTTGCCACGATACGGTCCACTAATCCGATCCTGTTCATCATGCAGGTCTGTCAACCACATCCTCTTTTCGCTAAGAAAACAAGTAATTATTGTTTCGTGCAGCTACCGAGCCCGCAGTGCTGCTTTTACATTGCTTCTGAGTGTCTTTGTGTGATTAGATCTCTATTATTCCTCGCTGGGGATATTGAAAGTAATCCTAGTCCAGATAATGCCACTCTGCTTGCCGAAATAAAAAGCTTTCCGCTGGTCAGGCAAAGGTGATCGCTGAGATGCAAGATCTCAAAAATTAATCTGTCGCTACGACCGCATTGCTGGACACTTTGCGTAAGAGGCTGACGCACCTGGAGGGTAATTACCAAAGTGTATTATCCTTGCAAGCCGACATGCAATCAATACGGACAGACAGCGAACGTACGGCACAGCTGATCCATAAACTGGAAGCGCGTGTAGACGATGCTGAGTACCGGTCTAGGCGAAATAATTCGGTTTTTTAAGGACTTCCAGATCCGTCTGCATCAGAGCCTTCATCGGATTCCAAATAAATTATCTTAAATCACTGCTCCGACTACTTCAGTGTACGACTTGAGCCTAAGGAAATAGAGCGGACACATAGAATTGGTCGGCATTCCTGTAATCACAAGCGCACAAATATAGTTAAATTTGTGGGCCATAAAACGAAAGAAGCTGTCCTTTCAAATGAGCGTAACTTCAAAGGCACTGACTTTAGTGTTGCCGAAGATTTTTCACCAGCGGCTAGGAACGCCCGTAAACACCTTGTTGCCTTCGCTAAACAGAAATCTGCTCCCTATTCCCTGCATTTTAAAACACTATTTATGGGTCCAAAGCGCTACATGTACGACGACGCTTCTCAGACGCGAAAAGAAGCATAGCAACAACTTAACAAGACAAAAATAAACCGTTGTCCGAAAGCAACAGGCGAGTCACGTCTTCCTATCTCAGTAATCTTGACTAAAATACGCAGCTTCATTTCAAAACGCGAACAAGTGTGCAACCTTGTACTAACATCTAAAAGCAACATGTTAGTTCTCACCGAAACTTGGCTTAGCAACCACATTTCAGACACGGAAGTTCTGGCTGATTTGCCTAATTTCAATGTGTTTCGTGCTGATCGTACGGATTCACGGGAAGGAGGCCTCTTTATAGTTGTCAGTCAGCAATTGTCATGCTCCGTTCTTAGTATCAGGTCCAACTTAGAACTACTTTTCATTCATTGTCACACCGCCCCACAATCAGTACTTTTGGGCGTTTGCTACAGACCCCCTCGCGGTAGCCAAGATTTTGCCGCTGAGCTAAACAATGTGCTCTGTGATATAACATCTAAGCACCCCAAGGCTAACCTTCTCCTTTTCGGAGACTTCAATTTTCCAGATATCGATTGGCACAATTTAGCTCCCCAGTTAGTAAATCATACAGAACCGAAACATTTTCTTGATTTTTTCTTGACTTTAATCCCACTCAACTTGTATCCAAACCAACGCGCATTACACAAGATACAGCTAACGTATTAGATTTAATACTAACAAATCAACCTGACAGATTATCTTCGATCACCTATCTCCAGGAAATTAGTGACCATGAGGTTATTGATGTATCCTTCAACTTTGTGGCAGTTCCACGCTTGACAGAGAAAAAAACTATAAATCTCTTTAACAAAGCGAACTACGAAGCTGTGCGTGATAACTTGCGCGAATTCTTGGCTTTATTTGAAACATCTTTTAATGAACACACCATCCATACAAATTGGCAAAAGTTTAAAGAAAAAATAAACAGCCTAGCGGACAGGTTCATTCCAAAAATAACATTACGAACGCAGCCAGAAAAGCCATGGTCTACCAATTCTTTAAAAAAGCTGGATACCAAAAAGAAACGTTTATACCGAGAAGCAAAAGGTAGCACAAACGGATGCGCATGGAATAGATATTACACAGCGGAACGCACATATTTATCAGCTGTCCACGAGGCAAAAGAATCATTCTTTCACGAAGATCTAACCAAGATGCTGGTCAACAATCCAAGAAAATTCTGGCAGGGGGTTAACCCTCGAGATATAAACAGCAACACACCAGGTAACGATAACGGTGAAATAGTCGATGATGTGGAGTGCGCTAACATTTTCAATGCAGCTTTTGCGTCAGTCTTCTCCAAAGAAGCTAACTTACCGTTTTCTTCTACAGATAAGAGCACATCTAATGCCAAGCCAGCGATAAATTTCCATGTCGATGGCATTTTGTCCTTAATTGACAATCTTAAACTGTCATCTTCAGCCGGTGTCGATGACATAATCTCAAAAATGTTAAAAAATACTAAAGATATCAGAGGTATTTATTTGTGTCTATTGTTCTTCCAGTCACTTTCCACTGGCATCATACCCCATGATTGGACGGTGGAAAAGGTTGTTACAATCTATAAATCAGGAAATAAAACATCCCCACTCAGCTATCGCCCCATCTCGTTAACAAGCGTACCCGGCAAAATCATGGAACATGTCATTTATACAGAAATCATGAAATTCTTAGATTCGAATAACTTTTTTCATCCTTCACAGCATGGATTTCGGAAAGGGTTTTCCCGCGAAACCCAATCGACAACGTTTCTACATGATCTTCACACTAATCTAGATACCAACCTACAGACAGACGCCGTATTTTTAGACTTCTCGAAAGCATTCGATAAGGTACCACATCAACAATTGCTACTAAAACTGTCTTTGGCTAATGTACAGCCTGACATCTTGCGATGGATCGAAGCATTGCTTCATAACCGCTCACAGTTTGTCTTTATTAACAACAGCTCATCTGATTCCCTGCAAGTAACTTCCGGAGTTTACAAGGATCTGTTCTCGGGCCTCTTCTCTTCTTAATATATATTAACGATCTGCCTGCTCATGTAACCTGTAATATTCGCATGTTTGCAGATGATTGTGTCATTTAAAAAACAATTAATAATACATCTCACCGAAATTCTTTTCGGGAAAATATTAACCGTCTGCAACAAAGGTGTGATTGCTGGCTAATGACACTAAACCCAAATAAATGCAAAGTTGTGACCTTCTCCCGCCGACGTAATCCTCTGGCTTATTTATACGCAATCAATAACATACCATTAGAAGCTGCGTCTTCTTACAAATGTCTTGGTGTTACCATAACTAAGTATTTCTCATGAAAATCACATATTACTAACGTAATCTCATCTTCTAATAAGGCACTCGGTTTCTTTAAACGCCACCCTAAAACAAGCTCCAAATCATGTAAAATTACTAGCCTACCAAACCATTATCCACCCTAACCTCGAGTATGCATGCGCATTATGGAGCCCCCACAAACATATTTAATCAACGCTCTCGAATCTATACAAAACTGTGCTACAAGGTTCTTACATTCTCAATATTCATATGTCAGCATGTCCTCTTTGTGAAATGAATTAGGACTACCGACACTTGCTACTCGTCGCCGTGTATCATCCCTATCTCTTTTTCATAAGTTCTATCATTGTTCGCTTAATCAACCACCGTACATTGTTCCCGCTGGCCGAACATCACATCGAGCTCGGCACATGAACCAAGCGGGCCGCCCGCGTACTCATACTGCAACTTTTTCAGGATCTTTCTTTTTCGCACAGCCACAGATTGGAACAGCCTGCCCCACGAAATTGCCGCCCTAACCAGCGCACCCACATTTATACAAAATATATCCGATCATTTTGCAGAATAAAAACTACTGGATGTCATTTTCATCATTCCAACTGCTTGTATACATTGCATAATCATGCACTCATATATCTCATACCGTGTTTAACAATGCTTATTCACATAGTATTTCCAGCTATTGTAAAATGAACATTTGTAAACCCACCCCTTATGTAATGGCCATGTTGGGCTTTTAAGGTAATAAAATAAATGAAATGAGGGCATTGCTTCCCAATTAAACAATATTAAGGTATGTTCATCGTGCGGAGTTAATAGAATAAATTTTAAAATATTAAAAAAATACTGTTTCTACTTCAAGCATCATTCTGTTTCACATCTTCAGGCAGTCTTTATCGTCTGGTGTGTTTCCATCTGACTGGAAACTAGCAAAATTAGTGCCGATTTACAAAAATGATAGTAAAAATGCATGTGAAAATTACAGCCTTATCTCGCTTGTACTTGCTGCAAATTACTAGAACACATCATTGCTCCTCTCCCTTGCAAATACTTGCATGCCTAACTTCGCTGTGACAGCCGCTTGAATATGTATTTTCTATTTGGTCACCACATCAGAAATACCTTATTCAAGCATCAGAAATCATTCAGAATAGGGCAGGCAATTTAATTGTTCAAAACTACAGTCACCTGTCTAGTATCACGCAGACTATAACCGAACTATCATTACCATCGTTAGGTGCCCTCCGTGATATTTCATTACTGTCTTGCTTCATAAGGTCATTCACTCTGACGCATTATCACTACCATGTTTGAATCATTAAGTACACGCATCGCGAAAATTACACAACACTCTCAGTTACACACGTCTATATGGTGCAACTCAATTATTTAATTTTTCACCATTACCTTGCGCCATTACCTCGAAAGAATCATACTTTCACGAAGATCTACCCAAGATGCTGGTCAACAATCTAAGAAAATTCTGGCAGGGGGTTAACCCTTGAGATATAAACAGCAACATACTAGGTAACGATAATGGTGAAATAGTTGATGATGAGGAGTGCGCTAACATTTTCAATGCAGCTTTTGCGTCAGTCTTCTCCAAAGAAGCTAACTTACCGTTTCCTTCTACAGCTAAGAGCACATCTAATGCCAAGCCAGCGATAAATTTCCATGTTGATGGTATTTTGTCCTTAATTGACAATCTTAAACTGTCATCTTCAGCCGGTGTCGATAACATAAACTCAAAGGTGTTAAAATATACTAAAGATATCAGTGCTGCTTATTTGTGTCTATTGTTCTCCCAGTCACTTTCCACTGGCATCATACCCCATGATTGGACGGTGAAAAAGGTTGTTCCAATCTATAAATCAAGAAATAAGACCTCCCCACTTAACTGTCGCCCCATCTCCTTAATAAGCGTACCATGCAAAATTATGGAACATGTCAGTTATACAGAAATCATGAAATTCTTAGACTCGAATAACTTTTTTCATCCTTCGCAGCATGGATTTCGGAAAGGGTTTTCCTGCAAAACCCAATTGACAAAGTTTCTACATGATCTTCACACTAATATAGATGTTAACTTACAGACAGACGCCATATTTTTAGACTTCGCGAAAGCATTCGATAAGGTTCCACATCAGCGATTGCTACTAAAACTGTCCTTGGCTAATGTACACCCCGACATCTTGCGATGGATCGAAGCATTATTTCATAACCGGTCACAGTTTGTCTTTATTAAAACAGCTCTGGAACAGCCATTCGTCTCTGGAACAGCCTACCGGAAGACATTGCTTCACTTATGGCGAATTCCATTGAGAGAACAAAAGCAGAAGGGCAAAGCACTTAGGAGTTGGGGGCTGACCACTGAGAGCAGGGCCACTCAACCTGCCACTGAAATGCGCCGCGCTCCCGGAGGGCAGGCGAGAAGGTGACGAGTAGGGAGACCATGTGACTGAAACATTCCAAGCTCCGACAGATTCTTTGTGGGGCAACAGCGAAATACGCGTAAAATCAGTGAGCATCATATTCTTCATTATCTTAATATCTATTATGCTTGTCAAATGACTCATTCTGCAAACTTCCAGCTCTCATCGTAGCCATCCGTACAAAACAGCGGTGTAAAAATACGCATGGTTGCTACCAATACCGCCACGCTCACCAGCTGAAGAAAAATTTGGATGCTGTGACGTTCAAGGACCACGTGCCTCGTCGTACTGCTCCTACTCCGCTTTTCAGGCGAGAGCACTACAAACGGCTCCTGGCTGCTCTCGGCACAGCTATAGCACTCTCGCTCTACCAATGGATGATGACAGTGCTCCTGCACCTGTTCGACTCCTGAAACACGCCAGCTCGGAAGAGAGCTCTGTAAGCGTGCTTTTGGGTACTCCTGCTGTCCCATTGAAATTGGCCATCAGAGAATATGACACCTTTTCCCTTCACTTGAACCAACACTTCTCCACACACTGCGCTTTGTTTCACCTATTCTATATGTGAGTGTGTATGTGTGTGTATGTATTGCTTGTCATTGTGATTACGTTGGTCTTTTAAAAGCATTGGCACAGTCTTTCTCTTTTTTTACTAGGTGAATGATGACGCAATGATATTTTGGCTGCATTTTAATATGTACTGTAACTGCAATCTGTATTTACTCCTGCGCAACATTATCTGTTGTGTCGCGAGTTTCTGATAACGCCCCTATTCAAGGGATTGTACTGCACTGTATGTTCTCCTCTCCCTATGCCTCTTTCGGGGCCAGTGAAGTAATAATAAATAAATTAATTAATTAGCAAATTATGTGGACGTAAGATACATACAGAGAGTAGCACTCAAGCACAAAAAAAGAGTTACACCCGCCTCTGTCGCCCACTGTCTCCCATCAGTCGTTCTTCGTCAGAACTGCCCGAGACTGGAGTGGCCTTCCAAAAGATGTTGCACTTGTCCGTGATGCAGCACGCTTCCGATAAACTATCGGACATACATGAATTGATGCCTTTGGACTTGCCTTTTTGAAATGGATTGTCTTATTTTTATTGCCGCCATTTGTATCAACATTCTATATTTTAGTCTTATTGGTGTTTATTGTTATATTGTTTATTGTTTTCTCTTTACTTATGATGCCCACCTCTCATGTAATGTCCCTCGGGACCCATCAGGTACCAATTAATAGGATAAATAAATAAGAGATCGAAAAGGAAAATTGCAAAATAAAATGACAATAAATGAAGCGTAGAGATATAAAAATAGCGAGGGAAAGGAAGATGAAGCAATAAATAGAGAGATAGCGAGAAAGAGAAGGTTAGAAAGAGCAAGCCAGAAACTCAAAAGAGAGAAAAAAAATAGAAATAAACAGGCACCATAAAGAACTACAACATATAGAGTGAAAGAGAGGGATACAAATTAAACAGGTTCTCGGCCAGCAACGTGTTTTTAACAAGAAACAAGGAGGGCTACCAAGCTTGCCTTTTCCTTCAGTCTACGCACCAATGAAAACACCTCATTTTTTTTCTCGTAAATACAGGTATCATGCAGCTGTTATTATGTTTGTTTGCATTTGTGTAGAAATTTATTGCATCTACGTTTTAAATATTGCATGCCTGAAGCTTTCTTTGGCCTCCTTATAGACAATTTTCCACAGCTAGTTTTATTAAGCAAAACTAAATGACGGCGCCTTACCGAAGCACCATGACCTTCTCAGCAGCGCGGCCGCGATATGGCGTGTGGCGGATGTTTCCCTGCAGCCTAAGACGAGAAACGGGTGGCGCGGACAATGCGGGCACGGGCAGACGTACTAAAAAAAATGGCTCGTTAGCAGTTCGCCGAGCCCGGTGTGCTTGCGGCCGACGATATGAGAGTATCTGAAGCACCAGCGCTAACCGCACTGTCTCCCATGTCAGCACCTACCCCTATAACCGCTGCGCTCGCTTTGCAGGCCTTCAACCTGGGAGCGACGGGGCAGAATCAGCCGGCCACCGGCGACGATGAATTGGAAAGGAGGCCGTTAGATCACGTGCTCAAATGTGGCAGCACCCATTAGCCACTGCGGAAAACTGTGTACATATCGGCACCTGAAACATCATAACAGTGGCGAAGCTCCTTATGGTGTGGCTTGTGTGTCCCTCGTTGTAGTGCATAACCACCGGTGGCACATACCCGAAAGAGTAGTCCTTAGAATGTCCACCGGATGACGGTACTTGTATACGAAGAATACATGATGGAAAGATGTGAGATGGCTGTACTTGGAGTGTTCACTAGATAGATGGACGTACGGACGGATGTACATACAGATGGACGTATGGACTGACGAACACACAAACAGACAGACACACAGAGGGGCGGGCGAACGGACGGATGGACAGACAGAGCGACGGCCACATGAGCACACACATGGAAGGTTGTACAGATATACAGAGGAACGAACGGACAGATGTAAAAACAGCCGGAATCGTGGGCAGGCGCATGGACGGACGGATGCACTGATAGTCCCGCGGGCGGATGCACACATAGATGGACGGATGGATGGACGAAAGCAAGAATAAATGTATGGGCAGAAGCGCGGGTGTACTGACGATCGCTTCGCCCCACCGATCATCATTCACTGTACAGGAGTTTTGTAATCATCATTCACGACAAAATAAGGCTTCATATGTGGCATCACCTACTGATGAAAGGTGTTCGCACACGCTGGGGCAAATTTATCTCATAGCCGGTTTTCTTTCTGCCAACACACGTGCACTACAAAGAATGACGCTAGAGTGTGGTGACAGGTAGCATAGCAAAGGGCATATATTGTGTGGGTTTGTGTGAAGAGAAAAAGTGTCATCCACACTTTATGTACATTCGTGTGTGTATTTGTATCTGTACAGGTATATATGCTTAGGAATAACAAACTGAAAATATCTGAACATCAAGGGGGAAGGGGGCGCTGAGAAGCTCTCTCTCCTTTCCTAGTGATGACTCCGAGATGAGATAGCAAGCCGTTAAAAAGTGTACAATACGTAATAAATCTACATTGCCTACAACACAAGTGAGAAAAGACAATCGACCTTTTTTATAAATACGCCACCTGATGGTAAGATTTTTGTCGGTTTCGCTTCGCAAAGGAGCGTGGAATAGCTAGCGCCATCATGAGGGCATAAAAAGTGAGCCGTCAAAAGCGTGAACACAGTGATGTTTGTGTTGGCGGCTAGTTCTACATAATATCCGCTGCACTCGCACAGCTTTCTAGCTCGAACGAGCTCCTAGTACTCTCCGGTAAACTTTCTGACCGGCTTCCGCTGCACAATGAGCAATATTTTTTACCCTTCAACGAGTTGGACTCTCAGTTTGGCTTGTTATGACTGGTAGTGCATGGATCCGGTCTGCAAGAGACTATCATTCGCGTGCCCTACCGACGCTGTCCGCGTCTTGCAGGAACGCAAGAGGTGTCTGTGTGCGCTGCAAGAAACGTGCATTAGCGTCGCTGAGACACACAGCCTGCGTCGTCTGCTGCGGTGCTCTCACAATGGCGGCAGACTGTAGTTCACGTCCGTGACGCTAGGGGCACCCTTTTACGAAAAGAGTCTATTCACCTTTTCATTAACGCCTCCCTGGGCGCCGCCATAGCCCTCCTTGGGCAGTACAAATTGGCGCGTCCCCTCGAAAATACACTGGAAACGCTGCGCCCTTAGCCTTTGTACTCTCGCGCACAGCCCATCATAGAGGTGTTTTTTTTTTCCTTCCTGTGAAAAGGTGTATAGGCTAGCCTCTGAGTTCTTAATATAAAGCTCTTCATTTGTGTGTAGTCATATCACAGGGTTTGGGTCTCAAGGAGCAAGGTAGTCTCCTGAAAGCTGAAAAAATGAATTTTATTAAGACTGCGTTCATCAGTGTATTTCGTGAATGGTACTTGCGTACTGAATGTGAATAAACTTTTTATTAAGTGTGTAAAACACGCCTTCCGCATTTGCAGAAGTTCATAGGAAAGTACGACTTGAGGGAAGCTAGTAGTCTACAAAAGAAGATTCAACGTCGAATCAATGCACTAAAGTCACTACGATGGAAGTCACTATGCGAGCCGCTCGATTCCCAAAAAACCTCTTTCGCAAATGTGCAGAAGAAGCCGCGGCCTACGAACATTGCCACAACAGCATCGCCCGTTCAAATGACTTGCTCTCCACCAAAGCCGACGGGAAATCACTGTAGCAGAAGACTTCTGTGCCAGGGTTGCAAACAAGGGGTCCGGGATCAACATGAGTAACCTACGAAACGCGCCGGTATCCAGAAACACTCAGATGGACAATATGTTTTCTCTAGAGGAGCTTCAGGCAGCATTGGCGACATGCAAGCGCTCGTCATCGCCTGGACCCGATGGAGTCACTTACATGGCCCTTGCTAACCTAGGACAAACAGCTTGGCGTGCCCTTCTAGCTGTATACAATGATTCGTGAAGCAACGGTTTGGTTCCTCCTTCGTGAAAGTGCAGCCGCCTTGTGCCGCTGCTCAAACCAGGCAAATCGCCTCTGGACATGGCCTCCTATTGCCCCATCGCGCTTGCAAGCTGTTTTGGAAAAGTGATGTAGAGAGTGGTGCTGACTCGCCGGGAGTGGTACCTGGAACATAACAATATATACCCCGATGCTTCAACCAGCTTTCGACGTGAACGGTCTTCCATAGGCAATGTTGTTGATCTTGTCACGTCTGTACAACAGCAGAAAAGCCTAAAAAGATTATAAGCGGCACTATTCTTGAATACTAAGGCTGCATAAGACAATGTACTACATAAAATATCATGGACGCCTTGGGCAGCAATGGATTGGGAGGCCGCGTTTACCAATGGATCTACAGCTATTTGAAGGACAGAACCTTCTTCGTTCAGACAGAAGATGATACAACAAGGCACCATCATACTTATCGCGGCGTACCACGAGGTGGGGTCCTAAGCCCCATACTTTTCAACCTTGCGCTCACCGGCCTCGTTGACGTCCTGCCACACTCCGTACATCTGTCGATATACGCGGATGACATCTGCATCTGGGCATCAGGGATCACGCGTCTACACTTACGAGCCAGGCTTCAGACAGTGGCTACCTGAAGTCGAACTACCTTCAAAGACGAGGACTGGAGCTGTAATATGAGAAATGCTCACTAATTGCGTTTACGCGCAAGACAATGATGCCATACCACATCAGAATTAATGGACACACGATGAGCTATCAATAGACCCATCGTTTCCTGGGAGTAATAATAGATCGTGACTTCTCTTGAAGCCCTCATATCGCTCACATGAAGACGAAACTGAGCATGATCACCCACGTTCTAAGGTTTCTTGCGGGAAAATCATGAAGTGCATTGGTACGAGCCATGCTTCAACTGTATGCTGCACTTTTTCTTGGCTTTATGCGCTACAGCCTACCTGCGCTTGGCAAGGCCCGCATAACAAACGTACGCGTCCTCCAGTCATTACAAGCTCAAGCACTGAGAATATGCCTCGGGCTTCCGAGATGCGCATCCTCAGCAGCGGCTGTCGCGATCACTCAAGAACACCCTATCACAACCTACATTCGTGTCGATGCTGTAAGAACGCGCATAAGACATGCCACCCGGATTCAATCGCATCACCTCGCCTCCCTTCCGACTTCCAGGCCACGCTCTGCGTTCTGCTCTATTATAGCTCCACATCGCACGGTGATTCCCACGAACTTCACGCACGCAGCAAGACCGTCGTTATTATTGTGGTGTCCACATCCACTGGAAGCCCTGATAACCATCCCCAGAATGCAAAAGAAGAAACATTTGTCAAATTTGGCCCTAAAACAAACAACATTACTGTTTCTGCATGAGAAACACAGTGGGCGCATTCTCATTTACACGGATGGGTCGGTCACTTCAGCAAGTTCAACAGACGCAGTGGTAATTCCGAAGAAATTCATCACGATAAAGTTCAAGATCTCGCATCTGACATCATCCACGGCGGCAGAACTCGCCACCATTCATGCCGCTCTGGAGTTCCTAGTTGAAGAATTACAACAGACATGGTCAATCTTCTCCGACTCCAAAGCAGCCCTCCGGGGCATCGCCTCGCCATATCGTCATGAACCAAACGAACAGCTAATCGCCGAAATACGATTGCTTCATCACCAGGCTATAGAGAAATGCATAACATAGCGTATCAATGGATACCAGGCCACTACAGCATTGATGGAAGCGACCTTGCAAATGAAGCAGCCCGATCTGCTCATGATGATGCCCCTTGTGCAGCTATACCATTATCAAGAACGGATGCCGCTGCAAGACTTTGAACACTTGCGCAAGAACTGACACTCGCTCAGTGGAATTCACCGGCATTCACCAACGTCCGCCTTCATAATTTGGATCCACACCTACAGCTCCGTCTTCCATCAGGAATAACCAAAGCTGAGGAGGAACTTTTGTGCCGTCTGTGGATTGGGGTGGCCTTTACGAATGCTTATTTGTTTCGAATCGGAATGCCCAGCAGCCCGACATATGACACCTGTGACTGCGCAGAGACTTTCTCCCATCTTCTCTGCGAGTGTCCCCGCTTCAGCGTGCCAAGAAAAAAACTGTCGAAAGCTTCAGATAGACGAGACAATCGCCAATTGTCGGAAGAAAGGGTATTAGGACACTGGCCGAGACCGTCCTCTGCACGGAAGGCATTGAGAGCGTTGATGCGCTTTCTGTGGGCAAGTGGTCTTAGAGACAGACTGTAAGCAGCGTCGTGAATCGTACGATGACCTTCTCTCTCCGTTTTTTTTTTCAACGTCTCTTTTCTCTCATCTTTTGTCCCCCTTACCCCCTTCCCCAGTACAGGGTAGCCAGCCAGTCTGAGAACTGGCTAACCTCCCTGTCCTTTCTCTTTATATCCTCCTCCTCCTCCTCCTCCTCCTCATAGGAAAGTAGCATTTGTGACTGTAAATCTCTAACGCTGGATGGTTCATCTGAAGTCACCACATTTACCACATTCACTACTATTCATTTCTGTTAGCAATAGAATGCAGATAGTTAATCCATTTCCTTCTAGATAGCACGAAGTTTGCCATCTGCATATTAGGTGAGTCGGCTTAAGTAGAAGATTGCTGTAGTGAATGTATCATGCTGCTTGAGTTGCATGCGTAAAAGGCTGTGAGGAATTCTCAATTTCAAAAAAATATTTCTGAAGGTAAAACATAATACTTTCTAGTAACTGCATCAGTTTTAGCTTTTATGTAACACTTTCAAATGAGCTATCGTGCACGTTTTCAGTCCCACACAAAAATATTTTTTGCAGCTGTATACAGTTTCCCGGAAAAAAAAGCGAAATTCGAATTTTTTTTCTTCAAATGAGCTGCTACTCCTCGAGCACCTAAACTAAATTTAATTTGTAGCATGTCAAACAGGCTGATTGCACATATTCTATGTGTGCTTTTTGAGCTAGCCAATATCCTGGAAAAATTACGCTTCAACAAATTCATGCATTTTGCTCGTGTGAAAAGCCCCCTAAGAATTGCTATACATAAATAAGTCCTTATTTTCGCAGTTTCATCAATTTGCTACCTTGCCGTGAATACCATTTTATTGAGTGCATTCCAAAAACATCTTTTGAAAAAAAATGTTTTCAACGCCCTCTAGCTCAGTCGGCGAAAAACTACAGACACTTATAAATACGCAGGAAAATTTTCGGCAACAGAAATAAATGAGCAGGACAAGTTTCGAACTACTAGAAACACGTGGAGTTTATTTCAGCTTTATTCGTGGTAGTCGGAGAAACGGTGGATGGTTTGAAGTGGCATAACCCAATTGCATGCAAGTATGCTAGCTGACGTCAGTGACAATTTATTAATGTGTAGTGTAAGTTCCGGTGTTGCAATGCTCCCTTTTCTATTTGTTGTGTGTGTGTGTGTGTGTGTACTGGTTCGCCCTATTGCCATTTTAAATGCAATATGCTAGAAAAGTTGAAACTTGGACAATTTCGAATGTATTCATAAGAAAGCATTAGCAAATCATACGTAAAGAAACGAGACAGAAAAAGCTGTCTGCTTGTTCTGTCCAGTTTCGAAATGTTGTATGTTTTGCTAGTACCTTTAATGTATTAACCAGTTCTATAGAATGTGTGTTTCTTCATATGTTCATGGATGTCTACTTTAAGTTTGATCGATATGGTTGCTAATAGTACTAAAGCAACAAATTTTTTGCAGTAAACTCTTCAACCTCTCTTCTACTGTTGTGATTTGAAGCTGATTTGGGATAGTCTGGTAAAAATGGCTTTGCTGTATCTTGAAAGCCGATCCAATAGTGCCCTCAGGTTTTTTTTAAACTTTCCTAGATAAGAATATAGGTGCATTCATCTAAAACATTTGAGGATTGCCCGTTTATTCTATATGGTATATGTCTACCACGGGAAAGATGTCCAGAAAACTCTATGGGAACTTTAGTCACTGGTATAGCATTTAATCAAAACAAGTGCCGCAAGTTGATCTCATGACACAATGAAACTACGTTCTACATATGTGTTATTGGGCATTGTCATCTACAGCACTAGAGCTGCAGAAATGCGCTTTTTATTAAATTAGGTGATCTTCTATTAGAAGTTTTGCAGATTTCGAGTCAGATAGTCTATTGTGGTTGGCCAAGTGTGTTGAAATGTTTGTATTTCATTCGATTATTTAATTTTCAACTGTACGGTACAAATATGTGAAAAATTTGTGTTTGTAGTGATTGTACTTTCGGTGCTTTATTGGTGGTAATTATGCTCGTGCTGTGCAAATCATGTGGTCAATAACCATGCTCACTCCTGGGAAATGACCACAAGAGTTGTACTTTGTGTGTAATTTAAACTCCACAATAAATATTCTGTAAGTGTTCAGTCTGTGTGCTCTCGTAGTGCATAAAAAGGAACTCTGAAAGGATACATATTTTACTTTGGTGCTTGGGCTGTAGATAAGCTTTTTTTCGCGTCTAGCTTTTTTTAGAATGCAGCCTGCAGTCTCGCAAGAATGCTTGCTCAGAGGCTGTTGCGGCTGCAGTGGTTACTCCCATTCAATACCAAAAGTACTCCCAAGAGAGGCGAGGTAAGACGCCCTAGATTACACCTATTTACTCTGAAACAGAAAGAAAAAACAAGAACAGCGTGGTCACGTAACTCACTCTGCCTCTTGAAAACACATAGAAAGGGGTAAGGAGGAGGTAAGTTTATTTAAAGAAAGGCAGAGAGGTCAGCCTGAGTGATAGCTTGCTCTAGCCTGCTACACTACACTGGGGGAAGGGAAAGGCGAAAAGAAAGAATAATGGATGACGATGGTGAGATAGAGAGGTGAGTATGTAGTGTTCTTTCTAGCTGAGACACATTTCATAGCCGCGCACACAGTCCAGTTGTTTCCAAAAAGGTTATAACTGCTCTTGTGACCGCTGTTGCACTGTTGGTGTCTGGCCAAGGGCCCATCATGGTCTCATAAGTTAATGACCTACTGCGATATAGTTCAGTAGAAGGAATGAGTGTTTGTCGTTCACGTGCGTATGCTGGGCAGACACAAAATATGTGCTCAAGTGTTTCTGGCACATCACAGCGTTCACAATTAGGACCGGTGAAACTGCGACCGATGATATGTGCGTAACGTCTGGTGTACGCTACACCAAGACGAATGCGGTGGATAATACTTGTTAGTTACCGTTTCAATTTAGGGGGCATGCGGAACCTCATTTCCGGGTCCCATTTGTGAAGTCGCTAGTGTCGCAGTTCCGGTTTGGTCCAGTGCTGAAGTGTGTAGCTGCGCATCACGCAGCGAAGCAGGGCGTTCGTGTCAGCTCTTGAAAACGCAATGCGTACTTCAGGGGCACTGCTTAAGGCATTTTTAGCTTCAGCGTCTGCCTCTCCGTTTCCCATCACGCCGCAATGAGCGGGAATCCACTGGGAAGTGATAAGATGGCCATTTGTTGAAGTAACCTGAATTAGTTCTGTGATTTCTATTGCCACGCTGTAATACGGTCCTTGCTTCATGATGCAACAAATGGTTTGCAAAGCGAGTTTGGTATCACGGAAAATTGTCCAGGCTTGAGGTCGCTCTCCGGAAATAAATCTTATTGTTTCCCGGATAGCGACAAGCTCTGCGGCAGTTGATGTGGTTTTATAGTCCACTTTGAATCGTCGAGCGATATCCATGTCTGGGATGACAAAGGCTGCGGAGCAGGTGTTTAGCGTGGTGGATCCGTCGGTGTACACGTGCAGAGAATCACTGTACGTTGTATAAATGTAATATAGGGTCAGTTGTCTGAGGCCAACAGAAGAAATGAGCGACTTCTTCGTGATTCCAGGTATCGTAAAAGAAACAGGTGGTTTAGGCAGGACCCATGGAGGCACTGCAGGGGCATTTGGCGGAGAAAACCTTGATGCTATAATATTTTCATGCCACGATATTACTCTTGAGAACCTTCAATCTGGGTGAGTGGCGGGTAGTACTGACAGTGGGTGCTGTCTGTGTCTGCTCAGCAATCGGAGGTGAACTCTAAGTGGCTCGCAGAGCATGTATACACTGATGGGACAAGCCCGAGCCTCTGCGATTGTCCCATTTGTTGAAGTACAGTGCGGTAGACCCAAGTATCTTCGTAAGCATTGAGCTTGAACACTCTCTAACGTTTTCACACAACTAGGTATCATATTGGAGAGCCCCGGCATGCTGTATCGAATGTATCCCACAAATAGAGCATTGTACAATTGAAGTATCGATGATTCTGAAGGGCACCATCTTGCTCCTGCTACGTGGCGAAGAACGAGAGCAAAGCTCTTCAATTTAGATTTAAGTACTGCGACATGCCTCGTCCACGATATATCTCTGTGTACAACCCCAAGGAACTTGTGGTGCGTTACGGCAGGTATCGCTGTTCCATTAATAAATATCGGGTATTTCGACATATGCTTGCGCGTGAACGCAAGCACTGCACATTTGTCGATTGAAATAGTTAGCCCCTGACGTCGTAGATATTTGTATGTGATTGTCACTGCACGCTCTAGTCGAGCTCGTAATTGCGGACGAGTAGTTCCGGATGCCCATATGCATATGTCATCAGCATATGCACTGATCTTCACCGTGTTGAGAAGTTCTGCTGCTAGGCCGATCATTGTGACATTGAATAGGATCGGGCTGAGAACTCCTCCTTGAGGAACACCACGATGAACCTTATATCGATCGGTGTCTCCATTATTTGTCGTCATGTAAATGGTGTGGTCCCTAAGGTGGGTAGCTAAAAATCCAAGCGTACAGTCGTCCACTGATGTCGAAATCTTCCAGTGCGTCAAGGATCGCATAATGCAGCACATTATCGTAGGCCCCCTAATGTCTAAGAATACCGCCGGCCGCAACTAGTCTGCGTCGGCTTCTTTCCTCTTCAACTCTGGTGATCAAGTCGACCACACCATGAATGGCAGATCGGCCTCTTCTGAGGCCGATCATAAATGCAGGAAAGGACTTGTTACTCTCTAGAAGCCACTCTTATCTTCACAGTACCATTCTTTTCATCACTTTTCCGACGCAGCTGGCTAAGGCAATTGGTCTGCAGGTGGAAAGTGCATAAGGACACTTCCCCGGCTTAAGCAATGCAATAATGCGACTGCATTTCCAATTGGCTGGGACTTCTCCTGACTGCCATGAGGTGTTATAATGAGATAACAGGATACGTCGGGCTTCTGTATCAAGATACTTGAGTGCAGCATACGGGATTCCGTCACGTCCTGGTGCCGATGATCGGCGGGAGGCAGAAATCGCAGCGTCAAGATCATGCATTGTAAAACGTACATCAAGGCGCTCGTCAGACGATGGAGGCGCAATGGTAGTAAGAGGCTCATTAGTGGCAAGACCATCAGTGGTGTCTACGATGAGGCTACAGTATTCACTGGCTATCTCAACTTCTGTCCATCCCTGATGTACAGCAACAGCTTGAAATGGTTGACGTTGTTGGGGAGTTGTCTGCAAACCTCGTACCACCCGCCAGATCTTATATAGAGGTTGCCTGGGGTCCAAAGGTCCACAGAAATTTCTCCAACGTTGCCTGTCAATCTTGTCAAGATGCCGAAGAACATGTCGTTGAGCTCGACGACAGGCGGAAAGGTCTGAAGGCGACTTTGTTCGTCTGTATCGGCGTTCGGCACGGCGAAGGGTTGCACGAAGGACCTCGTATTGGGAGTCAACTGCTGACCTCTGCTTCGGTAGGTTAACCTGTTTGGTTGTGTCACGCAGTGAAGAGCAATGATGTTCTCTACCTCGGATGGATCAGTCGTGTGCTCACAGCAAGACTTGACAGATGCCTTGAACAGTGTCCAGTCGGTTTGACGGATGTAGCGTGTGTGCGTGCGGCGAAACCACCTGAACTGAACATAGGTTGGAAGGTGGTCACTGCCGCGAGTGTCCAAATCTATGCACCAACAAGCGGAAGACAGAAGGCCTCTGGAAACGAAACAGAGGTCGAGGCAGCTTCTGTAGGATGTGCCACGAACAAATGTAGGTGATCCGTCGTTGAGTACGCTTAATTCATAGTTGCATATAAAATTGGCCAAATCCCTTCCGCGATAATTCGTTGTAGTGCTACCCCAGAGAGGATGATGTGCATTAAAATCGCCGATCGCAATGTGTGGACTTTGTGCTGCTTGGAGAATGGTCCCCAGGTGGAAGCAGTCCATCTGTGCACTTGGGTCTATGTATCCTCCTATTACTGAGAATGTCCGCTTTTTATGTGTTATAGTCAGGCTCACGTAATCATTGCTGGTATGCGACGCGACTTCATGTCTCAAGAACTTCAAATGACGGCGTATACAAACGAGAACTTTGCTCGTACGTTGATCACTGTGGGACCAAATCTGGATATATCCAGATATACGAAACGTTGAAACCATATTCAGTTAACATATAATGATAACAGGAAATTAATATTTAAAAACCCATTGTCTGAAGTCTGACAGACGGCCGCGTAGGCCACGAGCATTCCATTTCATAACAAACGACTGGCGCATGCGTTTTTCGAACATCAGTGTCATGTTCACTTACTGAGGAACCAGTAGAAGAGGCTCCAAAACATCAAGTAGCTGCACAGCCGCCTTAGCAGCGGGAGTGTTTAGGCTGCTGAGAATTTTACGCATCAAACCCATCAAATTTTGAGCATAGCCTTGACATCTGCGTTGTCCATCTTGTTTTCTTCATTGGGGGTAGGGGCACAATGTGATGATGGCGCTATCGTAGCTCTTGACGGTAGTGAAGGCCACTGAGTCTCCGACGTGGGGAGAGCCAATGACTGGTTACATTGTACTTCCGTGGACTGTATTGGCATTTGAGCATCTGTATCCTCCTTTCTGGCCGAAAAAAGTAGGCTAGTAGGTGGTGAGGGCACGGATTTGTGTGTCGAACTCGATAAGCTATGAGCACTGCTGCTTCGTTTGCGTCGGTGTCGCGAACAATGTTTACGGCGCCGTACAGCCCTTGAAGCTTCTCTGTGAGTGGAGTGGTCTCGAACCATCTTCTTCCGGATACTAATTTCATTCCTCATTTTGGGACATTCCTTTGATGTTGCGTCGTGCCGCCTGAGCAGTTTGGGCATTTGGCCACAGCATTGCAGTTATCACCATCATGAAGGCCACCGCAACGCTTGCAGGTTACTGCACCCTTGCAAACTGCACTAACGTGCCCAAATTTCATGCATTTATGACATTGCAGAGGTTTTAGTACGTAAGGACGTACCGAGTGCCTCACGTACCCAACTTTTACATGTGTGGGTAACGTCTTCGACAGAAACAATACTTTCACACATCGTGTGCGCTCAAAGCGGTGGAAACCAAGCACGGGAGCCGACGATGACAGCAGTTTCTCGAGACTCGAGTCTGTTATCTCCTCAGCCATATCGTATATAACTCCTGTTGCCATTTCTTCGTCATACGCGCAGAATGCGTGAACCGAAATGTTTCCTAATCGAACAATCGCTTTCAGTGTGTCCAATAAAGCCTTCATAGTGACCTCCACGGACAGTATGTTCTTCCGAGTATTTATGCGTATTTTTACGACTTTCCCGGGAGCGATGAGCTCAAAGTACTCTGACAGGCTCTGCCTATTTAGAGAGTTCAAGATGTCTGTCTTCGATGTCGGCACATACGAAATGGTGTACGACCGCATGCTATTCGCCTTTGTCTGTGCTTGCCGGCCAGTCGGCGATGTCCGGCTAATTTTCCTCTTCAGGCGTCGGCTTGGTACGACCACGTAATCACTGTCCGAAGCCATATCTTCAACGGAGGAGTCATCGGAATTCTCAACGTGGACCACGCTTGGGCCGGGGTGAGAACTTGTGTCAGACGCACTGTGATGTGGTCGGCCCGTTCTCGTCTGCTGGATGGGGTTTTGATCCCCCATTTTAAGGGGGAACGCCCCTCCGAGGTGTGTCGTTCATTAGAAAGTCTAGGCAAAAGAATTAGAAAACTCACAGAGCTCTAAGCAGAGGCTTTTCTCTGTGACAACTTCTTCTTCCTTTAGAAAGGGTAAAATAATGTCGTGATTACACCGAAAATACTCCCAAGTAGGAACCATAAAACGCCGGGTTCGTTATCAATAAGCCACAAAGTAGGCAGAGTTTTTGCCCAATCTGCGCCCTTTGTATGCCCTACCACATGGGCGTTTTTCTTTACTCCCTTTTCGAGGGCGTAAAATTGATATGTGCGGTTTAATGTCTCAAACTCACCATGTGATTATGAGAGCCGCCGTAGTAGAGGGCTCCGGAAATTTTGACCACCTGGGGTTCTTTAACGTGCACCCAAATCTGAGCACACGACTACAACATTTCCACCTCCATCGCGAATGCAGCCGCCGCAGCCGAGATCGAGGGCGTAAAAACATGCACAAATGGCTGTAATCTAAAGGACAAGCCAAATACTCCTACCTGGGTTTCTTTTCTGTTTAGAGTGTGGCTACAGAAAACTTTTCCAATGAATCGTCTAATCACCTCAGCATTGGAGTTCATAGCCTGGCTAATCGAATGCCACAAGTTTTTTGTAATACTTAAACAACGATCAGAGTTTTAATGGTTTGTAGCATGCTTGAAGCACTTTATTTCTTTTTTCGTCATGAGGTACGCGCTAGAAGCCACACAGAGAGATATGGCAAGAAAGAACTAAGTTTTGCATGTGCTGAAACGCGATCATTTTTATCCGTTGTGAATCCTATGCGCGAGTATGGCCCACTGTGCAACGCTAGCAGACTTTTGGACTGGCGCCGGCTTGTGCTCGCACTTATGGTAAGAAGCACACCTGATCGAAAAGCCACTGATTAGTTATGCCGGATGCTCGCAATACGCACTGCGCTCGCAAAAGCGGGTGTTAGCCCATTCCAGGAGAGTGAGCGCCGGCCTGTTCATGAAAAAAGACCGCCTGAGAAAATCAGAATTTTTCGCTGCGCATGTGAACTCTTTTTGCTGCGTACAACTGCATGATTTGGCTTGGATGTTCTTATTCATGCCTGCTGTCCACAGGATGAATTTTCTCGCCAAGCCCGGGAAGTTATTCACGACCCCTTTAGCATGAAGACCTTCCGACATTATGAATACCAGCTCTCTTTCGCCCGTAGCATGTGGATAACAGGTCCGCAACGTAACAAGATCATCATTATTATGAGCAGAAGCTCTAAATTTTAATTGGGCTATGAAATATGCCACCTTACTTTCTTATTGCCGCGTATCATGTTTAGCAAAGAAACTTTTGATGTGCGCTGTGAAATTACCGGGGCTCAGTAAAAAACGCTAAGAAATTCAGCCTGCTATCATCGAATGGCGCTTTTCATGTATTTGACAGAATATGACAGCCAGATATTACCGTGGGCGTTCCCAAGCTCATAACACCTTCAGAAATCTTTTGTGCTCCATGCACCTATGACAATTAGTCGCCGAAGCTATAGCGCATCTGACAAATCCACCGCAGCGGCCACACAGATATGCATTTTGTTTTTGATACTTTCTGCACACCGTTTTGCCAACACATCTGGGCCTGGTTACTCTGTTCTAGGGGAGTCGTCGGTTGCGCAGCTTTCTCTGGCAATACTTCAGTGACGTCCAGCGTAGCTCTCTACTGTCGGTAAGGTCGTAAAAGTGCTAACAATGAGCACAAATTTGGCTAACATCTCCGACTTAGTTTCGCAAGCATAATACAGACACGTTAAAGAAGTTGATTTTGGGCTAGTTGGGAGCTTGGCTTGTTTATATGTGGTACTTAGCACGAAGGGGTAAAGATGAAAAAAAAAACAGGGGAACTAGAAGCCATTTATTACTAGTTGAAGGTAGAAATCTTTTTAAAACATTGATAGACATATTGTACAGGCGTGTTTTACGTCACGCACCCACAACACCATACATGCGTATTTATTTTGTCCTTAACTATTTCTTTGACGCTTTCACGCGCACCTAAATCCCAGTGCACGACTACACAATCCATTTTTTGCAGGATCTGCGAATAGTACTCGCAGCCCTATGCAAGCCCCTAATAAACATGAGATGGTAGAATGATAGTTCTGTTCTTGGCCGCGCTAATTTTGATAGAGTTAATTTATATCTTTTGATTTTAATGTTCGGTGCAATATATTCTAAAATAAAACAGCATCACACAATTCCATATAACCATCACAAACATTTTTCAGCTTCTCACACAGTATGCCATTTGTTAATAAGGTAACGAAGAATTCCTTATTACTTTCTCATTCATTCACCAAGAGAATAGACCTGTATAGTTTAAAAAGAATGTTTGCTTTCGAAGAAATTAGCATCAAACAAGCGACGATTTTGAAACGCAGTTCGATACGCATATATTTGCATCAAAAAGCAACACAACATCGCTTACATTCCGCGCCGGCTCCTCTCGACTTGAGCTAAGCAGAGCACTTATCTCAAATGTTCTCTGCAGTAATAATGCAACATCAATAAGTTCTCTTTGCACGTCATTATCTCTTTGCACGAAATATCACGCCACTTTTCAAAACGGTTCAATGAACTTTTGCGTTTATGGTCGTTCATGGGATGTTTTGAGTTATTTATGCCAACTGTGTTTGCAAGGTGTTTTCAAATGAGGACAATGCGAACCGAGTAGGTCCAACACTGTAGCTTCGCCACTCATCTACTTAAGTAACATAGTAGACGTCAGTCTTTTAGACGTTCTCATTATAAACGTCTCATCGTTTTATAAATGGAATAATTCATGTTATGTCAGTGACAGTCTCATCGTGTTGTTTGGCTGACATGAGTGACAGAGCGCTGAGGCATTTGGCCTCTCATACTTTCTTTTTTTCGTATCTCTGTCATTCATGCATTCGTCTAGACGTTGTCTGATGTAAAGCAGCAGGCGCAGAGTTATGAAGCTCAGTACCCTGTCGCGAGCTTCAGTGTTCTCCGCCACGGTGGTATAGTGGCTAAGGTACTCGACTGCTGACCTGCAGATCGCGGGATCGAGTCCCGGCTGCAGCGACTGCATTTTCAATGGAGGTGAAAAATATGTGGACCCATGTTCTCTGACTTGGGTGCACGTTCAAGAACCCCAGGTGGTCAACATTTCCGGAGCCCTCTCCTACGGTGTCTCTCATAATCATATGGTGGTTTTGGGATGACCTCACATATCATGTGCGTCAATGAAAGAGCCGCGTCAACAATTAATGCGCACTATTCACGGCAAAGCTTCGTAGGAAAACAATTTATGGTCAAGTGAAGTAAATAAATTCCACAGTGCCCTAACTTTTTTCTGTAACGTAAATACATTTAGGTGGCAACCAGGAATTAAAATTCACACATATTTGCTTTAAAGAGCAGCTTCACGCGCGCAGGTCTCTTCATTTGCGCATGAAGACGCCGGTTAGCCTAGGCCTTCGTTAGCCGAAATGCGCTGAGTAGTCGTCACTAAAAACACTACACTAGGACGTGTGATGATTGTTCGTGTATTAGCCAGCAGAAATAGAAGTATACTATCAGATTGTGTGAGGTTTTCGGTGAAGTTCACTTTACTGAGTCTAACGGTACTCTGACAGATGGCTTAGGGAGATGAATCGGGGCAGAAGCCAAATCTTTCCCACGCTTCATTTTAGACGGGAGCAAATAGAAGCCTTCCTATTTGCGTAGCACTTTGGTGGCCCAGCATCTCGTCTATCCACGAATTTCGTGTGGCATGATAACACTCATGGCAATAGAATCAATACAAGGCATAACAAGGCTAGCATAGCTGATAACAATGTTAAAAAAACAACGCAGTCAAAAATAATATATTTCAGAGAAGTGATTGAGCCTCTATTGCAATAGTAAACTTGATATCGCTAAAAACGTTTGAGAAGCGTCACTGACGCTGGCGCTGTTCCAGAGAAGCCACCACTCCCTCACCTATTGCAAATTTTTTTCTCTCACCAACTCTTTGTGGTAGTACATCTGAAGTGAAAAACAACTCACTTCACGGAACTCCCTCAAAACGACACGTATCCCTTGATTGATATGTGGGGTTTAACGTCCCAAAACCACCATATGGTTATGAGAGACGCGACACGTATCCCTAACGCTGCCACATGAAGGAAGCTGATAACTGGCAGCGAAAAGTAGCACGACCAGTTTATAAATCGACCTAAAAAGATTCTAC
This sequence comes from Rhipicephalus microplus, assembly GCF_043290135.1. Classification (NCBI taxonomy): domain Eukaryota; kingdom Metazoa; phylum Arthropoda; class Arachnida; order Ixodida; family Ixodidae; genus Rhipicephalus; species Rhipicephalus microplus. Next base: position 122,784,572 of record NC_134701.1, read on the forward strand.
TCATGCCGGGGAGCCCTTACATGTTTACCTGAAACATAGACGTCATCAATGGTTTGATAAACAGACCAGTGAGAACTCTACATACTGGTATCGCTTGTTTTTCGTGCTACCAACTTGTTCGGGTGTCAGCCTGCATTTCCCTTTATCCTTGTGCTCTTTCTGTCTCTCTCTCTTGCACTGCCTGGAACATTCGAAAAGCAACCGAGCAGAAATGCAAAAACAAAGCATGGATCATCCCTCCATCGTAGTAATCGCTATAACACGAAAGTGAAAAGTGTCTTCACATCAGTAGTGCATGTTGTGTAAAGACTATGAAAGTTTATACGTATATTAGTGTTTTGTAGTAGCTATGGCACCGTTTGACCCTCGTTGACGCCTAGTGGCATTTCTCTATCACTACGACTAATGCCGATCATCATTATTTGACCGTAGTGAAGTTGAAACTTTTCAACCTACAGAGGATATTGTGAATGGCGTGCGGAGATGACATCAACAAGCACGTAACAATGATTGATTTGTGAGGTTTAACGTCACAAAACCACCATATGATTATGAGATACGCCGTAGTGGAGGGCTCCGGAGATTTTTGATCACCTGGGGTTCTTTAACGTGCACTCAAATCTAAGCACACGGGCCTATGAAATTTCCGCCTCCATCGGAAATGCAGCCGCTGCAGCCGGGATTTGAACCCGCGACTTGCGGGTCAGCAGCCGAGTACCTTAGCCACTAGACCGCCGCGGTGGGGCAAGCACGTAACAAACACTGGCACTGTGCATTTCAATGTGTCGTAAATTGGGGACAGAATCACCACCCTTTGTGCTTCCGAGTAACGGGTAATGCCTATGCCTTTGTTTCAGCAGCGGCTGTGGTTCATGAACACTATTCCACATTGCGCATCAGGAACCCAAGAGGCAGTGCGGTTCGTAGCTTGGGCCGCGAACGCGCGCAGGCACTGCACGTCCTGCCGGTTCCCGTCTCATTCCCTCTCGCTCCAACAAGGCACCACATTTTTCCGTCAACATAATCGCTTTTCTGCGCCGCTTACTGCAATAGTTTTGTTAGTCGGTGCTAGCGCACTCGAAGTAGTTGGCGGTGAAACACTATTCATGCTTGCACAAGCTTCACTACTCTGACGACTAGCCGTCACAGGCTTGAGCTAAGCGAAACGCAAGACCATTAGTATAGAGTGACGCACAAGTGTGTAAGGGCGACTTCCCGTTGCAAGCGAGGCCCGTGTTTGTCGCTGCTATCTAGGAGCTTTAAGCACGACTTCAGCGACTGTGCCGCGTAGGCGAACGATCACGGATGTAATGCTTGAACTGCATCTTCGACAAATCGTTCTCTAACGGTGCTACGAGCAGTGAGTGCGATGCAGCATTACTTCTTTCCATCGTAATAAAACGGGAAGTTGGGCGAGTTGGTTTGACGGCATTATTGGTAACATTTCAAAGCGCACACAGTGGACGGGAGAACGCAAGGCTATGAGACAAACAAGCATTTTTCATCGCTTACAAACAGTGGCATCGCCCCGCCCGACCAAAAGAGAGCATCATGCGCGAGGGATTGCGTGAGAGATGTAAAGCGCGTTTGTAGAGTGTCTTCAATCTCTTTCGACAGCGCAGTCAGTCAATAGAGTGCTCAGGAGTCGCAGGTCTGATTCCGCACCAGAGAACACTTTGCTACAAGTTCCTTTCTTTCTCGTGTAGAAGCGTCCCTTTTAACAACATCACATTAGTGACAGCATTTTCTTGCTTAAGTCGTGGTACACGCCGCCGTGAAAGACTGGCATAAACACGTGCAAAAAACTCGCTTTTCCTGAAGCGGCACCTTCATTGGCACTGTAGTTAATCAGGCTTATTCTTGTATAGCGCATCTGCGCTTGTATTCACGGCGAGATCGGGCTATCCTCCGCGCAAGTGTGGATAGGTGGTCGGTAGTGCGTATACAAATCCGTGCACCAGCGCTTCATTGCGTGTGGTTTCAGCCGATTGTCGGCAGATAAAATGCGTTGGCTACAATTTACTTTTAATATCTACGAGTTTCTCTACTGAATCAGTACACGACGCATATGCAACGTTAGCATTACCCGCGAGTAAAGTGCATTTTTCATGGGAATGCTCATCCTGGGTCACTCTTCACGCTTTCGCACTAAATCACGCCTTTGATGTGTTGTTTGTACGTGGTTAGCTTCTATTCCGCCTGCCGCACACTGCTGTAGCGTGGCTGAACTACTTGTTTGCATCTTTGTCATCTGCATACTGCAAAAAAAGATAGAAAGAAAGATCGCAGAAAGCCCGCATATCTGTGCGATTAGTTCAGTACTATCATTCGCACCTTATACGCATATGATTTTTTTATTTCATTCAGTTCATCATGAAATGTAGTGCAATCAATAAGTCTAGTCAGACAAGCTTATTGGCTGACAGCGCTTTGGAATACACTGCGTTTACCACGTGTTCGCACATGTTCTTGCACTAATAAAAATCTTATATAACAGTTTAGCAGAAAGCTTTCATCGATAGATTACGCGCCTGACAGTTCTACAACAAAGGCCTAGTTAAAGAGACAACCTTTTTTTTTCAGACAAAAATGACCACTGCTTTCCATCGGTCACTAACAATGCCACGCGAATTCTGAAAACAATGTAAAAAGATAAAATTTTCAGTGACATAATAGGACAATAGATATAGGGGATGCCATCTGAATTATTTTCAACGTCCGGGCTCTTCAAAAATTTCTTAAATCTGAGCACTCGGTTGCGCACGGTGACTCTGTTTTAAGTAAAGTTTAAGTACTGATGTGTCACATTTTATGTGATAGTAATATTTCTATGTAATGGTAAATGTTCTCTTCTGGCTTTTTTTTTCAAGATGTACCAACGAACTATAAGTAATAATATCGGGGACTGGCGATGACGTGCGCTTAGAAGCGACTAACGCGCCTTCCAGTTTATTCATGGCGAATGGAATGTGTATTTCTGGTAATCGAGTCTCAGGAACGATAATGGCGTTGATGCTCTCGTTCTTAATATTTCCGGTCCCTCTCGCGCGAAATACTTCAGCCCTCTCGAGTTCTGTTTTTTTATGATGGAGTGCCAAAGCTTTAAAAGGGTGCCGTTGTTGCAGAGAGGAGCAAAGACCATGAATTGTTCTTCAGATATATGACAGCGGTTTATGGGGGTATAGAGATTGACAGAGTACTTTCCAGCGTTCGCTCTCCAGCTTATCAATGCGTCGTTGGATCTTTTCATGGAGCCGTCTTGCTTCCCTCAGGTCGTAAATTGATTTTGTGCGTCTGTATCATCGTTCAGCGCGCCTTCCTATAGCTCCTAATCTTTCCAGTTCGAACTGTGTTATTTTAGATGAGAAAGATAATTTACATTTGGATGCTTGCATACCTTCCACGATGGTATTTTTCAGGCTGCAGGCAAGGCCTTCTTGGTAAGTGTCTTCAACACGTGATGTAAACATTGACCAGTCAGTGCCAATTACAACACCGGAAGAGAACGTTTTTATGAGTCCATCGATCTTCACGTAGGAGGGCAGGTGATCACTCCCGTGAGTCTCAATGTCACAAAACCATTTAACTTTGTGAGAGAAGCACCATGACCCCAATGTCAGGTCAAGGCAACTGCATACGCGAGACTCCGCAAATATGTTCGGGTACCATCGTTCATTATAAAAATGTCGTAGTCGGAAGCGAATGTAACAATATTCCTGCCCCTGGCATTCATCCTAGTGCTCCCCCAAAGCATGTAATGAGCGTTGAAATCACCCGTGATAAGCCAAGGCCCATTAGTATGTCTTTTATTCTGTCGCCATCAAATCGCACTGACGGATATATATATTTACCAATATGTGTGAATGAAACAGCATTATTCTTCATACGAAGACACATGTATTGATTGTCGTCATTCGAACTTACTGATAGCAAAATAGTGCACACACCCTAAGCATTCATGCACACACGCTAAGCAATAGTGTACTCACCGAGGATAATTAAGTCATCCCGAGCGGATTGATTGAAACAAACTGCCGTAGTGTCCATCACGTTATTTCCAATGCGTAAGTTTAGCTTTTTTTTCTTTTTTGGGCTCGCGCGTGTAGCATGGCGGAAGCAAAGGGACTATCAAAAGCTTCTAACGCTAAAGGGATTTTCAGCGCACGCAACGTGGTAACATAACTCTGTTCAAGGTTGACCCTGTCGGCACTGTTCCAGGCACGACCACTAGGTGGCTCGAGCTTACTATGAGTTGCTAGTTCAGCAATCTGAAGCTAGATATGCTTTGAGGTACCTACACGACCTTTTTTTTTGCTGCTTTGATGCTGAACTACTCAGGCGTTTCATAGTCTTCAAGCTCGTCCGCCAAGTGTTGTGAGGTAATAAATTTGAAACTGCTAAATTCATACTTTCTTGTCCTTTGCTTTTTTTCGATTGGGACATTTAAGAAATGTCGTTAAAACTCAATCCCAAATCGTGTTTGTGCATTAATTGACTTGAAGATTCTACCATTTTTGTGCGCCTCTTGAGAGCATCCTTGAGAACATGAGAAAACCTCGATGGAACGCAAATGGAGTGAGTCATGTCCTAAATAGCAATCAGTGCTTTTTCTCTGTCAGCAAGCTCTATACTCTTGTATGTCTGAACTCTCCTAACCAAAAAAATTAGTATATAATGAGCTTAAGTCGATTGGACGATTAGCAAGACATTTTATGTGGCGATTGAACGCGTTCTTGCCGCGTATCGTCTTTTTCAGATGCCAGAATTTTCATGAATTTTCGCGTCATCTGTTGCCACCAAACTAATTGAACTTTTGGTGTTATGTATTTCATAGTCTAAAGAAACAAAATAAAAGTTTTTGTTGCTGTACTGACGCGGAAGTAGCTTCATGCACTGTCTCGAAATTTGGCCGAGGAAAATGTTGCTTCTTTTTGACGGGTCTCAAACACACTGACACCAACCACGTCATTTCTTCCGTGCGAACACTGTGAGCAATCATCAAGTTTTACACATGAAAGCTAGACAAGAACCAGCACTCATCGCTGGAAAAGAGAAACAAAAGTAGTTTTTGTATTAGCTACAAAGCCCGGCAAAGTCAAAATCTCGCACTTTGCCTGGTGTCTCAATTCACCCCACCCTGCCCTACGCCATTCTTTTAAACATTGTCATTAGAAGATTGTCATCTTTGAACAATGGACATAATTTATGTTACGTCAGTAACAGCCTCATTGAGCTGCTTTACAAACACAAGTGACAGAGCGTAGAGGCAATCGCCCTTACTTTGTTATAAATCTGTCATTCGCGCAATCACTCCTACTTTTTCTTATTCGCCACCACATGCACGTGGAGCTATAAACAGTGGCATTCTGTCTTTTTTGCATTCGTGCAGAACCTGGGTGAATATTTACTGCGCACAGTGCACTGAAAATCTAGGCCGGAAACATCTCGAATGAAGTGGAATCGTGCAAACAAAAAGCTTTCTAGGTGTTTGCGTATATACGAGTTTCGATTTCGAATCAAGACCCACATAATCGAATAACTCTGTTCGGTTTTACTATTACTGGTGTTCGAAGTTTGGAATATTTTGATAGGGGGAACGCTTAAAGCCTGACAACCACCGACAAACTTCATTTTCTTTACTTCACATTTAGCGTTACGTTTTTGTAGAAATTCGTAGCAACTGCAGCTAAATTTAAGAGGCAAAGGCAACAATGCAGCTGTAACAAGTGATAATACGAATAACAATCCATCATCTCTAGCTGCAGTACACACCGGGGCCTTTTTATGAGAAGCAGGTATGCCACCCTTCCACCACCTTGGCTTTGCATACTACCGACCATGGCAGACCACATTGCAGACTACTGACTGCAGCGCCACGAATCAATTAACCCTGTTTCGGCTTCACCTTCTGCGTATTGCGGCAGCGGCCATTCTGAGCCCTCCCCTGTTCTAGCACACAAACTGCTTGTGCGTTCGCCTAATACGGTCCACATGGAGGCGGAAATGTTGTAGGCCCGTGTGCTCAGATTTGGGTGCACGTTAAAGAACCCCAGGTGGTCGAAATTTCTGGTGCCCTCCATTACGGCGTCTCTCATAATCATATGGTGGTTTTGTGACGCTAAACCCTAAATTAATCGAATCTAGCACGGTCCCTAATTAATTTGGCCTTGCTCGCTTGAATTGCAACGCAATAACATCAGTTCGCGCACTTGCGAGAGTGTGGTGTATCATCGCCCTGCCCTTCGTTTGCCAGGATCATTTCGGTGCAAGTGCCACTTTCTAACTTGAAGCGCATCATAAACTGCACTTCATCATCATCATCATCAGCCTGACTACGTCCACTGCAGGACAAAGGCCTCTCCCATGTTCCACCAGTTAACCCGGTCCTGTGCTTGCTGCTGCCAATTTATACCTGCAAACTTCCTAATCTCATCTGCCCACCTAACCTTCTGTCTCCCCCTAACCCGCTTCCCTTCTCTGAGAATCCAGTTAGTTACCCTTAATGACCAGCGGTTATTCTGTCTACGCACTACATGCCCGACCCATGTCCATTTCTTCTTCTTTATTTCAACTATGATATCCTCAACCCCCGTTTGTCCCCTAATCCACTCTGCTCTCTTCTTGTCTCTTAAGGTTACACCTACCATTTTTCTTTCCATTGCTCGCTGCGTCATCCTCAATTTAAGCTGAACTCTCTTTGTAAGTCCCCAGGTTTCTGCTCCATAGCTAAGTACCGGCAAGATACAGCTGTTATATACCTTCCTCTTGAGGAATAGTGACAATCTACCTGTCATAGTTTGAGAGTGCTTGCCGAATGTGCTCCACCCCATTCTTATTCTTCTAGTTACTTCAATCTCGTGGTTCGGCTCTGCGGTTATTACCTCCCTAAGTAGACATAGTCTTTTACAACTTCAAGTATACTATTACCTATCTCGAAGCGCAGCTCTCTTCCGAGGTTGTTGTACATTCGTTTTCTGCAGATTCATTTTAAGACCCACCTTTCTGTTCTCCTTGTCTAACTCCGTAATCATGAGTTGCAATTCGTCCCCTGAGTTACTCAGCAATGCAATGTCATCAGCGAAGCGCAGGTTATTAAGGTATTCTCCATTAACTCTTATCCCTAACTGTTCTCATTCTAGGCTTCTGAAAACTTCCTGTAAGCACGCGGTAAATAGAATTGGGGAGACTGTGTCCCCCTGCCTTACACCCTTCTTGATTGGTATTCTGTTGCTTTCTTTATGAAGCACTATGGTAGCAGTTGATCCCCTGTAGATTTCTTCCAGAATGTTTATATATACTTCATCTACGCCCTGATTCCGCAGTGTCTGCATGACGGCTGATATTTCTACTGAATCAAACGCCTTCTCGTAATCTATGAAGGCTATGTATAGTGGTTGGTTATACTCTGAGCATTTCTCTATTACCTGATTGATAGTATGGATGTGGTGAATTGTTGAGTAGCCTATTCTAAATCCTGCTTCTTCCTTTGGTTGATTGAATTCTAATGTTTTCTTTACGCTGTTAGCAATTACCTTTGTAAATAGCTTGTATACTAAAGAGAGCAAGCTGATCGGCCTGTAATTCTTCAAGTCCTTGTCATCTTTTTTCTTATGTATTAACATTATGTTCGCGTTCTTCCAAGACTCTGGTACTCTTCCCGTCAGGAGACACCTCGTAAACAGGGTGGCTAGTTTTTATAACACAATCTGTCCTCCATCTTTCAGCAGATCTGATGTTACCTGATCCTCACCAGCAGCTTTGCCTCTTTGCATGCTCTCCAAAGCTTTTTTGACTTCTTCTATCATTACTGGTGGGGTGTCATCTGGGTTACTGCTAGTTCTTATAGTATTAAGGTCGTGGTTGTCTCGGCTACTGTACAGATCTCTGTAAAACTCCTCCGCTATTTTAACTATCCTATCCATATTGGTAGTTATTTTGCCATCTTTGTCCCTTAGTGCATACATCCGACTTTTGCGTATGCCAAGTTTCCTCTTCACTGCTTTGACGCTTCCTCCGTTTTTCAGAGCGTGTTCAATTCTCTCCATGTTATACCTTCTTACATCGCATACCTTACGTCTATTATACAACTTTGAAAGCTCTGCCAGTTCTATTTTGTCTGTTGTAGTTGACACTTTCATGATTTGACGCTTCTTAATTAGGTTCTTCGTTTCCTGGGAAAGCTTGCCAGTGTCCTGTCTAACTACCCTGCCTCCAACTTCCACTGCACACTCCGTAATGATACTCGTTAGTTTATCATTCTTTGTATCTACGCTAAGGTTGGTTTCCTCACTAAGAGCCGAGTACCTGTTCTGCAGCGACACTCTGAATTCCTGTACTTTCCCTCTCAGTGATAGCTCATTGATTGGCTTCTTGCGTATCAGTTTCTGTCGTTCCTTCTTCAAATCTAGGCGAATTCAAGACCGTACCATTCTATGGTCACTGCATCGTACCTTGCCAACCACTTCCACATCCCGCACGATTCCTGGGTGTGCAGTCATTATAAAATACATTTCGTTTTTAGTTTCGCCATTAGGGCTCCTCCATGTCCACTTGCGGTTTTCTCGTTTTCGGTAGAAAGTATTCAAAATCCGCTAATTATTGCATTCTGCGAATTCTACTAGTAGCTCTCCTCTGGCGTTTCTAGTGCCGATGCCATAATCTCCTACTGCCTGGTCTCCAGCCTGCTTCTTCCCTACCTTTGCATTAAAGTCGCCCATCACTATAGTATACTGTGTTTTTACCTTACTCATTGCCGATTCCACGTCTTCATAGAAGCTTTCAACTGAAGCGTCATCATGGCTGGATGTAGGCGCGTAAGCCTGTACTACCTTCATCTTGTATCTTTTATTTAGTTTAATTACGATGCCTACCACCCTTTCATTAATGCTATAGTATTCCTCTATGTTGCCAGCTATGTTTCTGTGAATTAGGAACCCAATCCCAGATCTCTTCTGTCTGCCAAGCCCCGATAGCAAAGGACGTGCCCATTCTGTAGCACCGTACAGGCCTCATCTGTCCTCCTAACCTCACTGAGCCCTAGTATATCCCATTTAACACCCTCTAGCTCCTCGAATAGTACAGCTAGACTTCCCTCACTAGATAATGTTCTAGCGTTAAACTTTGCCAAGTTCAGGTTCCAATGGCGGCCTGTCCGGATCCAGAGATTCTTAGCACCCTCTGCTGCGTTGCAGATCTAACCGCCGCCGTGGTCAGTTGCTTCGCATCTGCTGGGGACTGATGGCCGTGAGTTATTTGACGCATGCATGTGGGAGGTAGTGGCCAGATACTGCACCACGGTGGCCAATCCTTCTCTGGTGAGGGAGACCGCCAGGGGGCTCGAAGTAGTGCAGACGCGCTCGCTTCACGCTCCGGATTCTCATGATTTTTAGTGGTGTTTTCCGTCTACAACCACTCCAAAACGTTACTATCAGCTTCAAGAAGTTCCGAGGAACGCCTGGGCACCACTCAAGAGGATTTCTTGCCACTTGGAGGTGCCAAAGGACTTCAGAAAGCTCGTCACCCCTAGGACGCTCACCGAACGCTGACCTGGGGAGCCGCCGGCAGCTGCACCGACGCTGGGGACGCCCGCGTCGGAGCTTCATCCAGCTATGGCTCTCAACGCGGCGACCGACCAACAATACCACCTCCTAGACCAAGATGGTACAGGAGACGACCAAATGGATCAACTCCAGGGCGACCACGATACGGTGAGCCGAGACGCTATCGGCGCTCAATCGCATGCAGAAGAGAACGCAAGCTGGCAGGCAGCGAAATCCACCAAAAAACGCAAGCAAGAGGCACTGGAGCGGAGGCGCGGCAGCGCAGGGCTCCAGGACCAAGTTAAAACAGGCACGCCAACATTCAAGAAATTGCCAAAGCTACCGCCGTTGCCGAAGGACGATTACAAGATCGTCATTCGTCCAAACCAGGGCCTCCCGCTGAGAAACATTCTGACTCCTACGCTTGCGCAAGCAATCATCGAGGCATGCCAAGCTGGCATCAGAGATGACCATTTCATCCTTAGAATCAACCCAGGGTCAAACATAGCGATTCTGTCGACCAAATATGAGGAAGTGGCGGACAAAGTGCGTCTGATACGCGCCCTTGTGCTTAACGGTAGGGCTGACGCTGTCCGTGCCTACGCCGCAAATGGAGACGATACTCTGAGAGGGGTGATTCACAGCGTATCGATGAACACCTCAACCGAAACTCTCATGGCGCACCTACGCGTCAGAACGCACGGTGTGGAGATCATCACTGCCAGAATGATAGGCACAACGAAAAGCGCAGCCATTACATTTTTCGGTCCAACGCTACCTCGTACCGTCTACTATTACGGGGGTGAACTCCGCTGCTACCCCTTCCGACCTACGATTCAAGTCTGCAAGGTCTGCCGAGAAAAGGACACCGCGCGGACGTTTGCCCGCATCCGGATCGCCCCATTGGCCGGCTGTGCGGACTGACTAATCCAACGGATGGACATCCGTGTTCTATTAGTTGCGCCTCGTGCGGGGAGGCTCACCCCACAGGAGATCCAACTTGCAAAAAAAGACTTAAGCCGCCGAAGCCTAAACAGCCGCAAGTACAAGCAGGCCACAGTGATAAGCTTCAACAGGGCACTAGCAACGACCCACCGAGGACCAAGAATCTCCGCTGGTTCTCCTCCGAAGAGGAAGAAAACGCCTACAAGTCAGCCGATGACAAGCACAGTTCCCGGTCGCATTCACGGTCCCCGGGCAGAAAGCCGCACTCGCCATCCAAGAAGAGCGCGCCAACACCGACTCAGTAGAACCTCCACCGCAGTCCTCCAGGAGGGGGAGCCAAAGGCAACGGCGGGGATCAAGGATGCACCCAACAGGCATCATCACTTCCGGTAAGCTGGGCGGAAGCCGTGGCTCCCAAGTCTGCATGTACTCCCCACATCACACAAAACGTACACTATCAAGCAGTAATCGCTGAAACAAACAGCTTAAGCAACGCCTTGACAAATACGAGAACAAAATAATGTGGCTCGAAAAACAGCTGGCCCAATTAATGGGAGCCACCTCGAAAACTACAGTCCAGGCCTCTCAAAATCTAACTAGCCACCCAAGCGAAAAGATACGGGACAATGGGCACATCCAACCGCAATCGACACCACCACGAGATCCTGTAGCCAATATAGGAACAGAACAAACAGCGACAAACCTCACTTTACAACAACAACTGCAGCTAATGCAACAGCACATACTGCAGCAAACAGAAGCCCAAATGAAACAGTTCTTTGTCGAATTTCATGACCTGAAGCGATACGTTCATGAAAGCCTCGACAAAGAAACGAAGCATCGACGTAAGCAGAGCCAACAGCGGTCCCAGGAGTCCGACGCCAAAAGCACGCTTACCTCGGACGCTGAAAGCACACCCACCTCCTCGCATCATGGTAATTAACCGACGCATAGCAAACGAGAATCTCACTATATGGTCCTGGAACTGTCGTTCCCTGCACAACAAGCACGCTACACTCACTCTATACATAAAGGCGGCGCTGGTTCCTCCTGACGTAATCTGCTTGCAAGAGGTGGGAGCCAGGCCTAAAACAGTTTCTGGCTACAAACTGTACATGAATCCAAATACACCTAAGATTGCGACACTCGTCCGGAAAGAATTGGCAGCTACATGCATAACGGCACCGAACGAAGAGACGCAACACCTTATCGTAACGCTCTGGCCAGCGAAGAAAGGACGCCCGAGGCAGGTTATATGCAACATATACAGTCCCCCACAAGACAGAAAAGCCGAATTCAGCAATATCTTCCACTATTTGAACAACAAGCTTCAACCACGCGACCGCTTGATTATCACTGGGGACTTCAACGCTTGGCACACCACATGGGGTTATAGCGCAGACAGACCCAAAGGTACGCGACTTTTAGAAGCGATACAGCGCTACGACTACACACTCCTCACGACACCGGGCATACCGACTCGTATAGGAAACAGTGTCAACAGGGACACCACTCCCGACCTTACCGTAACCAACAATGCCGCGACCATGCGCTGGAGTGTGCTGGACGACAATCTGGGCAGCGATCACAATATTGTGCAAATAACATATGAAACAGCTCGACTGCGACGCCCGCTCGGAAAAGCCAGACTGACTAACTGGACTAAATATAGAGAGCAACAGGAAGTAGACGGGCCCAAGCCAACAACTATAGCCCAATGGACACCGTACATTAAGGGTCTCTATGAGAAGAACACCAAGATATATCAAACAACTACCGACGCACCTGTCATTGACACCCACTTGACACATTTTTGGGAGGCTCGTCGAGGCCTCACGAAACGGTGGCGCCGACAAAAGCTAAATAAGAAACTCAGACTCCGTATAGCGAAAATCACGGAGGAAGTAAACGCATACTCAAAGGAACTTTACAACAACAACTGGCGCACCTTCTGCGATTCCTTAAAAGGCACATTAAGCACGAAAAAGACGTGGAACATCCTACGGAGTCTTTTGGATCCCTCTGCAACAAGAACCAAAACAAACGCTACCCTTCAAAGGCTAGCTGGAGAATTTCAAGGTGATCCGGATCAGTTAATAGAAGAGCTGAAACAACGCTACACAGGAGAACGCAAGCGAAACGTTAGCCCAACACCCAGTCAAGAATACAATGGAGAACCCAACACTGAGCTCGACGCCCCCATAACCTTTGCGGAGGTTTATGCAGCGGCTCAAAGCTTCAAAAGAAATACAGCGCCCGGATTGGATGGCATTACAAATGCCATGGTACGGAACCTCAGCGATGAAGCATTACAAGCCATCACAGACCACTTTAATCAGGAAGTCTGGACACCGAGTGGAAAGATACCTGCAGAATGGACACTGGCACAGGTTGTACTCATACCTAAACCAAGCAAACGGCGAAGCCTTGATCAGCTACGGCCAAATTCTTTAACGTCATGCATTGGCAAGCTCTTCGAAAAAGTTATACTCACTCGCCTTGACCAATACACAGAAGAACGGGGGCTTCTACCAACATCTATGTACGGATTTAGGCGAGGAGTGTCCACCCAGGATATCTTCTTACTGCTCAAAGAGGAAGTGCTTAACCCAGCGCCAGGTAGTCTCAACAATCTACTCGTTGCACTCGACATCGAAAAAGCATTTGATAATATTGCGCACTCTACCATACTAGACGGTCTTGCAGCCATAGGATGCGGACAACGCATATTCAACTATGCCTCTGATTTTCTTGGAAATCGCAAGGCGCAGATTGGCATAGCTGGTACCAAATCATCACCATACGACCTCCCACTGAAAGGCACACCTCAGGGCTCCATCTTGTCTCCATTTTTATTCAATATCGGCCTCCGGAAACTAGTCCTCCAGCTGGAGACTGTACCAAACCTGGGCTGTGCCTTTTACGCGGACGATATTACGCTATGGGCAACAAAGGGCTCCTATGGAGAACGACAAGATGTACTGCAAACCGCTATAGACCTGATTCAAGGCTACCTCACTGCTGCAGGCATGTCGTGCGCACCTAGCAAATCGGAATATTTGCAAATAAGACCCCCACGCACTCGGTCCAACCGTGCACCCGCGCTGCAGCTAGAAATTGCCGGACAGATCATCAACAGGACCCCAGTAGCTCGAATATTAGGCATGCACGTGCAAGAAAACAACAGCGTAAAGACTGCAATAGGCAAACTCAAACACACCGTAAAGAGTATTGCATCCCTTATAGCTAGAATTGCGCGAAGTAATGATGGGATGACAGAGGCCGACACGGTACGCCTTGTACATGCCTTCGTCCTCAGCCGAGTCACATTCGCTCTTCCCTTTCAATCAACACGCAAGCCCGAAATAGAGCAGATTGACAGACTCATCAGAATTGCGTAGAAAGCAGCATTGCGACTTCCGAACAGCACAAGCACAGAAAAACTCATGGGGCTCGGCATGCATAATACGTATGAAGAATTGGCCGCCGCCACGCTAATCGCACAGCGAGAACGACTCACCACTACGCTCCAGGGAAGAACACTGCTACAGAGGCTGGGATACCCTCTCACTCCTCAATACTGTGGCGATGAGACAGTCATTGTACCCAAGCAAATACGTGATCAAATAATCGTGGAACCAGTTCCAAAAAACATGCACCCGCTCTACAACAAAAAGCGCCGTCAAGCGCGAGCACGAAAACTCCTGCAGAGAAGTAGCGATCCAGACGCTTACTTTACCGACGTCAGTCTTTATCCCGCGCCACCACAAGGCTCCAGAAAACAAGCATATGCATTGGCAGTGACTAACCAAAGGAAAGTCGTGGCCTGCGTGTCCCTACGCACCAGATCAAGTGCCACCGCAGAGGCAGCATCCATAGCCTTGGCAATCAGAGAAGACGAAAGAAGGGGGCGCTCAGCGTGTATTTTGACAGACTCACAAGCTGCATGTCGCTTATACCTTAGAGGCACACTTCCAAGGTGCGTCACTGATATTTTGGGGTCCATGTTGATGGAGGCACATGGCGTCACTTGGTGCCCAGGGCATGACGGCCTGGGGGGGAACGAGGAGGCAAACTGCGTAGCTCGCGGACTTACTGGCCGAGACGCAGTACTCTCCTCAGGACACCTCACAAGGCATCATGAAGAGCAAAGTGTAACAAGCAGGCAGATATTGGAAAACCAACGCCTTACAAGACGCACGTACGCCCCTCCACATCCGAACTTAAGCAGCCAACAAGCCCGGGATTGGCACCGCCTCCAAACGAACACATACCCCCACATATCAAAACTACACGCAATTTTTCACAGATATACACAACAGGGGTATGCCCATGGTGTAGTAACCACACAGCCACACTTACACACATAACCTACCATTGTACCGAGCGGCCAGCCAATGCAGTATCTAGGTTGGTGCGCTCACTACAAACACTCACAACGTGGTCTTGGGAGGCACGGCTTTCCGAGCTGGCACTGGGGAGCCAACTGGTGACCCTAGACCAGGCCCGGCGAGCCGCTGTGGCCAGTGGGGCTCTACAAGAGGGCTCCACCCGGGATTAGTCACGTAATTTTAATTCTTCAATAAAGTTT